>NC_142053.1:45441531-45759096 GCF_982192425.1 Myodes glareolus
GAGAACCTGAGGAAAATATTTAAAGTTTCCCTGAAACCAAAAAACTGATTGAGAATAGCTACTAAAAAGAACTGTAGGTAGCATGGTAGGCTGAGAGGGCAAAGGGAGATCTGGTCTACCTACCTGCTGTTACAAATCCAAGGCTATAAAGCTGGGGCCCTAATCTGTTCCTTTGTCCACCCAAGGAAGGCCATGATATTCTGGGCTATTCTCTGCATCATTTCTTGTGGTGCTAGAAAGCTAGCTCAGCGGTGAAGAAAACTAGCTGCTCTTGTAGAGAATCTGGGTTCAATTCCCAGCACCCGCATGGTTGCTCACAACTGGTCCACGAATCTGACACCCTCTTCTGGCTTCCACGGGCACCAGTCAAACATGTGGTGCACAGACTTATATAAAGGCAAAATTCCCATACATGTAAAATAAAGTAAGAAGAATTAAAAAAAGAAAATATGAAGCTGGGTTAAAACCCAAGAGAGGGATGAACAGAATAATAAAACATCCCCCTGTGCTCGCTTCGGCAGCACATATACTAAAATTGGAACGATACAGAGAAGATTAGCATGGCCCCTGCGCAAGGATGACACGCAAATTCGTGAAGCGTTCCATATTTTTACACCTAATTTTCGACAAGGGAGCTAAAGGTATACAATGGAAGAAGGAAAGCATCTTTAACAAATGGTGCTGGCATAACTGGATGTCAACCTGTAAAAAAATGAAAGTAGATCCATATCTATCACCATGCACAAAAATCAAGTCCAAATGGATTAAAGACATCAACATTAATCCGTCCACTTTGAATCTGATAGAAGAGAAAGTGGGAAGTAGTCTACAAGATTTAGGCACAGGAGGCCTCTTCCTAAGTAGGACCCCAGCAGCACAGACAATAAGAGAAACAATGAATAAATGGGATCTACTGAAACTGGGAAGCTTCTGTAAAGCAAAGGACACTGTCAGTAGGACAAAAAGGCTGCCTTCTGACTGGGAGAAGATCTTCACCAACCCCTCATCAGACAAAGGTCTGATCTCCAGAATATACAAAGAACTCAAGAAACGAGACACTAAAACTCTAATTAACCCAATTAAAAAATGGGGTACTGATCTGAACAGAGAATTCACAACAGATGAACTTCGAATGGCCAGAAGACACTTAAGGTCATGCTCAACCTCCTTAGCGATCAGGGAAATGCAAATCAAAACCACTTTGAGGTACCATCTTACACCTGTCAGAATAGCTAAAGTTAAAAACACCAATGATAGCCTATGCTGGAGAGGATGTGGAATGAGGGGAACACTCATCCATTGTTGGTGGGAATGCAAACTTGTGCAGCCACTTTGGAAATCAGTGTGGCGGTTTCTCAGGAAACTGGGAGTCAACCTCCCTCAGGACCCAGCAATTCCTCTCTTGGGAATATACCCTAGAGATTCCCAAACATACTACAAAAGTGTTTGTTCAACTATGTTCATAGCAGCACTATTTGTAATAGCCAGAACCTGGAAACAGCCTAGGTGCCCCTCAATAGAAGAATGGTTAAAAAAGGTGTGGAACATATACACATTAGAGTTTTACTCAGCGGTAAAAAAACAATGACATCTTGAATTTTGCATGCAAATGGATGGACATAGAAAACGCTTTACTGAGTGAGGTAAGCCAGACCCAAAAAGAGGAACACGGTATGTATTCGCTCATAAGTGGATTCTAACCATAATTTAAGGTCTTTGAGCCTATTATTCGTGATCCTAGAGAAGCTAAATAAGAAGACGAACCTGATGAAGATTATTTAGCTATCCGCCAGGAGGTAGGAAATAGTCAAGAGTCCCAGGTAACTTTGGGTGCATGGGGGGGGGGTGGGAGGGTTGTTGGAAGGGGAGAGGGTTAGAGAGAAGGGAGTAGGGGAGGAATGGAGAAAGCTCGGCTGACCGAGATAGGGGGAAGGGAGGAAGGATGAATGTGGGATCAGGGAAGAATATATTTCAACTAAGGGAGTCATTTTAGAGTTTACAGGAAACTTGATTATATATGGGATCCCAGGTCCAAGGAGAGATCCCCAGATTGTTCTCTGGACAGAGGAGGGGGTGCCTGAACCGGCCTTGGCCCGTGACCATACTGATGAATATTTTGCTTATCACCATAGATCCTTCATCTGGCGATGGATGGCGATACAGATGGAGGCCCGCGTTGGAGCACCGAACTGAGCCCCCCAAGATCCAAATGAGGAGCAGAAGGAGGAAGAAAATGACGAAGGACTGCGAGGGATACTATCACCCACTGATACAAGGGGTCGGATCTAATGAGAGTTTACCAAGGCCAGATGGACCGTGACTGAACGAGCATGTGATCCAACCAGATTCTCTGAATGTGGCCGGATTTTCTGAATGTGGCTGGCCTGCAGTCTTTCTGAGAAGCCATTGACAATGACACTGGGACTGGTTTCCTCTGCATATACTGGATTTTTGGGATCCAGTCTGTTTGGATGCTCACCTTCCTGGACCTGGAGGGAGGGGGGAGGAACTTGGACTTCCCACAGGGCAGGAGACCCTGACTGCCCTTGGGGACAAAGAGGGAGGAGGAGAGGGAGGGGGGGGAGTGGGAGGGCGTTGGGAGGAGGGGCGTAAATGGAAACTTTTTATAATTTAATAAAATTACTTTCAAAAAAAAAATAAAAAAATAAAACATCCCCTGAGCTAACTCCTAGCACATACAAGAGCTTAAGTGTGGTAACGACCTTAGAGAATCCTTTGCTGGGTGTGACGGCATCTATAATCCTAGCACTGGGAAAGAATAGTCAGGAAGACTAGAAACTAAAGTCCAGTCTCTGCTACATGGGATCCTCTGTCAAAACAAATGAACAACAAATACAGAAAAAAAACTACTTAGGAAAAAATATAAGCTATAGCCCTACTTCACCATTTTCCTAGTACAAATTTTAAATGGTCACATTAAATATTTTTTACAAGCATAACACTGGATTTTCTATAATCTTATAATAAAAAATCTGTTTAGGCATAAAATACAGAAAGAAAGTTGGCTGTGGTGGTGTATTTGGGAGAATGACACAGGAGAACCAAGAATTCCAGGCCATACTAGGATACACAGTCAATTTCAAGCCAGTCTGGGCTATAGAATGAAACCCTGTCTCAAATAATTAAATACATACATACATACATACATAGGAAATACTCATGATCTGAAGGAAGAAGTAATCAATTTGATCAAGAAAAATGCAAAATTGCTGTATAGCAAACACTTCAATAAAAAGTTAAAAGGTGTGGGCTATGTGGTGTAGATTTTTAATCCCAGCAATTAGGAGGTAGAGGCAGGCAGATTTCTGTGAGTCTGAGGCCATCAGGAGATACATAACATGGCCCTGTCTCAAAAAGAAATGTTATAACCTAAGCCAGGCATGGCGGTAAACCAAGCACTGAGGCAGCTGAAGCAGGATGATCTCAAGTTCAAGTCCAGCCTAGGCTACATAGTGATTTGTAGACTGATTCAAAATAGATAAAGAGCTGTCTTAAACTTCCAAGGGAGATCTGGAGAAGAGACTGCTCAGTGATTAAGAGACTTTGCAGCTCTTATGGATGTCCCAGCACACATGTCAGAGGCTCAGTACTGAGTGTAACTCCAGCTCCAGAAGATCTGATACCTTGTTCTGGCCTCCTTGGCACCTGTCTACATATGTACATATATACACACAAGCACATACATAAAAATAAGTCCTCTTTTGAACTTAACAACAATACTCGTAAAAGGTAAAGGAGAATATAAAAGGCAAAATTAAGACTTCTAGACTTCATATACATCTGATTTATTCAACTAAGAAGAGAAATATCCCTACATAAAATTAGTATCATAATAGTCCACAGAAGAAATTATACGAATGTATAAAGAACATGAGAATAGCACTGGAGAGATGGCTCCGTGGTTAAGAGCATTGCCTGCTCTTCCAAAGGTCCTGAGTTCAATTCCCAGCAACCACATGGTGGCTCACAACTATCTGTAATGAGATCTTGAGATCTGGTGCCCTCTTCTGGACAGAATACTGAGAATACTGTATACATAATAAATGAATAAAAATAAATAAATAAAAAGTGAAACTACATCCTTTGGTTTTTTTTTAAGAAAGAACATGAGAATAAATGTAATATGTCTATTTCTGAAATCTGCTATAATAAAGAAGAAGAAAACTGAGGAAAAGGGTTGAGAGAAAAAAGTAAAGAAAAAGTTCCAATGAGGTGTTTAGGAGAACTGAGGGACTCTCTAGCATGGTCCTCTTTCCTATCCTTTTCTTTATCAACAGGAAATCTTTTTTCTTTTTCTTTTGGTTTTTGAGACAGGGTTTCTCTGTGTAACAGTCCCAGCTGTCCTGAAACTCACTCTGTAGACCAGGCTGGCCTTGAACTCACAGACATCTGCCTGCACCTGCCTCCCAAGTGCTGGAATTAAAGGAGTGCATAACCCCACCCTACCCCACCACATGTCAGTTTAAAGAAGAAGTCTCATTTACTAAGACTGAGGGTTTCACAAGGCTTCACATGCCTTTAATACCAGTGTTCCAAGTCAGCAGCAGATGAATCTGTATGAGTTGATGCCAAGTCAGGAATACATAGTGGGGAGTCTATCTTGAAAGGAAAACAAACAAACTAGGGAGGGGGAAGACCAACTGCTTCACATATGACAGGATAGGTTCCCTAATCGTAACTGAGATAGGTAACTAACTTCAAATTTGCTGCACTTCAATACTTGTTCTCTCTCTCTCTCTCTCTAGATTACTTGGTTGTTGTTTTTAACAACACTTCATGCAATGTAAACAATCTGTAAACATGTGTTATACTATAGTGTTTAGGGGATAATGACAAGAAAAAGAGCCTCCTGTTAGAACAGATGTAATTTGAAAAGAAACAAACAAACCTTTCAGTGTGCAGCTGGCTGATTCTGGAGAGGTGGAACCTCAACACAGAGGGCAGAATGGATTGATTTCAGTCAAACCTGAATGAGGAAAAAGTATCCTATAGGGTGGCCATAGAAAGCACTGGGCAACTGCTCTTAAGGGAAAAGTCATCCTAAGTAGCCAAATGAGAAAACGAAAGTGGCTCAGTTTCAAAGAGATGGAGAACCGCATTGCAAGTACAAAGACAATACAACAAACGATGCTAGGACTGCTCAACCAGAAAGAAGGAACGCCTAGAAACATAAAGATAAGGGGCTCTAAGAAGCAGAAAGCGATCAGACAGGAATTTCAGAAGTTGGTGCGATTACAGTTTGCAAGACTGCCATGCCCAAGGTTGCTGTGGAGTGGGCCAAGTAGAAACCCTGCCAAATCTAGCTCTACATCTCAGACGCATGGCTTCTGCTAAGGCATCCCTCTTAGCAGCAGGCTCCAGCAGCGGCACTTAGCAGGCTACGTGTCGGCAGAGGTGCACAGAAACACAACAGTTATGACCCAGCTGAAACACTGGCAAACTATCATTCTCCCCTGTGAAACAGACCATGGGATCCCTGTAGAGAATCCTGCCCCGACTCCACGCCCAAAAGAACTGACAGTCCCAAACCAGCATGGCACAATGCAACCTGCTGTACACATCAGAACCCCTTTCCTGCAGTGGCCGGGCATGTCTCTGCAAAGAACATGCCAAGTTCTGTTTAGCTGGGAAGCCAGAAAACTCGCACAGTACTGGTATAGCAAAGCACTAGTGGAGGAATAAGAAACAGGTAGGTAGGTCATGCTTGTCACCGAGCCCACAGCGGAGCCTAGGTGTGGGCACTGAGATGTACGGACTGTTAAATGACATAGGTCGATGGTTTTAACACTAAAAGGAAGACTGAAAGGGCAAATAAATTCAAGACTTTATTTTCTACAAAGCAATCAAAAATTGATAACACTCTTGCTGAGCAAATTTAAATACAGAAGAAGCAACAGAAAACATACAAGATTAAGGTCAAGAAACCAAGCATAGCTACATGAGGAAAGAGTGTCAAGTGATGATAGAGTGGTCTGTTTACTCAGCCAAACTTATGGGAAGCAATCTGAAGATACGGAATAGGCAGATAATCTCCTAATAAACACAAACAACCACAATTAAACCAAAAGATTTGAATAGATTGATTTCCAGAGAAGAAGACATTGAAAAGGTAATTATGGCTCTACCTATTGAAAAAGGTACCAGTTCCAAATGCGCTTTACAAGGGAAGGTCGTCAGACTTTCAAAACACATATCATTTCTAAGGATAATTAAGTATTATGGCCAAAGAAAAAGAAGAGACTTTCTCTACTACATATTACCCATCTTTAATCTTCAAATCTAACAAAAAACACAAGAGTCCTATCTCACTTATGAATAATGAAGACCTATTCTAAATAAAAACACTGATGAACAGAATTCAGCCTTGTATCAAGATGATAACACACTGCGATCAGCAGGCTTACTTCATAAGCCTTTGTAATTGTAGTTCAAAACGAGAAATTCTATTAACATAATTCATTGTATTGAAAAAATAATTGAGAACTCAGGGTATAGCTCACAGAACTTGACTAAGGTGCTCCAGGAAAGACAAGAAAAGCCATAGAGTACAACTGCGGACTCATGCAGCTGCTGTTCAAATACAGCAGCCAATTCTGTAAGGAAATGTGGAAACACAAAACAAAATGAAAATTCGAAACCAAATAAATAAACAAATGCTGACAGAAAATTTAAAAGAACACAGAAAACATTTTGATTTTAAAATCTTTAGGCAGAATAGGCCATCAACAGGATTTCTATTTAACTATCCGAGTTTCAAAAAAAAGAGCAAAAAATGTAAAATGGAACAAAAAAGTAAGTATTGAAAAGATAGAAGAAAATGAAATTTACCAGAAATAATAGGAGAATCTGTATAATAGCTAATGTAAAATAAATATTCATAAAAATCAATAGTCATTTTCAATGATAGCAAATAGCACTTAGCAATGGAGATGAGGAAGATATTTGAGCCCCAACAGGAGAAAAGCTATTAATTCTTGAGAAATGTATCAAAAAGAGTGTATAATAGATAAGAAGAAAAGAATAAATCTAATTAACACAAAATCAGATGTGAACATGCAAAGAAATACAATTTCTTAGCTAAAAAGAACCACATAATTAAAAAGTTAAACCCAATGTAATGTAATTCTAATTAGAATCCTATTAGAAGTGGAAGGGAATATTAAGTAAAAGGAAATCTTAAAATTTATAAATAGGAAAATTGACAAGACAGTGCTAACTGAATTTTAAACTAATGTAATCAAGTGAATATGGTCTTGGTACACAATTCAGTGGAACAGGATACAGAATCAAAAACTCGAGCCTAGTACATAAAACATCTACCAGCTGACAAGGATGGATGTTCAGTTTACAGGAAGAAGCAGGGAGTATGGAATACACTGTTCTAGTGCAACTGGTTACCCATCTTTGGTAAAGCAACTTTAAGTAGAATTGGAAATGTGGAAGTTATATAAGAATAATCTTTGCATGGAAAAGACAACTATCATGGCAAGACATTCGCATATACACACAAATGAAAATTGAAAGCAACAATATACCAAGTTAGTACACAGCAATGGTTATCACAGCATTATGGAAAGAAAGTAAGTATCCGTTAATATGGCAATGCCAAGATAAATTGTGTATTTATGAAATATTTTGCAGCTCTCTGAAATAAAACTTATTCCAGTAGACATTGATAGATTTCGATGAAATGTTGCTGAGTGAAAAAGCAGGATGCATTAAAAAATAAAAACAACCTTGAAAGAACAATACTCAACTTCATATGGAAAAGCAAAAACCCAGGATAGTCAAAACAATCCTGTGCAATAATAGAACTTCTGAGGGCAACACAATCCCTGATTCAAACTCTACTCAGAGCAACAATACTGAAAACAGCCTGGTATTGGCATAAAAACAGACAGGAGGACCAATGGAACCGAATTGAACACCTGGATATTAATCCACACACCTACAAACACCTGATTTTTGACCAAAAAAAAGCAAAACAAATATCAAATGGAAAAAAGAAAGCATATTCAACAAATGGTGCTGTCATGACTGGATATCAACATGTAGAAGAATGAAAATAGACGCATATCTATCATCATGCACAAAACTCAAGTTCAAATGCATCAAAGACCTCAACATAAAGCCAGCCACACTGAACTTCATAGAAGAGAAAGTGGGAAATACACTCGAATGCATTGGCATTGGAGACCATATCCTAAATATAACCCCAGTAGCACATATACTGAGAGCAACAATTAATAAATGAGACCTCCTGAAATTGAGACGCTTCTGTAAAGCAAAGGACATGGTCAACAAGACAAAATGGCAGCCTATAGAATAGGAAAAGATCTTTACCAACCCAACATCAGACAGGGGACTGATCTCCAAAATATATGAAGAATTCAATAAATTGATCATCAAAAGAACAAATAATCCAATGAAAAAAATGGAATACAGACCTAAACAGAGAACTCTCAACAGAGGATTCTAAAATGGCTGAAAGACACTTAAGGAAATGCTCAACATCCTTAGTCATCAGAGAAATGCAAATCAAAACAACTCTGAGATTCCATCTTATACCTGTAAGAATGGCCAAGATCAAAAACACTGATAACAACTTATGCTGGAGAGGTTGTGGGGTAAAGGGAACACTCCTGCATTGCTGGGGGGAGTGCAAGCTGGTATAGCCCCTTTGGATGTCAGTGTGGTGATTTCTCAGAAAATTAGGAAACAACCTTCCTCAAGACCCAGCAATACCATTTTGGGTATATATCCAAAGGATGCTCAATCGTGCCACAAGAACATGTGTTCAACTGTGTTCATAGCAGAACTGTCATAGCCAGAACAACCTAATATACCTAAATACCCCTTGACCAATGAATGGATAAGGAAAATGTGGTATATATACACAATGAAGTACTACACAGCAGAAAAAAATAATGACATCTTGAAATTTGTGGGCAAATGGATGGATCTAACAAATATCATATCGAGTGAGGTAACCCAGACCCAGAAAGACAAATATCATATCTGTTCACTCATAAGTGGTTTTTAGACATAAAGCAAAGAAAATCAGCCTATAATTCACAATCTTAGACAACAATGAAGACACTAATAGAAACATACACGGATCTATCTACATGGGAATTAGAAAAAGACAAGATCTCCTGAGTAAACTGGGAGCACAGAAGGAGAGGGGAGAAAAATACATAGCTCAATAAAAACAACAACAAAAAAGAAGTATAACTACAAAAAGAAAAAAAAACAGTTAACAAAAACTTCTAAAAGTCACATAAGCTTGTCCATGTCCATGGAAAAAGATACATACTGGTTTAGTATACAGAGAGATAGTATGAGTTAAGGGCCAAGCAAAAAGAGATTGCAAAGGGCCATTATGACATACCCAGTAATCATATTTCTATATTTATGTATGAGTATAAAACATAAGCAAATTAAATTAAAATAAGAAAATAAATAGTAAAAATGAGTAAACAATGATTTCTGCTTATCAAAAAAGGAAAGACAATAACCGAAATTATCTCTTGAGGGAAGGAGAGAGGTGGTGATTATTTTCTTTCTGATGAGAATTGTTGCTTTCACCCTAATGAAATAAAATCAATGAATGTTGCTTTAAAAACATTACACTGAATAATTGAGTTCATTTCGAAAAGGCAAGGGAGGGAAGTAAGGTTAAATAGCCCTTTTCTGTGGGAGCTGTCTTCATAAAATATATAAAGTCAGGATCCATTAGCCCTCACCCAGAAGAAAGTTACTCACCTTAGGCAAGGGACTAAGTGGCTACTCTGAGGAGCTGTTTGCAGGGGCAAATGGGGTAGCCCCCTACCTAATACTCTAATGACTTAAGTAAATCAGAAAGCCATTTACTCTACTCTCAACTATCGACACATCTCCTAGGCGTATTACTTCCTGTTCTCTCCCTCTGGCCATTTCACAATTCAGAAATAGCTCCAACATGCAGAGGGGGGGATTAATTCAGCCCATTTTACCTCGCACTAGCAAGTCTAATAAAAGGTCTGATGAGGGAGATGATCACACCTCGTGGCTAAAATCAGAGCTCCGGACCTCTTACTAATTTAATTTAAGTAAACTTGCCTTCAGAGAACCATGTTTGCTTGCAGTATACTTTAATGGATTTGATGCTTGCTGATATTTTCAAGAAAGTCAGGATTTATAAGGCTAAGGGTGTGGCTCACTGGTTAAACATTGTGCAGCAGGCATAAGGCCCGGAATTCAATCTCCAGAATCCCTGTCACTTTATTTAGCACCTGAAGGAAAAATGTCCATTAAGACACAGGAACAATGGCCTTTAGTACCATGTCCTCAGTGACAAGACAGATAGAGGGGAACTATGGACTAAAGCTAGGTAGTCCCCAGCAGCTTTCACGTGTAACCTCAGTAGGTCAACAAGCTGCCAAGCTACCCTGCCATGGCTGGGTAATTACAAAGATTGCTTCAGTGGGTTTTGCCAGGGCTCATCACAGTTACAACCTACATACAGCATGTGCATGACAGTTCAGCAGACCCCAACAGATGTTCATTCCTTAGGAAAGGCCAGAAGACCAAGAAGTACAGTCCAGGGGCTTGACACCACATGTCCTCTATCATCAAATGAAAAGAAGAGCCTGAAGAGGAAGGACCATGGAGTAAAACACAATTTTCTCTTACTTGAAGACGACGATAGCTCCCGGACATGGAGGGCAGGCCAGGAGGAAGATCTGCAATTGAAGAATTAAAAATGGTTAGTGAGCAAAACACTGAGCACAGCAACTCGGGGTTACTTTAACAATGCCACTTACTTCAACAACAAAAAAAAAAATGTATATAAAAAATTAGAAAAGTAAAATTTGTATATTTGTGTGTTGGTTAAAATTTTTATAGTTACAAGGCAAACAGATAGTTTACCGAAGTACATTTGTATTTTTGTGTGCGTGTGTGCATATGGAGAGAGAAAGACTTGGTTTTCAGTGCTTTAACGTCAATATGCCATAAGTAGTCAGTCTTTGAAGCTTTAACCCAGGGCAGGTAAAAATAGATTCTGCACATGGAAGATGCACACACATGCCATCTGGTTTGCCTCCCATGGGGGTAGGTGGGCTTATCAATACTCAGAGGTGCCAAATTTAGCACATGAAAATACAGGACACCAAGTTAAATTGGAGTTCCAGAGAAACAATGAGTAATGTTTTTGTGTAAGTAGGCTGGAAGTGTTGCATGAAGCCCATTTCTTTAAAACATTGCTTTGTGTTTATCCAAAAATTGGATGTAACTGGGGATCCTGAATTTTCCCACAACTCTTAACAAACTACCACCTCAGACTCTAAACCCCACTGAATTTTGTTTGTATCTACAAATCGATCTAAGTAATTTGAGAAGGTTCTATTATCATGACAGGCAAAAATGTAAACCAGAAGAATCTATCATTCTAAGAGACCAATCAGCTCCCTGTTCTTGGTGTGACACAGGCCTGGACTACAGCCACTGAAGACCGGCAGTTGCTGGGACTTTACCCATATGGTGGTCTTTAACTGTCTTCAAGGACAAAACATCCTTTGCAAAATTTGCTAAATATGCAAATCCCGAGGTTCTCACAGAAAGCATTCTCATTCTGCAAACCTGGGACCTCCCCCACTACCACATGCATGCTGAATCAAAGTTCCAGAGCGAATGAAGTCAGTCATTCCTGGTAGCCTCACGTGTGCTCTTGGGCTAAACTACTCTGAGGGCCAAAGACACAAGGGACTGAGGATCAACCTTTAGGATATACCTAAACCTTAGGTTTGCAGGGTCCCTTGACCCAAACTGATTTGTTTATGTGGTTTAAAAAACTCATTGATAACTGTCCCTGTCGTGGTGAAAGCTCTGACAATTTCCATTATTGGACGTTGATTTTGCCGAGTCTGCATGCTTTGGAGTTTTGTTTCTCCATTCTCTCAGAGTCTACAGGGAGAGTAGGCTATACCATAGGGAAGACATCGGTTTGGCAGTTAGAATCCCCGCTAAGAGGAAAAGAACAGAGTATGGAAAAGAATACCAGTGGGAGTCCATCACCCAGGATACCCATCAGAGAGCCACTCAAAGGAAAGAGCTTTCTACCAGCACCCCAGACCACGCCTTTCCCCCATGGGTCCATTTGTCTAAGTGAAAACTCAAAGATAACTTCAGGTCCACAATTCTCTATTGGACCCCAAATCCAAAAGGCTCTAAAATAAAAAAATGAATGCTTATTCAAAGCATGACTTGAATGGGGGTGATCTCCCTTTATTTATGGGGAACTGCCATGTATTTTCCACAGAAATAAGATGTATTTCATTGTGTGGGGTGCATTCCCAGACCTCACTGTAAAATGCTTTTAGCATTCATTGTTGCCAAAGAAGTGGATTACTGAACCACATTGAACTAACTCTACTTAGCCCTCAGGAGCAGCCCAAAAAAGAACTAAATGAAGCTGGTCTTCTTTACCCCAGACACAGCAGGAAGGTTACTTACCTTAGGCAAAGAACCAAGTTGGAGGCTGTACATAGTGACCCAGCATAACGCCCACCAAAGCCTACACTTTGAAGCTACAGTACAGAGAGGAAAACGGGTCCCACCCACCTTGGAAAGGTCTCCAGTTCATCTGGAGAATGCCAGAGAGCCATGCCAACAGCCTCCCCAAATTTTGGAAATACCCAGACACTTGCAACATGCCAAACAGAAAGTAAAAATGCAATACTGGGCCTCACAATTAATGAAGTCTTACATTTCTGTCTGTAGCCTCTAGGGGCAAGCACATAACCCTTTAACTGGTTCTGTCCTTCTCTACAGCAGGTATTCATGAACTTACTTTAAGGATTAAGCCTCCAGTTCCAAGCTACTCCACTGTCCGATTTTCCTCCACCACTCACAGAGACAGCAAGCTAGTCGAGTCTTGAGTCTACATGTGCTTACCAACAGTTACTTTCATAGGGCCCAATATTCTAATCGACCTTCTAGCCTTTCTCACCTTGCCTGTCTATGTCTATCACTAGGATAGAGTTTTGGTTTTGTTTTGTTTTCTTTTCTTTTGTTTTTTGTGCAATCCTTTGAGACAAATACAGTAAATATACAAGCAAAAAAAAAAAGCCCACCTTTCTAAGGTAACCCACAGACTCTTTCAGTCACTTGAAGGATTTCTAAAATTAAACATCTGCTTAGTCAGGCTAAGATCACAACTATAATGATTCTTAATTGATCAGGAATTGTAAAAACATTTTAACTTAACAGCCCAAGGATCCCCAGGAATTCACTGAGTGGCTCCACCACCTTCATCTTTAGATAACATATATTTTCGACTGGCAGAAGGAAAACAAAAACACCCCTTGAGCTGCAAACAGTAGGAGAGAGAGGGCATCTAGAAGCACAAAGCAGATGAGAGATGAAAACGGATGCCAGCAGATTCCAGCACCCACTCGGTGCTTCCTATCTGTGTTCAAAACTGCCCAGCACAGTTCCTGAAGGTAAGAGAAAAACTACGGAGCAAGCAGACAGTGTTACACAGACACATCCCATCACAGGCAGGGCCGTGTTATTTAACCTCATTTCCCAGATGAAAAAACTGGGGGAGAAAAGCTCTCACGAGCATTTCAGATGAAACCCCAATTCCATGTACTTGCCACAAAGGCCCCTCCTTCCCCTACAGCTCTGCCCATTCACTACACTCAAATAACACATGGGGTTTTATGTCAGTACTACCACATACATTCCTGAGATCTATTTTCGACGCCATGAGACATCTCAAAACATACCCAACAGGGCAGCCCAGCACACAGATCCAGCAATGCCCACACTAGTTCATTTTGGCTCAAACTCTTCTCAGCCCCAGGTCTGGTGGGTACATGTGATTCGCAAATCCTTATAAAACTCAAGTTAAGATTTGTCACATGAGGCAAGTCATCCCAAGGGGGAAAAAAATGTCTGGATGCTATTGAAAACTAGTCATAATTCCCTAGAGGGATAAGTAAATAAAAAAAACTTCATAAAAGCACAGAAAACAGTACATTTAACTCTTTTCAGTTACACAATTGCTGTCTCAATTCACCTTCTAACTCTGAACTGTTGTGATTCTAGGCCCCCTCCTGGCCTCCCACCATCTCAGCCTTCATTTGCCCTACTCCCTATCCCTGTCCCCAGTCATACTGGCCCCAAGTTTACCATGGTCCATTCTAAATGAGCTGCTGGCCCAGTTAAGCACTGAAGGGACATAGTTGAACTATATGAAATAAAAATTGAGAGTAAGAGGCTCAAGGGACTGACCTGGAGCCTAGCACACTAGCCTCCAGGTCCTAGTGCCCTCTGGCTTTAGTTTTCCTGATTTCATTTCTGATGAAATCACCCAGATATCTAGGGATTCCTAAGGACAAGTGCTTGTGAGTCTTATTGACCATAGGGAAGATCACATTCCTGGGTTGCACAAAGTCTATCCTGAAGCTCTACCCACTCCTGCTCATACCTCTGTAGCCTTATCATTTCTCTCTAGACCACCGTGACAATCTCTTCCATATGTACCCCCATCAGGCACTATGATACAAGAAAGATCTATCTAAAATGTCACTCTGTTGTGCTATTTTAAATCCTCCCAAGTCTGGCCGATACCTAAAGAAAAGCACAGCAGATAAGTACATCTGTGCTCCAGGCTCCATTTTCCATGTAAGCAGGCACAATGCCAACAGTACCCTTAACATATAATATGCTGGTCCATGTGCTTCTATGGTTCCATTTCTTTGTTCATATTTTTTAAAGTATTAAATGTGACTATTTTGCCTGTGTGCATGTCTGTGCACCACATGGATGCAGTGCTCAAGGAAGCCAGAAATTGGCATCAGATCCCCAGGAACTGTGGAGCTTAGAGACAGCTGTGAGCTGCCATGTCGGTGCTGGGACTTGAACCTGGATTTTCTGTAAGAGCAGCCAGTGCTCTTAACCATGGAGCCAGTCATTTCTACAGCTTATCTCTAATAGCTTCACCTTACTCAATTACATACACATGCCATAATTTTACCATTTCCTTAGTACACAATTATAGGAGACTTTCTGAGACCAAGGAAATAGAAATAGTTACCCCTCCATATTCATGGGGAATTGGTTCCAAGACCCCCCGAATCTGCATCTGTGAATGTTCAATTCCAATATAGAAATGCTGTAGCATTTATATGTCACCTATTTTTGTTTTCTATATATTTTAATGATCCCTAAATTACTTATAATGCCTAATAGAATGTAAACACTATGTAAAGAGATGTTAAACTGCTGTGGGAACTCCTTCAGACAATAGCCTTTAAGATACTGGCTCACTTTGGGTGTGTCTCATGCACTATAAATGCAGACTTAAAGCATGGGGGGGCCCTTGGCTGCTGGATTCACTTCCAGTTCCTGTTTCCAGTGCACACAAGTTTACCCCCCTAATAAACAAACCTTTATTATACTCCATTCTAGGCTAGTATGGAACACTTTTGTATAGCAACATTAAACTATATCATTTGTGGGATAATGTTAAGAAAAAGAACTGTCCCACACATTTTAAATATAAATGGAATTTTTTAATAAAAAGATAGTTTTCTTCTGGAGTTGGCTGAATTCTTAGGTAGTATAACCAAAAGATATGAAAAGCCAACCACATATGCCTTAAGGCTTTTGATTTCATAGGTAAGCTGTGCTCTAAGAAAGTTATTTGAATTGATATTTCCTTCAGGCATGTATGAGAATGTGTTCTCTTCTGCTGCATCCTGATCAAATGGTAACTCATCTTGAAAAGCTCTAAGAAACTTAAGTGGGATTGTAGTTGTTTTTGTGTGTCTCAGAAATCCAGAAACATTAAACTGCTTTACTAATGAGATGTATTTCATTTGGGGGGGTGGCCATCTTTGTACTTTTTCAATTACAATTTATATGCTTCTGTTTTAATGAGTCACAAAAACTATCTACATATTCATAGCACTTAGAACCTGGCAGGGCAATGAACACCTGTAATCCCAGCAGGAGACAGGAGTTTAACTATAGGAGATCTTATCTCAAAAGACAAAAGCACTTAATCTAGACTACACACACTTCTATTGTAGACATGTTTCCCTCCATAACAACTCTACCTAGAGTAGTTTCTTGATATATAGAAGTTTTACTATTAGCCAATCAGATGTACATATTATTTCCTTTATGGCTTCTAGCTCTGAAAATCTTTTACAACCCTGGGATTACAAAATGGCTCACCTTTTGCTTTCCTAATACTTTCATAGTTGTTTCATTTCAATTTCAAAAAGTACAACATCAGCCAGGCATGGTAGCTTACAAATAGAACCCCAGTAGGTGAGAGAACTGAGACAGGGGTGAGTTCCAGGCCAATCTAGGTTACATAGATACTTGAAGCCCATGGACTTAGAGAGTGAAACTGGTGGTTTGAATAAAATGTCCCCCATAGTCTAAGACATTTCAACCCTTGGTCTTAGTTTGGTGGCACTGTCTGGGGAGATTTGGGAGGTGTGGCCTTGCTAGCGGAAGTATGTCACCAGGGACAGGCTTTGAAGAGTAAAAAAGCCTCACCTACTGTCAGGTCTCTATTTCTGCTTCCAGCTATGGGTTCAGGACGTAAAACTTCTGCTTCCACTTTCTGACATGGACTCTTAATTGCCATGGAACAGTGAGCCCAAGTAAACCCTTTCTTACAATAATTGTCTTGGTCTTTGGTCCTGGTGTTTCATCACAACAATAGAAAGGTAAATGATACAGAAATATTGTCCCATCAATCAATCAATCAGTCTGCAACACCAAGAAATTGCCCTCGGTAGTCCTATTCACTATTCCAGAATGGCCTCCCAAAATATCTTTCCCTCCTGTGGCTACTTCTGATGTACTGTGTAAACGCAAGTCATTACCCCAGGAACCCTTCCCCAAGTACAAACCCACATTTAAATGCTACTCCCCATTCCCCAAGCCAGCTCTCTCAGCTCACCTCTTTGTAAGAATTTACCATTTTTGCCAGTATAAGAAACTTATAAAGATGTTTCCCCCTGAGAACTTAAATTGAAATAAATGTGCCTGAAAACAAGTAAGCTGTAAAGTCATAGACTTAACGGACCAGGTTGGAGCCTGCTTTGAAAGATCTCTGAAAAATTATCAGGGTTGGCTGGGTAACCACTGGGATGCAGGATAAGAAGTGCAGAGGGATGTTTAAGTTTAGTGACATCCATTACTCAAACAATGGCTTCTGACCCAATTGGCAAATCCACCCAGATTAAAAGTCTGTATTTTTTGTTTTTGACAGGACCACACAAAGCAACCCAGGTTAATCTGTAACACATAATCCTCCTGCCTCAGCATGCTGGATGCTAGAATTACAGGCATGCACCACCTTGGTCTGCTTATGTATAGGTTTCCAGTCCAGGCAGATGTGAACTGACACACTGATTCTGACACTCACAAATCCTGTGGCCTTGGAAAAGAAGAGGGTTTTTATCTGTAAAATGGGACTGAAAATAGGACCTATGTCTCACTGGGTTTCAGACTATCAAACGTGATAAAAAAAAAAAGCGACAGCACTTTGCACAATGCCTACCACAGTCAGCCCTAAATACATGGTATAGACCTGATTTCTATAGAACATCCATTCCTATTGCAAACTACATCAGCAACAGCTTAGCTTAAACTTGCAATCCACTCTACCTCGTTTGTTCTAATTTTATGCTCACACTAATAACACTTTGATATATGACTTGGCTTTCCTTGTCAAGCTGCCTAAAGGGAGAAAAATACTTAGCCATTTTGGCTCAAATTCCTCGTCTGTGAAATGGGGATTACAAAAGAACTATCTCATAAGGTAGGTGAGAGAAATGAAGGTTGGACCACTGAATTCAGTGGATGGCAGAACGTAAAGAATCAAGTGAATGCAACCTACGGAGAGTATCGGGATACCCCTTTCCCATCTCCCTGTAAATTCCATCCACCAAAGCACAGGGTAAGTTATATTGCCTCCACAGTCTTCCACAATAACTCCAGACACCCTCACACACTTTTACTGGATTTCATTTAATTTGAGAAATTAAATGGCTCTTTATCATCACACACAGTTGCACATAGTGGCACGGTATACTGAAAGCGAGGATATGGTTACCAATGCTTCCTTTCAGACATAGCTCCAATTGCCAGGGCTGAGCCACTGAACAAGCCCACAGCAGCATAATCAAAGGCAGCCCCCACCCCTGCCAATGTGGCCTCCCAGTGATGCCTTGCCTATTACTGAATCTCCATTTCTGCATTTCTAAATGGAAAGAATAGTGGCACTTAGCTGTGATGTCACAGCTTTAACTGTTATTTCCACGTAGGTGTGAAATTCTTTTTTGGAGATTTTCATGAGGATGGCATACAGGCACCTCCCAGAGAGCTTGCTTTAACTCTGAACTTGTTGCCTTCTTTCCCTGTCTACTCCACTTTAACAACTGGGAAAAAGGGGCCTATCCTTCCATATAGTAGACTTCCCATTAAGAAGAGTAGGGGAAAAAAAAAAAAACGAGAGAAACGTAACAATTGCAACTAGGCCAACAACCACAGCCAAAACTGTGGCAGGCAAGAAGCACTACAAGACATACAAGTTGTCAGGTGGTGGTGGAGCACGCCTTTAATCCCAGCACTTGGGAGGCAGAGGCAGGCAGATCTCTGAGAGTTCGAGGCCAGCCTGGTCTACAAGAGCTAGTTCCAGGACAAGCTCCAAAGCCACCGAGAAATTGTCTTAAAAAAACAAAAAGAAAAAAAAAAGACACACTAGTTAATAAGGAAAGTGCTAACCATTTCCAAACTAGTCATTCACAGTGTGGAAACCTGATAGTTACCACCCTAAGCAGGAAAACCATATAGTACCATATTAATAAGACATGTCACCATGTATGTCTTCATGTGACAGAGAGAATATGCCATTTTTGTGATAATAGGACTCAAATGACATAATCCCAGTTGAAACATTAAGAACTTTTCCACAGAAACTGGCCAGCATTCTTTAATACTGCCAGGGTCACAAAAAAGACTGGAAGACTGTCCTGGCTTAGAGAAGACTAAAATGGCAGGCCAAGGCAAGGGAACATGAGGCTCTGGACTGGAGCCTGGAGGAGAAAAGGAAGTTCGTGGAAACACTGTTGGGACCTGAACTGAGTGTTTAGCTTAGCTAATAATGCTGTACCAACACTAACAGTGTTGGCATTGTACTATAATTACACAAGATACTAACACTTGGAGAAGCAGGGCAGGAGGTATACTGGATGGCTATTAGTTATCTTTGAAACCTTGATATATATAAGTCACAATCATTTCAAGAAACAAAATTAACAGTTGGGAGTGGTGGTGCACGCCTTTAATCCCAGCACCTGGGAGGCAGAGGCAGGTGGTTCTCTGAGAACTCAAGGCCAGGCTGGTCTACATAGTGAGTTCCAGGACAGCCAGACCTACATAAAAGAGAGACCCAACCTGAAGGAGGAGGAAAAAGGGGCAGAAGAGAAGGGAAGAGGAAATAAGGAGGTGAAGGAAGATTGAAGATGATGACGAATATTAAAAGAACCTGTGAGCCAATCGCAATCAGCTTCTCTTCGAAGCTCAGAGCTATTTTGATGCCTCCTATCTTTCTGAACTGAATCCTCACATGCAGCCAGTTCCCACAGTGTGGCATCTTGCCACTACAACCTTTTCACTGTGTCTCAAGTTCATCCTTATCATCTTTTCCTAGTTTCATCAATATCACTCCCTCAACCTACAGTTTTCCTTGCTAAACTCCGGTCTCCAACATCTCAGTTCAAAGTATTGTTATAACCCTAAATTTAAAAGAGTGTCTGATCACATTACAGTCCTTAAGAATTTCTAGTGACAGATTTACTGCAGTCATCACAATCCCACGGACTGCAGAGAGTAGCAGGCTAATTCTCAAATTCACCTGACAATAACAGCCAAAGCAACATTTAAAATAAGAGTAAGTAAAACTAATGATACCTGGCTTCAAAATTCCACCTATGGCAACAGGAACCGAAGCAGTATGGTACCAACATCAATGATTGGCATACAAATGATGGGAGAGAACCCTCTCAACTGACTTCTAAAGAAATGAATGAATGACACGACCATTAAAGGTAGAAAGCGTACTCACTGTAGGAAATGATGCCAGGCCACCTAGTTATTCACATGCAAAAGAATGTCTTACCATAAAACCACAGACAACGGTTTACTCAAAATCAAAGATCTAACCATGACAGTCAAACTTTATAAGTGTGTGATAAATCTTGATGACTTCGATTTGACAATGAACTCAAAGATATGACATCAAAACCCAAGCATCAGGAGGAGGAAGGTCCGGAGTTCTCACTCCTGGTTGAGGAGTTAGTTGTAGTTTTTCTTCAGCTATATAGCCACTGGCAGGTGTCCGTGTTGGCAGGTTGGATAGCTCCACACGTTAGTGCATACGAGCAACTCTAATTAGATTGAGTCTTTTTTTTTTTTTTTTTTGGTTTTTCGAGACAGGGTTTCTCTGTGGCTTTGGAGCCTGTCCTGGAACTAGCTCTTGTAGACCAGGCTGGCCTCGAACTCGCAGAGATTCACCTGCCTCTGCCTCCCAAGAGCTGGAATTAAAGGTGTGTGCCACCACCGCCCGGCCAGGCTTGGTGGTGCTTCCCTTTAATCCCATCACTCAGGAGAAAGAGGCAAGTGGGCCTCTCTGAATTCGTGGAAAGCCTGGTCTACATAGTGAGTTCTTGGTCAGCCAGAGGTATGTAGACCGTGTCTCAAAAAGAAGCCATTAAATGGGGAAAGAGACACTGTAAGGGTATCTGGAGGAAGTTGAAAGAGTGGGAAAGTGGGTACAATCAAATACACTGAATGCACATATGAAATTTTCTTTAAGATTTTATTTTAGATTATTTGGCAGAGATGGGTAATGTGCAACTAAGTACAGGAGCCCGCAATGGCCAGAGGCATCAAATCCCCTGGAGGTGGAATTATAAGAAGCTGTGCACCGCCTAACATAGGTGCTAGGATTTGAACTCGGGTCTTCTGTAAGAACAGTATGTATTCCTAAGCACTTAGCCATTTCTTCAGCCCCTAATTTTTTTTTTAAAAAATTATGCATATAAGTATTTGTCTACATATATGTGTACCATGTGTTTATCTATGACCGTAGAAACCGGAAGAGAACATCTGATTCCCTGGAACTAGAGCTATGTATAGTCATGAATGGCTATGTGGAACTGAGGTCCTCTAGGAGTAGCCAGTATTCTTCTGAGCCATCTCTGCAACCCAACATGGATGAAAGCTTTCAGAGAAAAAAATTAAAAAATATTATACTAGAAACAGAGGAGTCAACAGAAAATATACAGTGAACTTTTGAAAAGTTGAAATATTTTGTGCTTCAGGATACTGAGAAAACAAACAGAGAATTGAGATGCTGTGAGCCATGCAACTAACAACAACCGAATATCCGGGCCTTTAAACTCCTCGTTGTTGACCCTAACAATCTGAGTTCAATCCCTGGAACAATGGTTTGAAGGAGAGAACTGATTCCAGCGAGTTGTCCTCTGACCTCCACACATGTGTGCACATGCAAACACACATAAACAAGTATAACGTTTTAAAGACAAATAACTCAATTTTAAAAGTAGACTAATAGTTCAGCATAGTGGCACAGAGTCTATAGTCCTAGCATCACAGAAAATGAGACAGGATTGCAAGTCTGAGGTCAACAAGGGATAATAGTAAGACTATATACCATTAAAAAATTTAGAAAGAAAATCAAAAATAGAAAATGACCTAAGTATTTCAATAGACATTTCTCCAAAGAAAATGTATAAATGGTCCATACACGTAAGAAAATATGTTCAACATCACCAGATATGAGGGAAATGCAAACTGAATTCTCAAGGAGGTAACATTATCCCACACAGCGGCAGAAATACAATAAAAGAGACTACTAGCACTGGGAAGATGACCCAGTGGACAAAGTCTCTTCCAAGTGTGAGAAACTGTGTTTGGATCTCTGGAGCTTACATCAACCTGGATGCATCTGCAATTCCACCACACCTAAGGCAAGATGGGAAATGTGGACAGGAGAATCCCCAGGAGCTGTCAGGCCAGCTAGCCCAGCCTATGTTGCAAGGAACAAGAATTTCTGCCCTAAACAAGGTGGAAGGCAAGCAGTCACACCTGTATTCACATGCATATATGCTTACTGGCATAAGTAAGTGGACACACGCATGCACACTACACATGCACACACATCATACAGATTTGTTAAATGACAATAATTAGTAATGAACAGAATATGAAGAAATTGAGGTCCTCCTACACTATTTAGAAAAATGTTGACAATTCCCCAAAAGGTTAAATATAATTATCATATAATCCAACAATTCTATTCCTTTTTTAATCTTATTCTATTAGGTGTATGGGTGTTTTGCCTACATATATATCTGTGCACCATATGTATGTGTGTGATAACTAAGGAGGCCAAGAGATGTTATCAGATCTTCTGGACTGCAATTACATATGGTGGTGAGCCTCTAAGTGGGTGCTAGGAACTGAACCAAGGTCCCCTGGAAGAGCAGCCACCAATGGTCTTAAAACTCTGAATCACTTCTCCAGCCTCCAATCCTACTTCTATAGCCAAGAAAAATGAGAACACATGCAGGCCCAAACGCTGATACATAGAGGTTAAAATAGTATGCATCAAAGCAGAAAGGATTAATTACAGTGTTCATCAATGAATAAAGATACACAAGATGTACACATCCATACAAGACACTATTACCCTGACATAAAAGGAATAGAGTACCAACGTTATGCTACAACATGAATGAACCTTAATAATGTCATATCAGGGGCTGGAGGTGAAGCTCAGTGAGTGCCCTTGACTAGCATGTATGTAACGGAGCTTGATCTTCAGCACTGCAAAATTAAACAACCCACGTAATTACAGACACACACAGTGAAAAAGGCCACACAAAAGACATGTTATAACTTTATTGATATGAAATTTCTGAAACAGGCCAATCTATAGATCAAAAGTACTCTGAGGCTTTGCAGGTGGTGCAGGAAGGAATTTCTGTGGGAAATTAATGAATATGTTCTAACCCTTCCTATGGCAATGGTTACATATTCATATGAATGTATTAAAAACCATTCAAATTGTGCACTTTATTTAGCGAGTCATTCATTTCTTTCTATTTGAAACAGGGTGCCACTATTGTAGCCCAGGCAGGCAGTGAGCTCTCCTTTCTCCTGCCTCAGCCTTGCAGATGCTGAGACTGCAGATATGCACCACCACCACGGGTTCTCAAAGAAACACTCTAAATGAGAGGATTATAGTGTGTAAATATATCTCAATAAAGCGGCTTTTAAAATCCACAAACTTTGAATAGCTGCGTATTAGTTGATGAATAAAGGCAAAAGCTTTCATTTAGCCATCAAGTTACCATTACATCACTTGATCCTCCACAAGTTATTACCCCCACTTCTTTCACATGCATTTGTATACACCCTGATAAACCATTCACCATTACCCAAATACCCCCATAGGCTCCAACTTCCATATACCCCTCCACTACCCCACCCCCCGGGAAGGGGATTCTCTCCTCCTTGCTTATCTTTATAAGTTTCTGCCCAGCTTCACTTGCAAGGCCCATTGCTAAAACTCTCCTATGCCAGCCCTTCCCCCACTTCAATTCTTATTATAGGCTCTCCAAGCATCATTCACTGAGTAAATAAAGGCAAATATCCGTCCCGTGTGATGATTGCCTCTGCCAGAGAATAATGATTCCCACCACCCCCACCCCACCACTACTTGACATCTTTTTAATGTTTCTGGTTGGAGCAGCAGCTTTCTGTTTCAGACCTCTTGGAAACACTTCCAAATTTTGCCACCCTCTTATTTCTGCCCCGAACCACACTCTCGATGAAGACAGCATTAATACATTCATTCATTATGTCAGGAACGTCGAGTACAGCTGTGCAGGTTGTGCACTGCACAACCCTAGTGGCGCCATTCAATTATAGTCTATGTGAATGGCACCCCCTCCTAGGGTTGTGCAGTGCATAGCCGTTCGCGGTGGCCCTTCGTAGAAACATACCTGGAATTTGGAAATAAAGCCAAAAAGAACATTTGAGGGGGAAAAATGACTATAACAATAACATTTCGAAACCTAGTGAAGATAAGGTGGGCGTTGCAGTACAAACCTGTGTTCCCAGCACTCGGGAGGCTGAGCAAAAGGATTAGGAGCACCAGACCGGCCTGGGCTATACATGGAGATCCGCTGGCTTGGACAACACAGTGAAATCCTGTTTCAAAAAGAACAAAACAAAACAAAACAAAAAGACATGGCAAAGAAACTCTAGAAGAATGAATACACGGATAGTATACAGTTTTCACATGTAATCAGAAAAAAGAAACTCTCTGAAATTATTGATGTATTCACAGCAATGGAGAAAGCAAAACACATTCAAGTCATACAATAAGGTGTGATTGACAAACAAAAAGGGACAATTCTCTGTAGCCTATCTGACACTAAATGGACTTTCCCATGGAGTCATTCAAGGGATCCAGAATCGTAAAATAAGCCACCCTAAAATTAGGCTTCAGGAATCTTACTATCAGAAATGACTAATTCAGCGTTACCATCCCTGTGCAGCTCCGTCTCACCATCACCATATTGGCCATAAGGTTTCCAGCACACCTGAGTAAAGCGATGAAAATAGGACTCCAAAGCCACAAACCAATTTCCAGTTAGGACTTATGTCAAGTCCACTAAAGCACAGAGACCCTCAAGCTGAGCTTAAAGAACCAACTTGAACCCTAACCTCATTCTTCTGTATTGCATTCCATAATGTGAGACTCTTGAAATGGAGAGCCACAAAGGGCTGGAGATAATTGGTCATGATAACAGACAGGTCGGTGGACATCAAAGCATGTCAGACATGGTCCCTACTCCAGATCACTTCAGACCCCACTTTCAGATCTTCTCCACCGTGCGTATTTCATTCTACTTCCTCATGGAATGTTTTTGTATACTCATACAAATTTCTCCTTTTCTTCAAATCCATTGGTTCTTATTGGTACTGTCCAGAACAGCAGTCCCAAGCTCATCACAGAGAATACCTTCCAAGACCCACAGTAGAGACCTAAAACTGAAGTACCACCAAACTCTAGAAGTGACGTTTATCCCCTAAATCTCGAGGCTTATGAAAGATTTTAATTCCGAAGTGAGACACCATAACAAAGCAAAGACAACAATGAAACACAAATACAATACAAATACAATGAAATACAAAAAGTATCACAATACAAAGTGTATACAAATGAGATCTCTCAGGCATAGAATACTGTCACATTAGATCTGGTAACTGAGACAGCTACAAAATAACTACCGTACAGCTAGCATGCACAGTGTGCAGACACTGGACAAAGGGATTATTTGTGTCCTGGACAGGACAGAACAGAAAGCGTCTTGCCTCTCAGAATAGTACCCAACTTATAATGTATGAATTATTCATTTCCAGACCTTTTCACTTCATATTTTTCAATCACAATTTACTGGAGATGCCTAAAGCTGCAGAGGGAGAAATTGCATGTGAAAAGAAACAACTGCAATTGGTTTGTTGGTTCCGGGTTGTTGCTAATAACAAAATTCATTATCAGGCACTTTGTATGTGGCTGACATGAGAGCTGGAACGTTCCATGTGTTGTTTCATGCATTCCTCACACATGATATCTGAGCCCCCCCCTCAACCTCCCAGTAGACACATAGGAAACTATACCAGAGTAACTTTTTGAAGGGAGCCAGATACTTTGCTGTGGCCTTAACTTAGCTTGCTCAGAAGTATGCATATTAAACTGTACATATATAGGAATACCCTCCCCAAACTGCCTCGCCAATAGGAATTCCTCATACTTTCTTTAAGGGAGGAGAGCGTGGCATCTTTGGAAGCTGTATTTTCCTATCAGCAGTAAATAAAAATGCTTCTCCCCTCTTTGATGTATGAGCTTTGATTTTTCGCTTTGTACTGTAAGTTTGTGAACCTATTATGTTCAGTTATAGAGGAGCTAAGAGCAGAAGTTCAAGGTCATCCTTGGCTCCACAGTAGGACTGAAATCTGTCTGGGCTACATGGTACCCCTGTCTCAAAACAACAAGTCCCCAGAGCTATCTAATAATAAAGGTGATGAACATAGCCATTACTACTTCCTGTCTCCACTATAAGGTGATTTGTTGCATTCCCTGTGGTGCCTACAACAGTGTCGGGCAGAAAGAGGCACTGTAGGACATCACTGGCGGAGCCCAGCCAGAGTTGCAATCTGAAAGAGAATGAAGGATTGGATCTTTCATGGGGTGTATGTAGAAAGTCCTCATCTGACCCACTTGGAAAGTATTGCGCTCACGCCTGGACCTCAATCCCAGAAAAATATTTAGAACAAGACGACCTGGTTATCATGGAACTTCAAGAGAATTCTGAAGTAACCAAGGCTACACCAATCTGTGGGAGGGATAGACAGTGTCCACTCCCACTGCAGGAAGATGACCAACTGGGTCAGGTTCACAGGCACTCAAATCAGTATGTTTTCTGAGTTTTGCCAACAAGATCTAGCTATGACTACATGCAATACTGGTGAAGGATCTCATTTTGGGCTTTTGGCATAAGCTGTTGGGTTCCACATGCATACACAAAGGAAAGAGGTTTTCCCATATCTTTAGGCCTTTTCACTTTTTCCATCTTTAGTTTTCCATCATTTAGTTTTTCTTTTTTTTTTTTTGACTTTTCTTTTTGAGACAAGGTTTCACGTATTCCAGAATAGATTCAAACTCCATAGATAGCTAAGAATGATCTTGAAGCTTTTAATTCTTAATCTTCTTGTCCCCATCTCCCAAATGCTGGGGTTACAGATGTGTGCCACGACATGTGGTTTATAAGGTGCTAGAATTGTAACCCAGATTTTGTACATTCTAGGCAAGCACTCTACCAACTAAGCCACATTCCCAAATCTGAGGCCAAATTGTTTATACCTTTTAAAATACGAATAAGGGTTTGGAGATTTTGGTCAGTGATACATCACTTGGCTAGAAAATGTAAGACTGAGTTTGGTCCCCAGCACTTGGGAAAAGGACATTGAAATAAAATAGGAGTAAAAACACCTTTCATGGGGCTGGAGAGATGACTCAACGGTTAGTTAAAAGCACTTCATTACTCTTGCAGAGAACTTCCATTCCAAGCACCAGCGTCGAGTGGGTCACAACTGCCTATAACTCCAGTTTCAGGGGATCTAATGCCATCTTCTGGACTCCACAAGCACCTACACTCATATGCACACAAGCCCTCCACACACACACCCCTAATTAAAAATAAAACACGATCTTTTTTTTTTTTTTTACAAGAATTTCTATCATATGTGGTGCTCCTTAAAGCAGGGGAAGAGGAGAGAGTCACAGCCCAGTACCTGTAAGCAGTTTGTGTTCTAGGCACACAAGAGATCCGGAGCATAGCTCCTGTCTACAGGAAACCTTCAGACTACCCAGGGGAGGGGTATACAACACAATCAACAATAAATAACAAAGCAGGCTGATCTGTAATTAACTTACCTCCTAGCAACTCATTATTCCTAGCCAGAATAAGTTGTGGTGGGGGTATATTCCTTTGTTTCTGTGACTTTGTTGCCAACTTTCCATCCACACCTCTGAATCAAAGAACTAGGAAAAGGACTTGGAAAACAGTTCAATAGGTAAAGAGCTTGCCAGAAAAAAGTGGGACAAGGGATTGTGGATTTAGATCAGTAGTAGAGTGCTTGCCTAGCAACCAAAAGGCTGAGTTTGACACCAAAAATTATTCAAATAAACATACTACAGCAACAACCCAATTATCTAAAACCATTTGTGTACTAGACACATAGAAAGACACAGGACACAGCTCCTGTGGGCAAGAGGCTCACTGCAGAGAACATCCATGCAGAGCAGTCCAGCAGCTACCGCCTCAATACTGAGAGGCAGGGAAGGGCAGGAGTATTCCCGGAGCTTGCTAGACAGCCAATCTAAGCAAACAATGGGCTGAAGGTTCAGTGAGTTCTTGCCTCCACACAAATGCATGCACACTCAGCTGCAGGCGCACACACATGTACACATATGCCTTTGCACGTGAGCACAGATGGGAGGGCACAAAGCAAGGATGACAAAGAACTCTTGCCAATTACTGCTGCAGAAATAAAGCATGGAAATTATTCTTTCACAACATGCATCACCATTTCTAATTTCTAAGGAGCTGTCTTTTTGTTAAATAACCCTAGTGTCTTAAAGAGCAGGTTGTATGTAGTTCTAACATTCATCCAGAGTATCTATATCATACATAATGCATCCAGTATTTGTTGAGTGATCAACGGGATAGACCATGTCTGCATACTATATGGTATATACTAAATGGATAGACCTGATTACCTAATAAAAAGTACTTTAAAATGTTTGTGGCATTTTAATTTTCCAATGCACCTGGTGTTTGTCAAGCTTTTCAAGAAACCAGTAATGGCAATTTAGAACTAGCAAGTTAGTGAGCAGACATTACAGGAAGTCATGCATTCTAGTCTCTTTCCTTTAAACTCTCATCAGCCAGAGAAAAATACACCAGGTAACATGGATATGCTCCATGTTTAGAGCTCAAACCAAGCTGGGTGTGTCTGCACATTTTTATAGCTCAGCAACCAGGAACCTGAGCCAGGAAGAGAACCACAAGTTCCAAGTCAACCTAGACTACATGGGAAGCCCACCTAAAACTAAACAAAGAAAAATAAAAACCACGGCATTGAGGGCAGGAGAAGGGAGTTAACTGGAAGGCGAGACAGGTTCAAAAACCTAGAAAGTTCTGGGCAAACCATCCCAAGCAGAAGTAGGACTATTCCTCCACAGCAACTGGAAAGACTTCTTTGAATCCCTGGCACTGGGTACCTGGATATTATGGAAGCGAAGTTGCCACTCTGTGAATGTACCAGTATTGGCATCATCAGCTCACAGCACACCTCTTTAACCTGCCAAGTCTTAGGTATCTTGTCTGCGTTTTCCAATCCCTGTTCTACCGTTCCTTAGAGAAAGGAAGAGGCCTCACTCAAGCAGAGGAGCTATGTGTAGACAGCTGCTGGGAGAGGGAGAGTCGGCTTGTTTGAAGGCAGATCAAGCACACTCCAGTGGAAGGCCAAACAGCCAAGTATGCATACATGGGCAGCAAAACTGTATTCACCAGATTAGGAAAACAAAAGAGGACACGAGCTAGATAAGTAAAAAAGTGGGGGTAGCTATGGGAGGAGTTGATAAAGGGGCTGTGATCAAAATACAATGAACAAAAATTCTCAAGGATCTTGGAAAAAATTTTTAAAAACGTTTAGTTTAAAAAAAAAACCTACTTTAAGCAAGCTATTCCCCTCAAAGGCAGGTCTATATTCAAGACAACATAAAGGTAGCTATTCCATAATTTGCAAGCAATGGAACAAAGGAGTCCTGTGTTAGCAGTACAAGGTCTGCATTACACCGCGCAAACTCTGTATCTCCACACAGATGCCCTACAGGCTGAAAGCAACTCGAGTTAGTCTGTTAAAACCTTAAAACCCCATTTTCTTCTTAATCAAACTTTCTCTGAAAACTGGCAATTTTAGCTTTTGTAGAAGTTGCGAACCATCCATTCACGGCTCAATCCTACTCGCTCTTCTCCTCATGTACCTGACCCAATTGGGAAGCAAGATGACAAGAATGAAACATGAAATCCACACGTGCTTGGGCTCTAAAGAGGGTCTTTCCTCTGCTTGTGCTCTGCCCCTGGAGTCTGTGGAGGATGAAAGCGCTGGTGGGGGGGTGGTGCAAAGTGAGAGCTGGGGAGATGGCCTTTTCTTCTTCTTTCCTTTCTTTCTTTTATCCCCCCACCCAGGCACTGACTATTCTAGAAAGCAGACATCAAACAGAAAATACCAGCAGCAAGGGGCTGAAATTGGACAAAATGTGATGAGGCATAAATGAAAAAGAAAAAAAGAGGCAGAAAAGAAAGGGGGGAAAAAGAGCCTTTTTGTATCAAAAGGGGCCCTTCTGAAAACTACCTCAAATTATGGCACTTTCCACATTTGCTTCACAACAGGTAGCTTCACGTTGTACCGAGCCCTAGACCTCATTTTGCAGGGTTAGGAGAAAGTGAGCCGGATGTAAATGGACCAGTTTGGTGGTTTGGCAGTTACTAGAGAGAAGGAAATGCGTGACTCTGAGCTCCTGGATTCAGACAAACACGTGAGAGTTTCTTCAGGGTGCCATTAAGGAAGGAGCATAGAAGCCAGTCTGAGGTAGAACAAACTGCAAACCGTGGCTGGTCGGCTAGTGCCTCCACAGCTGGAGCAGTGGGTGGTACTCTCCTTTATTATGCTGCTGGACAACCAGCTGTGAAGGAATCTGTGAGGCCAGAGAGAAGGATGCTGGGTCTCACAAGCCTTTATTTAACAGTAGCTTTGGGACTTACAATCATTTTCTTTACATCCATGCCAACTAGCTTCTTCATTACAAAAGAGAAAAGGCAGTGTGGTGTGAAATTCCTGGTGTGTGTCCTACAGTAAAACCAGGCAGAGCAGTGAACAATGCCTTTCCCCCAGGCGGCCACAAAGCAGCCACGGGAAGCCAACTCTCAATCCCAAACATACGCCCACAACAACCCTCTCTTTTTCTTCCAGGGGTTGTGATATTTCCTCTCTTCAAACTGGCCTTCCTCCTAAAAGCCTTTGAACTCTCCAAAGGTTATCCATTAGGCTTTGTGCTGTCTACTAACAAATCCTAATCTGCACACTAAAGACCCACATGGAAATAAACAGCATTTAGCAGCAGGCATCCAAAGCACAGGCTGAGTATATCTTATCTAAAATGTAACCACAAACAGTTCAGATAGCCAATTTCATTCATATTTGGGAATGATTGCAGATGTTTTAGCAGATAAGCACCCCTAATTCTAAACTTGGAAACCTGGCATTTCCGATCACTGCCCACCACTCTTTAGTGAGGAAGTAATCCAGTGCCCTCAGAGAAAGAAAGGCGTCAGACAGTTGTAGAAAACATATTCAGAGAGTGCCTCACTATGTAGCTCTAGGCTGGAACCTGAAACCCAGATCTGCCTGTTTCTGCCTCAGGAGTGTTGGGATTAAAGGTATGCACCACCACACGCAGCTGAAATTTTTTTCTGCATGTATATCTGTCTACCTCACTCAGAATTACCTAAAATTACATATGCAGGAGGTGGAGAGTGGTGATTCAAGGTGTAAACATACAGCATGCAATGATGAACCCAGGACAAGAGTATTCTTATCTCCTTAAACATTTATTATTTCTCTGTGTTGGCAAACCTTCAAAATCTTCTTTTACAAATCTTTAGAAAAAGAATGTAAAACATAGGCCCTACCCGATCTGCCTATCATCACCATTTAAATGCATTAATTTATTAGTACTTTTGTGTGGTGTGTGTGTGTGTGTGTGTGTGTGTGTGTGTGTATGTGCACGTGAACGCATTTGTGTGCATATGTGGCCAGCACATGTGCCACAGTGGAGTTGATTCTCTCCTTCCACCTCTAAGTTGCTTCTAGGGATTGAACTCGGGTCACCAGGCTTGCACATTGCACAGCAAGCGCCTTCACCCTCTGAGCCATCTCTCCAGCCCACCTGTCATCCTTGTCTGACAGCCAAGCTAATTTTCTATCGTTCCAATTTTAAAATATGAGCTGCCAGGTGAACATTAACTCTCAAACGTTTTGAGCATCATATTAAAACTCAGAAAGTTTCACTTCTCAGCTTTTCATATTACAGATAATCAAGATATATTAAAATGTATTTAAATAGTTGAAGCAAATGATCAAAAGTGTTTTCTCAGCTCCACAGCAAAGCATTGCTATTATTCAAATGAGTGAATAAAGTTTATCAAACCACATGTTTATTAAATACAAAATAGGCAAAAATAGATTCCAAATGGTGTTGTCAGCATAGTGAGTGATGTCAGCAAAGCACACAATCAGGAAACCTCCACTAAGCATGTAGTGATGCTCTATACTATCCACAGCTGTGACATCCCAGAATAATGAAAAGCACCCACTGTGTAGACTGTAAGGAATGCCTTGGTTAAGCTAATCTCTTTTGGCTCTCCTCTAGGTTCAACTGAACCAAATTGGAATGCCAGGAGGCACTTAACTTCATTATTGCGTGTTACTGGTTGCAACCACTCCATCACCAGTAAGAACCCTTGGCCAAGTGTTTGAGACTACCTGAAACATTCCCATGTGGATTAGTTGGCTGCAGTGCATTCTGGCTTTATTTATAAAGAAATAACACTTCTGGAAGGAAATGCAATAGTTGGGAATCAGGTTAAATGCCAGAATACATCCTAAGGAAACTTACAGGCATGTACAACTGTTTGACATCATGATTCGGTGTATTCACCTGCAAAGTTCACACTTTCAAAACTGCCTTGATTTATGGCTTTGTCCTTCCACAGGAGTATGGAAGCTGGGGTGACCTAGCTCCAACTTCCTGAACCTTGGACACTCATATGTGGCTCCAGAACACACTATATCTTATTCCTGTTGAGGTGAGAGCAGCATTTTGGGGGGCAGACAGCATGAGGATGAAACCCTTTCTAACGTGTATTCCCATTATGTTTTCTTGAATCAGAGAAAAAAGGCTTGAACTACAGATAAAGCAATCAGAAATTCTGTATAACATAAATATCATCGTATTATTGTGAAGTACAACTTAAGTATATTGAGCACATGAAGACCACCATTCATGTGTGTGTGTGTGTGTGTATATAAAAAGGTTGAAAACCCTTGAACTAGATTTGCTCACCTACCACATAATTAGCTGCTAGTGACCACACTAAGTACAGAAAGATAGTGAAGCAAGTAACAGAAAAGGTATTTATTTGCTTTTGTGCGAGTACTCAGTCTAAAAGAAATTAGCAAAAGCATGCAAACACACTACAATAAAGACAAAAAAAACCAAAACAAAACAAAACTGTGGTCAGTTTTGAAAGCCTGAAGCACTGGCACTCTTTGGAGGGCAGGAAAGGAGAGGTTCCAGAAAGAGAAAAGAGAGGAGATGAAATAAAAGCTTAACTTAATGGTCCAGAAGTTATAAAGACACACTCAAAGAGTACAAAGTAGTCTTTTTGCCTAGGCACAAAGCAATGCCAAGGAAATGGTAAGACAAGATACTGGAGAGGTGAGCAGCTGCCAGGTCACATAAAACCTAAGATTTGGAATTGCTCCTTCCACCAACAAAATCCTATGATTCTGCTAAAAATGAAGCTGGGGCATGTGACTAAGATCACAGGGCTCAAACTGGCTCTTTCCTCCATTAAAAACATGTTTAGGGCTTCTGGTTAGGTGCAGGAGGTCTGTCTTTGGACTCTGCTACACATTAAATGGGCTTTTGCAAGCTGCTCTGGGAACCTGACCCACCAGAAGAATATCGTGTCCATGGGAAAGTGCAATCTGAATTCTAAATAGACTTCCAACGACGATTCTGGGAAGAAAAAAAAAAATCGATTCAACAGTTGCTGGAGAATGCCTGGAAAGCAACGAAATCCAGGACCTTGCTTTGCTCCATTGAGACAGTATTGAAAACAAAAAAGACTGAAGCCCAGTGTAGTGGCACAGGCCTTTAATCTCAGTACTCTGGAGGCAGAGACAGGCAGATCTGAGTTCGAGGCCACCATGGTCTACAAAATCAAGTTCCAGGACACCCAGGGCTACTATTACACAGTGAAGCCCTGTCTCGAAAAAGAAAAAAAAATAAAATAAATGAGAGAGAGAGAGAGAGAGAGAGAGAGAGAGAAATAAGTAGTACCTACTAATATTTATTATTCAAATACATGACCCACCCCACCCCCAGTATGTTAAGTGTAACTGGCTGCTTTCACTATAAAGTCAACACTAAAACAGAAGATACTATATCTTTAAAAGACAACATGGATGACAGCCAAGTCCTTTAACTAACAGTTTTCTTGTGCCCTTGCCCAATCAACTCTCAAATTATCCAAGCATTAATTAAGGAGAGATGAGAGTGCCTGGACCATCTGATCTTACCCCAAGGCTTCACTATTGTTTGGCCTTTCCTTTCACTAAAGCTCCCTTAGCTATAACCCCCTGGCACTTAAAACGCCAGTTTTGCTTGTCTATTGGCTTTTTGGGTTTTTTCCTCCTCACTCCCAATAACAGTAGTAAATGACTCAGAGATATTGCGCTCATTTCCCAGAACCACCCTCCCCCTAGTCCTCCTCAGGTGATTGCATAGTGGCCCTTCTCAAAAGTGAGTGTGCGCAATTACCAGCGGGAGGAGAGTGGATTAAAATCCATATTCATAGCCAAGCACAGTGACATGTGCCTGCCAACCTAGCACTCAGGAGGCCGAGGTAAGTGCATTGTAACAAGCTGAAGGAAGTAAGTCAGGCCACGGTGGATTAAAGAGTGAAATTCTTTTTTCTTTTTTCAAAAAAACAGGAAACAATAAATGCATGCCATATTTATAGACCAGCCTCCCTCCCTTCCTCCTCCGTGGGATCTGGACGCACCAGGTCTGCAGTAGCACTCAGGAATTAGCATATTTAACAAACACCCTGAGAGACTGTGAAGCCGGAGGAGTCAAGGGCTGACAAGCACCACTCTGGGTATTTTAGCCAGTCAAGCCCCAATCCTGAACTGAGAAGAATGGCAAAGAGCCAGATATTCGTGCTACCTCCCATTAGATAAAGAACTTAAACAGAGAACGTTTCAAAAGAAGGAACATAAAAACTTGTGAAAAATGCTAATTTGCATGACCCACCCAAATTTGTCCCAGCCTCTTACCTCTTGTTAGATGTTTCCATTTCTGTTTCTATTTCCAGGGTTCAACGCCACTGTGATGGGAAGAGAGGCCAAGGTGGGCCGGACTTCTCTAATTCACATGAATGTTTTCCCAAATATAAGAAAAGTCAAGACGGACTATGTGAAAGGCAAATCCTCCAGAGCTGAGAGGTTAAATGAGATAAAGAAGGCCCCCTGCTGGCGCGGAGCTGTGAGGTGACAAATGAACTGTCAGGGTCCCTGCCTAGTTTCCTCAGCACTGTTGTGCCAGGAACAAGGAAGGCCTCACAGTTCGCAGCACCAGGACTAAGCTGGAGAAAAACAAGCACGCGGCTTGGGTTTTTCCACTCTTCCCAGCACTGCCTACAATGTCGTCAGCACTTCATGTGAGCCCCAACTGGTACCTCTGACAGCTGCTGGCTCAAGCCAATGGTAGAAGAGGAAGGGGCTTGGATGTCATCCTACTACATTCAATGTAAGAAAATGGAGTCCAAAGAAAGCTGGCTCCAGAGGACAGGTCTGTGGGGAGGATGCAGGTATTAATAGAAGCTGGCCTCAGAATTGGGTAGCTGTGGAGAGAGGCTCCTCTGTCTCTCGGGGTTACCTTCGCTCCTCCCTTATAAGCTCCCTCTGCCTCGTGGCTTCTGTCTCCACACAGCACCAGCATTGGCCTGGCTCACCATGGTTGCCTGCCCTCCAGTTTACCTTTGTCCCTGTTGCAAACTGTCATCGGCAGCCTCTTAGATGCCCAATTCTAATTTCCTGAGAGAGGAACACAAATTGCATGGGCTCGTCTTGTCAAGCCTGTGTTCCTCTCCACTTGATGGATGGGCTATCAAGGAAACAGGTGGCCCACTCTTCGTTCAATTGAGCCGTGCCAGGAAGGCAGGCTCTTGGGCACAATTGCCTGTTGATCTTCTACCCCAGCACAGCTGGTACAGATACATTTTACCTTAGAAGGGAATCTGGCCAGAAAGAACAGAGAAATATCTACATGCTGAATGCCTAGCTGAGAATTTGAAAGAAAAATGGTATGTCCACCCTTGAGCTTCAAACACCTACAATCTTGAGTATCTCCCCCCTGCACCCCGCCCTCACATGTGTTAAATGTTCTGTCTCTCTTTGTGTGGTATTTCTTTGTCTGCTTCTCTCTGCCTCTCTCTCTCTTTCTCTCTCTCTGTTTCTGTATTGCTGTTGTTGCTGTTGAAATGGAATCCAGAACAGCACACACACTAGGCAAACATTCTATGACTGAGTCGCACCTTCCAACTCTAAATCTTACCGTCTTAAGAAAAAAAGCTAGCATTTCACACCAAACCTGGAAACTAAGTCTCTTCATCCCTATTTAAAAAGTCTTGGTCATCAGGCGGTGGTGGTGCATGCCTTTAATCCCAGCACTCAGGAAGCCAAGGCAGGCGGATCTCTGTGAGCTCGAGGCCAGCCTGGTCTATAAGAGCTAGTTCCAGGACAGGCTCCAAAGCTACAGAGAAACCCTGTGTCAAAAAAAAAAAAAAAGAGGAGGAGGAGAAGGAGGAGAAGTAGTAGTAGTAGTAGTAGTAGTAGTAGTCTCAGTAAACTACTAATACCTACTAAAAGAATTGGCACAAGTTGAATTGAGGGGGCAACATCAGCTACCAGCTCCCCCAAGGGAGGGAAGGAAGAAGTAAGAGCCTAAAACAGACAAATGCTGATAAACAGACACCACTGGCTTTTAGTCCATCTCTCCACAAGCACTCGGTCCATTTGCTTTACACCCTATGATCATCTTATCTTCCAGTAAGTTCCACCAGATGCCATATGAGGTCAGTGTTCAATGTTAACTAGAACGGGGCAAGCAGCATCACAAACTGACAGATGGCAATTGAGAGCTTATCATTCTTGGATTATTTCATTCCCAGGAGGGAAAAATGCCAGAAAGTAAAGAGCACTATGTTGACAGCCACCTAATAATAGCTGTCCATACTTCTACTACCTCCTGGTTAACCCTTCCCCCAGATAACCTTCTTCTCTTCCATCAATCCCCTGGTGTCAGAAAAACAAATTGCCACACCCGAGAGCCTCAGTAGGAGCTTTACTAGTGACAACTGCCCAGGACAAAGAAACACTGACAACCACTGAGAGCAGAGAGATCAGAACCAAACAAGAAAATCTGCTTGTAGATCATTTTAGCTTGGAAACCTGGGATTTAATTCCTAACATATAAAAAAATGGGCATGGTGGTGCAGACCTACAATCCCAGCATTCTCAAGAGGTAAAGACAGAAAGGTCAGAAGTTTAACAACATTGTTGGCTACACAGGGTGAGTTTAAACCACTGTGGTCTACATAAGAAGCTGTCTCAAGGGACTGGGGAAGTCCTGAAAGAACTGATGTGCATGTGATGTGCAGTCTTGCCTCTTAATTATCCCTGAGTAGTTTTAAGAGCTTTCTTGTAACTCATAACAGTATTAACTGATTTTTAAATGGTTTTTATTAGCATATATTAATTATACACAATGAGCTTCATTATGACATTTTCACACATGCTTATAATGTATTTTGACCATATGCAAGCCCTGTTACCATCTCTTGGCCCCTCCTCCCACTGACAATCTTCTTCCCAGTTAACCCCACTTCTATTTTAATATGTATATTCTCACATATTCGTTCTTGCTTTCTTTCTTTCTTTTTATTTCCTTGTGACTCAATGAGTTTAATTACGGTGGCTTACAGAAACATAGCAACTTATTGGTAGCTATACGACTGGATAAAGTGTCTCTCCTTCCATTACCAATTGCCTATGGATCCTCAGGGAGAGGTGGAGCCTCCTGAGGCCATCCCAACCATTTGGTAAGATATAGGAGCCAGAGAAGAAAAAAAAAGACAGTATGGTGGCTTGGTTCACACTCAACAGCAGTTAGCAGCCTTTCTATCTAGTCCATATGTCACCTACTATCCCGCTGAAAAACTAGCTCTTCAAAAACTTCTTAGCTTCCTTTTCACACAAGGGAAATTATGCAATGGTTAGAAGAAGTGAAATATTTATTTTCACTGACCTGGAAAGTACTCCAACACTACTATCAAAGGGGACCGTTTCAGATATCAGGGAGCAGTGCCACTTCTGTGTTTCTAATGTGTAAAGACAAAGCCCCATCAGAATAAGCACTAGCTGTTACTAATGATTATCCGTGGCAGATGGGACTATGGAGGATTTTCACTTTCTATTTTTGCCATTTCTGACTTGCTCAAATTCTCTTTATAATACATGAGTTTCTACAATCATGGGGGAAAAAGGCTATCTTTAACCCCTTACAGTTCTGTACTTGGTACATCAGAAAAGAACAAAGGTCTAGTGTTGTGATTGAAGAACATGTTCCCTTTTAACTATAAGGATAGTGATTTCAAACACTTGCAGCACACACACTGAAAGATGGTGTTAGGTTATGCTAGCCAAGCACTCTACAAGGCAAACCTGAAACATGAGATCTTCCTGTCTCTGCCTCCCCGCCATCAGAATCCAGTTTAGTCTTATTCTACACTGTACGGTGGTTAGCTAATATTCTGGGAGTCTAACAGCACTGGTGGACAATTAAGGTCACAAAATCATCAATTTTGAAGAATGACCCTGAGCCTCTGAGGCAATAGGCTTAGTTGCTGCTCAGCCTCGGGAGTTGAGACCAAACAGCAAGTAATTCCAGCGAGAAAGATGGGTGTAGGGGAAAGATGAAGGCCAGGAGTAGGGCGTACACCAAGAATTCACTCAGGTTTTGCTGTTTAAGAAACAATCATACATGGTGTCATCACAAAAAGCGATCCTGTATACACTTGCTTAGAACTGAGAGGGGATGGATGGATAGATGGATGGATAGATGGATGAATGGATGGGTGGACAAATGGCTCAGTGGTTATACTCATGGGTTCCAACCACCTGGAACTCCAATTTCAGAGGATCCATCATCCTCTTCTGGCCTCAGGGAGCACTGGATGCACATGGTGCACAGACATAAACACAGACAAAACCACCACACACAAACAATAATAAAAATAAACCTATTTTTAAACACATACAGAAAAAAGTTGCTAGCTGACCTAGTAGAGTTGCTGCAACCGCCCCGAGGCTTTAGTCACTAGGGACATAGATGAAGGGGGACTGTAACACTGATTCCATTTCCCTTGATACATAAGTAGAATAGGAACATATTCAGCCACTCCACTAAATGGAGGTTGTAGCTTGGGATAAAAGTAATCTGCCTGAAGCATATCCAACACATAAAAATATGTAATCACCAACAATTTAAATGTCACAGAGTACAGTGACTAAGGAGCTGGCCTGAGAGATTCTCCCTAGAATTCCTTACTTCTGCCAGTTGTTTCTCTTAACCTTGAAGTAGGATTTAAGATGTAGATTGTATCAGTCTTTCAAGAGTACGTTTCTTTTTATTCTTACAAAAGAGAGGGCGATGGAAGTGAGTGCGGCTGAGTGGGAGAACAGCTGAGTTAAGCTCGTAGGAGGAAGTCTCCACAGTGTTTGATCTGCTATCTAGGAGTATATTATTTACAATCTAGGACTGGTCATGGCGATCCCATCTTTCTTTCCAAAAATCCCCATTAGGGCAACTCCGAGTCTCACACTTTTCCATGTCAGTGTGACACAACTGTCCTTCTAGGGGCCATCCACCTCCTCCCATACCCATACACCACCCCTTCAGAAATTCTCCTCAACTAGACAGAAAACTCACAGTCCAGAGTCACTCAGTCTCCTCAATCCAAAACCTGCTGAAGCTGTGCTTCTCAACCTTGTTACTGCTGTGACCCTTTCACACAGTTCCTCACGCTGTGCTGAACCCCCAATCAGAAAATTATTTTCGTTGCTACTTCATAACCACAATTTTGCTACTGTTGTGAACCATAATGTAAATATCTGTGTTTTCTGGTGGTCTTAGGCAAGTCCTGTGAAAGGGTCTTTCAACCCCCAAAGGGGTCAAGACCCACAGGTTGAGATTACCGCTATTATTTCTGAACATTAAGAAAGCACCAGGAAAACTTCCCTTCAAACCAGGCCAGCTAGGGAGGCAGAGGCAGGCGGATTTCTGTGAGCTTGAGTCCAGCCTGGTCTACAAGAGCCAGTACTGGGACAGGCTACAGAGAAACCCTGTCTCAAAAAAAAAAAAAAAAAAAACAAAACAAAACAAACATGCATCCTCTTCCACACCACCTTCTGCAGCAAACAGAGGCCATTTTATCACTCACCAAAAGGCCAGAAGTAAAATCTGCCCATATCTACCTATGATCAAAATATATTTATAACCAAAAAGAGAAAAAAATAAATACAGTAATTAAAAAAAAAAAGAATCCTTATAAGCCAGGCCTGGCTGTTCAGGCCTCTAATCTCAGTTATCCAGGAGGCTACGGCAGGAAGACTGCTAGTTCAGGATTTTGTAAGGATTACAGTACAAGTTCAAGGGAACCCTGTGTCAACACATCTAAAACAGGGCTGGGGCTAGAGCTCCAAGAAGCGTTCTTGTGCGCATGTATGAGGCTAGCTCCCCAGGACTGCCCCTGGAGACCCTCTTATACAAACCACACAAGGCAGACATCATTATCTCCATTGTAGAATAGGTAAACTGAGGTTTGAAGAAGTACGAAAATGTGTCCAAGTTCAAAACAACTAACAAGAGATAGAGGCAAAATTTTAATTCATTAGCGTCCGATTCTAGCACCTAGCAGAATTAAGCAACAACCATGCATGTTGACACATACCTATACCCCTGCCATGAAGACCTCTGGTTGAAAGCCAGTCTGTGCTATCTAGTGAGACTCCATCTTTTCAAAGATGGAGCCTTTGAACTTTCTGAGCCTTGAACTATGCCACTTACATGACCAGCAGGGAAACCATACAAATATACTCGATTTCACTAAACATCACAGGTGTATAGTTCCAAATTTATTTTAGTTTTTGTTGTTGTTGTTTTATACTGGTTCTTATGTAACCCAGACTGGCCTAGAGAACTCCTGTTGCAGCCAAAAGATGACCTTGGATTTCTGATCCTCCCACCTCTATCTCCTAACTGCTGAGGTTACAGCCACTAGCCACTAAACCAGTTGAGGTAGGACTCTATCCCAGAGCTCAGTGCAGACTAGGTGAGCGCTCTACCACCTCCAGACAACCCCTGCTCTCTGGAAATGTGTGGTCTGTCCCATTTTTGGTTTTCCCCTTTCTTCCCACCCCACTTCCATGGCAACTTAGTCCAGAACTACTTTGTTGTTTCCTCTAAAGAGGCCTCTCTAAGGAAACTGTTTCACTATGCAAAAAAAAAAAAAAAAAAAAAAAAAAAGGTGCTTCCCTAGATGTTGCAGCTCTCTCCAGAGCAGGAAGGAAGACAGAAGACGGGGCCCACCAAAGGCCACTGAACAACCACCGTGAGCACTGAACCATTGGGAAGTATACTAACATGTGGAGAATTGACTGCTGGCTATGTCCCAAGGCCCCTTCTGGGTGAAGAGTTTCTGGAGATTTCTAGATCTGGTTTAACTAGAATGAGTTTTACTAAGAAACAGCTTGACCCTAGACTAGGCAGTCTCCCCGAACCAAAGTGGGCCTGGAAGTGCTGAGGACAGGGAGAGCAGAAATGGCAGTGGTGGGGCCAGACCAGCAGGCAGAGTGGGGATGAGAGGGAGACTAGCCTGCGCAGCCTTTTCCTTTAAAAGGGAGTCAAGAGGGCCTTAGGATAATAACAGCTAATTATTAAGCTCATTTGTTGAAGTCATGACACAATTATGAAAACACAGGCAACGTAGTAAAGAAAGGGTGGGGGCAGGAAAGAGGAGGTAGAAGGGAAAAAAAATCATAAATGTCTGCCCTAATTCAAGGTTAAGAAATGAAATCAGAACTGATGAGGTAGTGCATGCCTACCCTACCACTAGCACTCAGACTGCGGCAAGATGGGTGCTCCAAGTTTAAGGCCAGCCAGGGCTCCAACATAAAACTATAAAAAACAAATGATAAATGGAAATGAGATTTTAAAATATTTTCCAAAGAATAACTGTTAACAAAAGCAGTCAAATGGAAAAAGCACAAGTGGGTGCCCAGACTGCTTCTTTCAAGGGACCAAGGTTACTGAGGACAATTCTTGCTGCCAGCAGAGGAGAGGATGCTACCTCCTTCCACACAGGTAGCCACTCTCTGCCACTCAACTGCCAGACCTCAGCAGTCTCTGCTACCATGGACACGAGCTGCAGGAAATCACACAATAACTGCAAAGGAATGAGAAAATAAAAGTTTGCGTTTTCTATATGTGACTGAACAGTAGTCTCAGGTATGCTAAAAATTATTTACACTGCTTGTTAAATTTGATAATCCAGATTTTATAGAAAAAGTGCAACCAGAGTCTAAAAGACTCCTTTAAGTCATCAGCCAAGTTTCTAGCTTGTGAGTGATTCCAAAGAGTTCTGTAAACATCGCAAGGAGTCGCGACAGGGCATACAAAAAAAGGAAGAAGCAACAAGACCTTTGAATCCTTTCAACAAAGCACCAAAAGACTAACTATACTGTCCATTGCATACTATGCCCTCTAAGCTCTGGGGGGGTCCATACAAAACAAACAATGGCCCAGTCCCTTCTCTAGGAATGTCAGTACACAAGATAAAACCAAGAGGGGGCAGAAAGAGAGAAGTGCCAAGAATGAGGCACACTGTGCTACAGAGTTCAAAAGCCAAGCGATCATATCGAGTGGGAGGAACTAAGGGAGGCTGCACTGGCTGAAGCTCAATTCATACCTAGAACGGGGACTAAAGGATGAATGAAACTGACACAGAAAGAGTCAGAAGAAGTGTAAAAAAAAGGCACAAGGAAAGGGAAAATCAAATTAGGTCCAATGTGCATTTAGGGAAAAGTAAACCAAAATGACTATGAAAAGGAATAATTATTTGAAATCCTTTCAATAATCATCCTAATAATCAAAGAATTATACATTAATCTCGATAGCACTTTTAAGAGTTTGCTTTACTAAGAATAGCTGCTGTTGACAAGAAGAAGGTGGCACAGGCTCTTCCTCATTACTGTGGAAATGTTAATGGCCATTACCTGGGTCATCACAACACTGAGCAGCAGCTTAGCATTCACATCCCCTGACTCATGGGAAAAGACCTAGGAAGTCATCTGCAACACACAGATCTATACAGAGAACTTTTCTGTAATGGTCTTTACAACTACAAAGAATTAGAGGACATTATCAGGTACATAACGATGTAGTTATGTGATGGAATACTATACAGCCAGTATGCACTGATTGTCATAAGTTTCATTACAGACAATATTTGTAATAATCCTCCCAAATGGAGTCAAAGTTGATAAGATACAGTACAGTTTCAACAGTGTAAAATAATATATACATAGGAGGGACAGAAGAATGTTCAAATCTCAGTGGTGAGATCATGATTGCTCTTGATTCTGTATGCAGGGACTGGAAAAGTATGTTCTGCAAATCAAATCTGACTCGCTGACTTATTAGATATAATGTGTAGTTGGAGCACAGCCACAGATACGCTCATTTACATATTGTCATTACCCGTGATTGCGTCTGCACTTCAGTAACGGTGTTGAGTAGCTGTGACCTGGCCCACAAATCTTTGCAATGTTCATTACTGAAGCCCATTTACAGGAAAAGGTTGTAAGTCTGTATTTTCCAAATTCTCTATCACAAGGAATGTGTTAATATTTTCCCAAAAGGTGTATTTCCAATTGGGGATGGCCTTCATGGAACAGGGTCAGAATTTCAGATAAACACCTGCAGCAGTAGAGATTTTTGAAGAAGGTGGAGCAGGATAGGACATGATCCCAGCTAATAAAACACTAAACCTGTCATTTAGGAAGACAGAATTTAAATGGTGTACCCATCAAAGTCAATGATTCAGCAACAGCTGGAATACAGGGCCACTCCTCATTTACAGGAGGTTAGCCTAAGGTTTGGCACGTTACTCTTCAACTTTCGTCCTAATGAACTCTATATGACACAGCCTCCTCCCTGTAGCAAGGACCAGTGGACCTTCCCCACAAAAGACAAGGAAAGGCTGTGTGGCTGTGTGAGCTCTGGCTGGAGAGGCAGTTTAACGTTTAGGGTGATGTTTCAGGCTTCCTGAAGTTAACTTGTACACTTCCAAGCTTTGTCTTGTCTTCTACTTTACAACCTAGATGTGGCATGGGCGAACAAGGATGACACTGGGGAAAGTGAAGCAAGAGGCAGAAAGGAGAGATGAAAAATGTATTCGACACTCCTGTATCAAAGAGCCCTTCAAGAAGCTCTAAGATCTACTTGCCCTCAGAACCAGGCCCAAAGACTCTGAGACCTGTCCCCAGCAAATGAGTTTGGCCTCAAAGGTTAAGTTTCCCTTTTAGGAACTGGATAGTGTTGTCTCTGTAGGCCCAAACCTCCGTATTCACAGGCATCCTTTCCCCTAGATCTGCCATGTCCTCACCTCCTGCCTCACGCTCATTTCCCCAGATGCCCACAAGCCGCTGCCTCCAACCACTGTTTACCCTTCCTCTCAGCTATGAACACAGCAAAGGGCGGAAATGATCTGAAGAGCAGGTTTCCTTTCAAATAAACACACTACCTCCCTCCCTCCCTCTCTCTGTCTCTATGTCTCTCTCTCTCTCACACACACACACACATATGCACAGAGAAAGAGAGAAGAGGGAGATTAATCACTGGCAAAATGAGAAACGGCATTGTCTGTATTTCAACAAATGAATGCCGTGGATTTCATTTGGAGCATCTTAAAAGGAAGAACAATTTCCGTGTAACTCTGCTCATTCATTTTTCATTTAATTTTATTTATATTGCACTTTATTGAAAAGGGAAAAGATATAGGATACACCAAGATGCTCAATTATTTAACAGATCATACTTAACATTATATATTTTAACACAGACCCATACCAACAATTGTTCTCATGAGCTTTCTGAGCCATTTAGCTGCACTGCTCTCTTTCTAAATCAAATATAAGTAATTTGTTGTCATAGCAATGCTTCTTCCTACTCCAAAATAGTTCAATACATGCTTTGTTTCAGCAGGCAACTATCTGTCTACCAAAAATTGGTCATTATCTTCCATCTTCTTGACAAATGTCTTATTAAATTTAGCTGCCTGGCTTTTACAATCATCAGGAGACAGTATTTCTATGCCACTTCCTGGCACCTGTACAGGAAAGGGGCTTACAGGACCTCTCAATAACTGCCTGCAAGCATATCACAGCAAAGGCACTGGGTGACAGCCAATCTTAGAAGTCATGATGACAACCATCCTTAGCATTATTACCCAGCTTGTACAGTTTATAGAGCACTGTCACTTATTTTACTGTATTCGAGGCAGGGCGAGGTGCTACCCATAATGCTTCTGTTACACCCTACACCACCATTAGTTCCTTATTTGTAGGCATCACTAGAGGAAGTGACATTTGTTCTATCCCTTCTTTTCTGAGGCTGAGTTCTGATCCTCCATCCTTCTGATGAGGTATATAATATGGTAATGAGGACAATTAAATTAAAAGTTGCTGGAATTACAGCAACAACAGAGCCATGGAATATCGTTTTGTCAGGACCTTGTGCGATGGTCCAGCGATGCTATCAGACAAACGAGAGATCACGTGGCAGTGAGTGCCAGTGTTAATGCTAATCTTGTATGTGTGGTGCATGTTACAGTTTATTACCCAGTCTCATGGAAGTGATATAACTTGAACCGTACCACTTTGCCACCCATCCCCCCAACACATACAAAGACAGCTGGATCAGAGTATCTGCACCTACAACCTTATTCTCTGCCTTATCCATTGATATTATAAATAAATATATATTATATATATAAATACATATATATAATATATATTATACATTTACACACACACACACACTCACACGGCTAGAGAGATGGCTCAGTGAAGAGCATTGCTGCTCTTCTAAAAGACTGGGGTTCAATTCCCAGCACCCACATGTGGATCACAATGGGACCTGATGCCCTCTGCTGGCCTCCAAGGGCACCAAGCACAAACATGACACAAAACACCCTCACATATAAAATAATTAAATAAACATCAAAAGTGCATATGCATGACTAACTGTTGTTTTGAATTGCTGTTCCTTCAAGCTCTGATCTTTATCTCATGCAGCTATGATCTGTAGTATCTGCAGCCCTCCTCCCTCCACCAAACTGGGTGGCTTTCATCCCACGCTACACTTCTGTGAGAAATACAAAGCAACATTTGCCAAGGCCTTTTCAGAGACAATGGGGAAAATAGATCTCCAGGAGCAACTCCTTTCATTTATCCATCCTCTATTTTTACTTACGATCATTTTTGTTGCTGTAATCAAAACTAGATAAAAGTTTACTTCATAAAAACCAAGATACTGAAAGCGGAGGCTCATTGTACTGACATGAAATGACACTGGCTCACCTGCTCCCGCTTCTCGAAAATTCTCTGCGGGGCAAGGAAGATGACAAGAGAGAGCTTATTTGGGAAATGCAATCAGAACTAGGAACTGCCCTAACAGAGCCTGAAAATAAGATTTCACAGCACCGTGTAGGCTCAAGAGCTGAAGCTGAAAACTTCCATTCCTGGCCGGATGTGCTCAAATGCAATTTGCCTCTCAGTAGGACTTCCCACTTCACATAGTCTGATTCCGTTCAAAAATCTAATAAAAAGAGACAACAGTTGCCATCATTTCAGTCACTTGGTCCTTATGAACACTTGTCTTCTACGGATTGTAGATGCTTCTTCTTTCTCAGCAGATTGAGCAGAAGAGATTATTTAGAATACCAATGTAACTATTATCTCAATTTTCCCACACCTCACACCTGTCATATAATTATAGCCCCAAACCTAAAAGGAAGAGAGCAAAGTCACAAGATTTTGGTCAACTCTCAAAGAAAAGACAAGCAATTGGAAGAAGCCTATGGGTCAGAAGCCTGTCTCAGCTTCTAGCCATTAAGGCCAATGAACAACAAAGCTTTGGCCCCCAACTCCATGCCCAAATCCTAAAGTATGGAGCTTTACCAGTGTCTGAATGCTGATGAAAAGCCTCAGACACTTGGAGGATATGAGGTGGTCCATTTTGTCTGGCAGTGCCAAATTTAAAAATTTACTATAAGCCTTTAGCTGAAAATGTGCAGTTTTGACTTTAAATGTGTTTCTTCCCTGGGGTTCAAAATCCAATTTACCCAGCCCACCTAGAAGGATGCTTTTGTTACCACCATGCCACCCTTATTCATCTTCTATAGACCAAGTTGCTATGAGATGCCTATATAAAATATGTGATAAATGAATATGAAAAAAATAAGTAACTTATTACTCCTAATAATAGTCCTAAGATACATATCATAAAAATTGGCTAAAAGAAGAAACAGATAAATCCACCCTGTGACAGCAAATCTTAACAGCTTTTCCAAATGGTTGGTATACTGAGCAATTTCTATAAAATTCTAACAAAAAAATCAAGTAAGATTCTTATTCCCATGCTAACTATTGGTGAATTTAGAAAAGGAAGAGACATTTACCCCACCCATTATATGAAGCTAGTAACATAAACTTAATACCAAAACCTGAGAGAAACAAGACAACAAAGGAAAACTGGACGCAGATTCACTTAGGTACACAGCTACCAAATCACCAAAACATTAGCAAGCCATAACCAGGAATAATAAAGAAGATAATACATCATAATCAAGGTGACTTGATTCCAAGAATGCAAAGTCAGTTTAATATTAGACAATCAATCAATGTAATCCACTACATTTAAAGCCTGAAAACAAAAGCGATATGATCGTCCCAATTTTTTACAAGTCTGTTAAACTGCAACATCCATTCATGATTCATTTTTTTTTAGTCTTAGCAAAGTTGAGAACAAAAGGACCTACTATAACCTAATGTGTATCACTGAACAAATCTACAGCAATGCCACATGGAGTGGCACAATACTCAAGTCATATCCTTTAAGGTAAAGAACAAGATAAGGGTATGAACTGTTGATAGTCTACTAAACATGGTACTAGAACAGTAAGACCACAAAGAGAAATATTAAAGGTGCTAGAGAAATGACCCGATGGTTAGGAGCACTTATTGCTCTTGCAAAGAATGAAGGTTCAGTTCCCAGCACCCACATGGTAGCTCACAAGTACCTGTAACCCCAGATCAAGGGGGGGATTCAACAGGTATGCACACGGTGCACACACATGTATACAGGCAAGACATTCATATACATAGATAAAAATGAGTAAATCTTAAAATCACAAGAAACATCAAAATACAAACTAGCTGCAAAGGAAGCCACAGGTGTCTCATTTGTCAATTATATATGATTACCAACACAGATAACTTAAAAGAATCCAAGTAAATTAGTTATCATTAACTTAAAAGTACTTAGCAAGGTTTGTAGCTAGATCATGAACAAAAATCAGTCGTACTTCTAGGCACCAGCAACTAACAAAATTACATACCAGTTAAAAGCAAAAAGGTAGTAAATATCTGGTTATGCCCCTAGGCTCTGGGTCCAGACCATCTGTTTCCTAATTCAAATTCTAACCGATAAGTTACATGACTCTGGACAAGCTAATTCTCTTTAAGAACTATTATGAGTATTAAATGAGCTAAGGCACATGAAGTACTTAGAAGAGCGCCTAGGAAAGTCAGAGATAACTAAATGGTGCTTATGATGACTGCGATGAGGCAGCTAATAGCCCTAGGACCCTAGCTCTACTGGACTCCAAAGCATCTCCAGGGATGAGAGTCGGAGAGTGATGTCACAAGAGTCAGTGAAACTTGTCTGTGTTTTCCCAAAGGGTGGGCACTGAGCTCCCACACCCAGCATACAGCTCATTACCCACACACCCTACTGTCTATAGAGTAATTAGCAGAAGAACACACCCTCTCTCTGGAGATTTCTGCCCTAATCTTACCAGCTCTTTAACTGGCAGTAAAAGTCAACAACTTCAAGTTTCCTAGGAAAATGAAATCCAGACTTCCTGGTGGATACCCTTCATTATCCAAAGAAAAGGCTTATCTCACCCCCACTGAGACGGAAGTCAGGGGCAATCCCTGGGTTGTCAGAGGAAAGGTGAGGCTACTGACTCCATAAGCCAGGGCTGTGGTGCACTTCTAATACATATCACACAGTACCTACCCTCAGGGCCTTAGAAAGAGTAACTCTTGGGGGGGAGGAACAGACTCAAGCTATTGAGAGTATGTGCTGCTCTTCTAGAAGATCCAAATTTGATTCCTTGCACCCATTGTCAGGAGGCTCATAACCATCTGTTTCTCTAGCTCCAGGGATCCAGTGCCCTCTTCTGGACTCCACAGGTGCCTCCACTCATGTGCACTTACCCACTTACAGACATAATAAGAAGACCTTTAAAAGAAAAAGAACCATTGACTGAAATCTCAAATAACCTGATGCAGTAGATAGACTTGCAGTATGTGCCAGGACGTACTTCATCGGAACCTACCTGTTTGGTCTTCCATGCCTGGTCCCCTGGTAGAAGACGGTGTTCCTTCTCCATACAATACATAAACCATTTGACCTTATAAAAAAAAAGCCTGAATGTTGCGAGATATCTGATTACACTGTGTAAAGATATGTCACCGCGAGAGGTTTAATAAAAAGCTAAACGGCAAATGACTAGGCAAGAGTTATAGGAGGGACTTCCAGACGGAGAGCTCTGGGAAGAAAAGGGGAGTCACCAGCCTGACACAGAGAAAGCAGGACATGCAGGAGGAGGGGTAAAAGCCACAAGACACATGGCAACACGTAGATTAATACAAATGGGTTAAGTTCAATTATAAGCACTAGTTAGAAACAAGCCAGAGCTATAGGCCAAGCTTTCATAATTAACAAGTCTCCTTGCCATTCTCTGAGAACTAGTGGGACAGAGAAAGTCTAAAGATGTGTATAAGGCAGCAAAGAAGGAGAAAGTGCCCAGCCTCCCTGCAATGCCGACACCTCTTAAACCAATCCTTTGTTATACATGTTCTAAATTTCTATCAAGCCCAATTTTAAAAAAAAACCAAGACTTATGGGCATAAGAACACCCCCCTCACACACAACCCCCATAGTAATATTTTTTTCTTTAAATCAAAGCTTTAGGACTAGGGATGAAGCTTAATTATGGAGTTCTTGCCTAGTATGCAGGAAACCCTGAATTCTACACCTTTTACCACATAACCCTGGAACATGCCTGTAATCCCAGCACTCGGGAAGTAGAGACAAGGAGGATGTGGAGTTCACTACCATCCTCGGCTATATAACAAGTTCAAGGCCATCCTGTATTCTGTGAGACCATGTCTCAAATGAGAAAAAAAAATCAAAACTATCATTCTTCTAAATGGAGTGTTGGGGTTTTACAGATTATTAGCCTTAGTGATATTTAAGAGAAAATAGACAAGAAAAAAGAAAATTACACTAGAACTAGTTATGTAGTTTGCAGAGAGATAGTAAACATGTACATGAGCCATTGTTTAGACTATTCTCTTCTTGAAGCAAAGCTCTCATGCAAAATAGAACACACATCCTTGTAATTCTAACATAGAGTAATAAAATAGGAGTATCTCATACATATTTAAGTCCCCTGTTAACTTTCAGCCTTTATTTGATGTTTATAACTATCTCTTTAGAGATCATGGCCCTGAAATTAAGCAACAACAGCCACTTTAAGAAAACACTTCCTGACGTGGGACTAACAGCAAAAAAAATCCATTTCGATATAAAAAGCCCACTGGAAAACCAAAGCATGTGTAACTGGCTGAGCATGCTGAAGCCATGCAACTCCACCATCCAGAATGTATCATTACATTCTTCCCCATTCTTACATTTGGTCCCCCATCCGGTTCAGTTTTTCGATTCTACGAAAAAGCAAGAAGTGTCCTGATGTCATCACATATTGACTATGTCAATATTGCCTGCTCCAACTCTCCCACAGATAAAGAAACTGAGTCTCAAGGAAGGGAAGTGACTTACGCGACACAGCAGGTGATGGGTAGGTCTCCTCAAACAGTTGGTCCCCCAGTACAGAACAGATGTCTTCTGACAAGTTCTCTAAAAAAGCTTACAGAAAATTGTCAACAGGCTCACCACAGATACAAAAATCTAACTGCGGAGGTCCTTTAATGGTAGGTTCTCTTACTTTAGCACATATAGACCAACCGTAACCAAAAAGTAAACCAAAGACAGGCGGTGGTGGCGCACACCTTTAATCCCAGCACTCAGGAGGCAGAGGCAGGCAGATCTCTGAGTTTGAGGCCAGCCTGGTCTACAAGAGCTAGTTCCAGAACAGGCTCCAAAACTACAGAGAAACCTTGTCTTGAAAAGAAAGTGTTTTTCCCAAAAGCAAATCAAAAAAGAAAAAAAGTACAAAGTCCAAAATTTTTTTGTGTGCTTACATGATCTGGCAGTAAAGCATATGCAAGGAATCCAGAATCTGAAAACCTCTGAAATCTCAACTACTTCTTTTCCCAAGAATTGTACAGATGAAATAGTCAACCTCTATTTAACCACATTAGCTTTGGGATCAACCAGATTTTAACTATTCATACCAGTTCGGCCACTTCCTCCCTGTGTGACTTCAGACACACTGTTTAACCAATGGGGACTTTACTTTTTTGTATGTAACCTGGAAAGGCCAATTCATGTATCTGTGCATTCCTCAAGAAGCCTACCTGGCACATGGTATTATTCACCAAATGTCAGTCAGGACTACCACCTCCTCAGCATTCTGTGTGAGAAGACGACTCAGGAAGTTCAAGTCCATCCTATCAACTTCAGATTACACCAGCCTAATCCAAGAAAACCCCAAACTTGGGTCTGAACTTCTGACCAACAAGGAATAAGGACCTCAAAACAAAAAAAAAAAAAAAAAAAAAAAAACCTGATGATTCTAGCTGATACCATTGCATTCATTCTTGGGCCCATAGAAAACCAGACACCTCCAGTCTCCTAGGTACTTTTCACAAAAGGAAACTATAGAAAAAAAGGAACTGGGGCCAAGAGGGATCAGAAACACACCAGGCCTGGGAAAGAGCCTTAGAAGCAATCGAAACGAACTCTAAGAAACGAGAGTCCCAGCTACTCTAGTTAAGGAGAAAGCAGCCATACTTAGTCTTTGATAAGGCAGTGCTATCTTCTGGGCAAGGTCTTAAGAAATGAGATGGCTAGCCAGGCACTAGGGAGGCAGAGGCAGGGAGGTCTCTGAGTTTGAGGCCAGTCTGGTTTATGGAGCAAGTTCCAGGACAGCCAGGGTTGTTAAACAGAGAAAAATCCTGTCTCAAAAAAAACAAAAAGAGAAAGAGAGAGAAAAATGGTTGCCTGGGGAGGGGTGTCATTTTCTTCAGTGATAGAAGCAGACTTGCTCATGCTCCAGTAAATAACATCCCACCCACACTCGCGCAGGGAGCTCTAATTAAACTCAGTGGGTCACACACAGAAAGCCATGAAAGTAGGTGAACGACATATTGGGAAGAAGATGGGTTTTAGGCGGAGAGGAGCAGGGATGATCACGGGGAGCGAAAGGTGAAAAGGCCTCTCATTATACACATATCTAAAACTGGTAAAAACCAGACACAGGCATACAAAGAAAGAAATTTCAGTCCTTCTCTCCCGCCCCCAAAACACAAGGAAGCCTGGAAGCATAAAGCACAAAATGGAATTCTCATTAAACTTTTAAGATGGGACATTAGGTTCACTCATCCTCCAAATGAGACAAAGTGTCATATAACCTCAAAGGGTGGTGGCCTGAGAGACCAGTCATGACTCTGCTACTCCCAAGTGGTGTGGCCTTGGGCAAGTAGCTTCCTCTCTGAGCTTCTTTGCCCATCTGTAAAACAAAGGTCATGAACTACAGGAACTCAGCCCTCCCCTACCTCTCCCATTTTCTGGACAAGAATTCAGTATGAACCTGCCACCTAAAAATGCAGTAATGACTACAAATGAGCCTTGACAATAAATTCCCTGGAGGCAGAAGCAAGCACCGTGGCTTCTCCCACTTCCCATGCTGGGCCCCGAGTAATTGCTTAATAACTGTTAAATGATGTAGATTCACCACACAGTACTTAGCATATAAGAAGCTTTTTGCATGCCAAACAGGTCTCCTCAAACCTCTCTCCCACCGGACTTTTTGAATATGGCAGATTTTTTTTTTACCACCCCTGGGCTTTTAATACAAAGAAGCATTGCAAAAGAAAACAAAGTTCCTTGTCACATTATGTGACAGTGATTGAACAGCTAGGTAGCACAGATTTTGCTCGTTTCCCCAGTACGGAGCAAATCCGGGCCTGAGCGCTGGTACCCCACCCATCCTACAAGTTGTATGATTCAGGGTGAGTCACAGTTAATGTAGCTCATTGCTAGGCCCCACAAAGGCAATGACTATTATGGAAGAACTCTTGAAGGACATCATAGGTCTGACCTCACTCAAGACAGAGGCAGAGCTCACACAATGAGAGGAACCACTTAGACTAACAGTGGAGCCCAACGGCTTTGGGAATGCAGAGGAGAAAACACCAGTGTTGAGATAGATTATTCAACACACAGACACAAATGTCCCAGTTTAGGCTCTGAATTTAACCCATTAATCCTGTCTGCTGACCGGAATCATGTGAGGAACTTTAAAAGATGCCTATATTCAGGCCTCAGCCCAGATACATTTAAGAACAGGGTAGAAAGCCAGACATGGTAGTACACACTTTTAATGCCAACATTTTGGGGTCGCTGACAGGCAGATCTCTGTGCATCTGAAGCCAGACTGCCCTAAAAGGTGAGTTCCAGGATAGCCAGGGCTACAAAGAGACCATGTCTCAGAAAGGAGGGAGGGAGGAAAGGAGGGAAGATATATCAGTTACTCAACTGTCCTGAGTGAGAGCTCTTCATTTTCTGGAAGCTTCTATACTCCTTAAACTGGTATTTCATATATCCCCTTCTCATCTCCTCTATCCTGTTTCATGCTGACACTTCCACACAATGGTGGGTGCTACAGGATCTTGTCTACCTCAGAGCACCAAGTCAGTCAGTCTGTCTACCTCAGAGCACCAAGTCAGACAGTCTGTCTGTCTACCTCAGAGCACCAAGTCAGTCTGTATATCTATATATCTCACAGCACCAAGTCAGTCAGTCTGTCTGTCTGTCTGTGTGTAGGGGGGGTGGATCTGTTTGTCTCTGTCTCTCTCACAAGACGCACACACATATACACATACACACACACACACACAATTACTTTTTCAATTCTATCTTCTTCAGTCCCTGCTTGCCTCTAGAGGGAACTTATCTACTCTTCTACAAATCTCTTGGCTCAACTTCCCGACACTGAGTAACTGCTTGGTTTGGGGAGTCATCTTCCACTATCACCAGCCCTGGTACCACCCAGGCAGCAAGGCACCTGTGGCACAGCCTCCCATATACTGGATGTTTCCTCAGTTGCCAAATCTTTCTTCCATTGGATCTTTTATGATGACCATGCCCTCAAGCTACCAATCACCTCCTTTCTTTAGCCCTATTTTTTCAGGCCTTAGTGATAGATCCTCAAATGGCTTCATGCATGTGAAACATGTGTTCCACCACTGAGCTACCCCCCAGCATCCTTCGCTCCTTTAAATATTTTGCATGCGTCATTGTTCTCGTTATTTTTTATTTTGCTAGGGATAGAGCCCAGGGCCTGACACATGCTCGGCAAATGTCCTACCACTGAGCTACTCCCGTAAGCCTAAACATTTTTCCTAATTACTGTTGAAAATCTGAGCTCACAGCAAATACACACAACATAGGATGGTAGCAAATAAAAGTTTAGAGTGGGTCCCTTCCCCCAACCACTCAGGAATAAGCACTCTTTGGGATATGTTCTTCCAGACTTTTTAAGAGTGTGCTCATTAGGAAATGCACCTAAAAAGGGGTTTTCTCTCATGCATATCGTTCTGCTACTTTCCTTTTCGTTTTAATAATGTACAGTGAGCAGCTTTCAAAGTGGTTACAGAAGCCTCCTTTGAAAGCCACACACTATTCACTGACCTGATTTACCATTCGCCTACTGATGGATGCATTCCCAATGCTCTCTGTTTACCAACTGCCATAAAGAGCCACACACACAAAGGTCTTCACACATTAACATTTATAGGGTAAATATTTAGAGGTGGGTGGAGTGGTTGGCAACAGAGGACAAGCCTTTTCTTGAGTCCTTCTGGGCCTCCGTCTCAGCATTGCTTGGCAGAGGATCAGCCCCTTTGCTGAAACTCTTGCCACTCCTGGGTATCAATCACCCCACTTCCCTGGGTGTCTTTCCATTTCCAATATGGTTGCTGCTTTGCTGAACCATCTTTCTGTCCCTAAAAGGAAACATTCCCTAGAATATTCTTCCACTTTCATTTGAGCTTCAAGGATGTACCTTGTCTTTTCTTCCTTTATATTCTTGAGGCAAATGCCGCCTTAACTGACATTTCTAGTCCTCACCACACCTCAGTTGCCTAGGGAATATTCCAGCCTCAAAGGTCTGAATGTCTCAAACATCTGAAATTTAAACAAACCCCAAAATGTACTCATGACCTTTTTCTCTAAGCCCATCTCTTCATTTGAAAAGCAAAGGGAAGGAACAAAACTCAATTAACTCAAAAACAAATTTCAATGGAAACAGGAAGGAGCCAGGGATACAGGACAACTGATAGACAGTGCTTGGAAGGTGCCAAGCCCCCAGCATCACACAAACTCAGTATGCTCACACAGGGCTATGATCCCCAAAGGCCTGGAAACCCACCACTCAGAGACAGAAGCGGGAAGATCAAATGTTCAAGGCCACCCATAGGGCCTTACAGTTTGAAGCCTGTCTGGAGGTGGAGGAAGAGAGGGAGGGAAGAAGAGGGGGTTACCTAGGGTGCACCAGAATTTGTAACAGAAAAATTAACTTCACCTCACATTTAAGGGACATAAACTCTGAGGAAGGGACATAACATAAACAGTTACATAACATAGGGCAAAATAACATGCTAAAATAGACGAGAATCATTAAATCGGGCTTGGAAGCCGAGACAGCTTCATGGTGACTGTCTGGCCCAGGTCTTGAATGATGACTAGCAGTTATTTCAATAGGAAGAAACGAGTATATCTCATTGAAGGTGCAGCATGAACAAAGTATAAACTCAGGAAAGCATGGAAGGACACAGCGTGCATGACTCAATCTGAAAGCACAAATAAAAAACAAAATTGAAAGGGCTGGGAGCAAAATCACAGCCGATCCTTACTTTGAACGTATGGAGCTCAGGAGTATGATTCCCTAGGGGACTCGCGCATCCACCGAGCCTGTCTGTGTGCCACCTCTGACTGATTTGTTAAGTGGCTGACTAGAAAATTACTCTAAAAACATTTTGAACCTGAACAGATACTCCCTAAGAAACATGCTTATGGCTGATTAGCATCGTCAGCCAAGAACACCAGAAAGTACATTCACCTCCTCTTTGTCTGCCATCCCCACAGAAAGACAACTGAGAGCGGATGATGGTTGTTTCAAGATCTATCACTCCAGCTGGAGCAGTAGACAGAGCAGGAAAGATACTTGAAGCAGGTACTATTCATCAGTAGACTGCTGCAAGAAGAAACCGGATAGAGATGACGGCAGTGATGAAGATAAATATAATGACTAATTAGATGAACTAGGACAGAGGGATAAGAGAAGAGATGGATGAAAGACAAAACGAAAAAGACTAAAGAAAAAAAGAGTTGTCAGTAGCTGTATAAATGCTGGAGCCGTCAGGCAATGCTGACCCTGCTTCTGCTTTCCCAGTGTCCTCAGGGGGTCTTTAAAGTCACACTTGATCTCTAATCAAGTGGCTGGAAGAGTTGGAAAGAAAAGCATGTACTGTTAGGATACTCTTCCCAGAATGTGCCTTAGTTCCTGCCATCACAGTTCATCTAGTGACCCAGGTTAACTAATTGCTACATTTGCCACCCCCTTCATCCTGATCATTCTATATGTTAATGAAACACTTACATTTGTTTGTTTGTTGACAAAGGGTGATTCCTCTTGCTTGGCATTTTGTTTACAAGACAGTGCACAAAGGGCAGAGGTCATCCATCCCTTCCAAACAACAGTTCATACCACTGAACATTTGTCATGCATGACCACTCCAAACACTTCCCTAGCAGTCCGTATTTAATTCTTATAAGAACTTCTTAAGATGGCTCAAGGGTTAAAAACACTGACTGTTCTCCCTGGGGACCAGGGTTTGACTCCCAGCACCTACATGACTGACAGCTCATAACTGACTGTAACTCTAGCCCCAAGGGACCAACAAACAGGAGAAAAGGATAGCTTTGGAAACCTAAAGAAAAAAGAAACCAAAATAAACCAGGCCCAGAAATGTCAACAAACTTAGCCAAGCAAGCAGCCGTGCTGGGATTTGAAGCCAGCTAGACCGGCTCTGGGGCCTGTATATTTTATTTAACTAGCCACCATATGTCTTATTCTTATGACTGAAGCACAGACAGGCTACTTGACAATCCCAAACAACTCGGTGTTGTCAAGCAGTCAGTAACAAAGCTAAAATCAGGACGCAGGTCTACCCTGTACTAAACCCAGTACACTTTCTATTACTGCGAATTGTTCAAATCCAGTAGGTGAGCAGATCATCTTGGCCTTTTTCTTCTTTGACCACTGTTGCTTAAGCTTGACAAAGCTGCTAACCTTTCGATTCTCATCTCAGATGAGAATCTCAGATGCCAGTCTCTTTCATGGAGGAGGCAATGGCCTCTTTCCAGCCACAGCTGCGTATGCAATGAGTGTAAGCAAACAGCATCTGGAGTCAGGTCACGCTGGCTCTACACACAGGCTCACGTGCTCACACAGCTCCCTGTGCCACCTGCCTGTGACGAGCAAGCAGCAAGATCAGGCTCTCCTGTGGAGAAGCAAAGGCAATGGGGGGAAAGGCCAACAGCAAAGGAAATCACTGTACCAAGTAGATGCACAGACAGATCCAAAGGATCTCATTTTGAGAACTGCTATGAACAGCAACGTTCAAACTTCACAAGACTCCTGGGGCTAGGGATGTAGCTTAGGGGTAAAGTGCCAGCGTGTACAAAAGTCTCGAGTTTAATCCCACGTGCCACAGGAAAAAGTTTCTAGTTCTACTGTATGCTGCAACAGTTCGAGGTGGAAGGAGGCCACACGTGGGATCACAATATGAAACTAAGTTGGGAATTCAGAGACAATCCAGCTGGGAATTCAGAGACAATCCAGCACCGCTCCCATTTAAGCTGGGCAACTCTGCCATAGGTAGACACGCAAATCTGTGACATTGGACATCTGCTGAGAGTCCTTAGGTTCTGTTGTCCCAAAATACAGACAGAGATAAGTGGATGACAATAGAATGACATTTGAATAAGAGAGAAGGGAGCAGAACTGGGAGAAAGCTCAAGGGCATCCCTACTGAACACACTGGCAACTGGTGTAGCTACACATTTGCATAGCTCAGGTTTTTCATTTTGCACATGCTATTAACATGTTGATCTTGATGAAGAGGTTCTCAATCCTTCTCACAGATAAAGGAGTTCTTCATACACTAATTTTGACCTCACTCTCTGACCTACCCTACTGCCACAACTTTGGGGAGTCATTCCACCTCTCTGAGTTTGTTTGCTCATCTGGAAAATGAGGGAAGATGCCAGGTGTGGTGGCACATGCCTTTAATCTTAGCACTCCGGAGACAGAGGCAGGCAGATCTCTGTGAGTTCGAGACCAACCTGGTCTACAAACTGAGTTCTAGGACAGCCAGGGAGGTTACAGAGAAACCCTGAGAGAGAAAGGAAGGAAGGGAAGGAAGGAGGGTGAGAAGGAGGGAGGGAGGAAGGGAGGAAGAGAGGGAGGGAGGGAAGGAGGGAAACAAAAGAAAGGAAGAAAGTAGAAAATGAGAGAGGATAGACACCTCTGAGCTAATCTCTGAGGGTTTTGTTTTGTTTTTAGCTCTTCTCCCCATCACTCAGCTGATTCAACAATCAAAGACCGTGTTGCTAGAATATCCTGGGTCTGCAAATCAACAAACAGGGAGATGAATTAGAAGTAAAAAAAGTAGCGAACTCCAAAGTGACCTTTGTGGAAGGGTGCAAATAAAGTAACACATGAGCAGTAAGTAGTCTTAGCCCCAAGCCTGCAGCATATCTAATGAGTGTTCAAAAATGTTACAAATTGGTATGGGGCATAGTGGTGCACACCTCTAATCCTGAACCTCAGAAACGGAGGCAGAAAGTCTCCTAAGTTCTCGGACAACCTGAACTACATAAAAAGACAAACGCCTTGTCTTAAAACACAAAGTCACAAGTATTATTATTACTGTCGATTTTTCCAGGAGTGTGTAAGATAATAAAAAAAATTACCATGAGCTCCTCCTCTGAAATCTCACACTTCTTTGCCCCTCAGACCCTGTTTCTGGTTTATAGTCGTTTAAAGGTCTGCAGAAGAGTCAAAAGGCAAGAAGAGTTTCTGTAGGGCAATCATGCCAGTTACACTGCTGTATACACCTATAATCCCAGAACTGGCAGCCAGCTATGCTTAAAGTACATGACAAGAAAATGAGAAACACGTTGATAAGGGAAGACACAAAGAATGTGGAAGAAAGAGATATAGTCAGAGGACCATCAGACTGGGGGGGGGGTCATGGAGGATGGATCCTCCCAGTCATGCCCAGCCTTGGATCCCGCCCTCATTTCTCCAGCAACATGCCAATTTTAAGAAAGGGAACCATCACAATTACTCCTCCTGAGGATCCACAAAGTCATACGAAAGGAAGGCAGAGGCAGCAGAGCTCTGCGGAGGCTGGCCATTCAAGGACCTCCTCCCGACATCTCTCCTTCAAGTACAGGATTTTGAGTTAAGAGAATGAGATCTGAGCTCTGTCTCTGGCTTGGGGTAGACACAATGTTCTAGACTGCCCAAAAGGTCACAGCATCACAAAACATGCTACTGCCACCCTCCCTGCCCTCAGTCATTAACCCACTTGCGCCTGCCTCTGTGCTAGGAGGCCACATCAGAAAAGTTGAGCACATGGCTAAGGAGATAGGAGGACTAATTACCCTCTTTTAATAAGACAGTGTACTTACACGTCCCAGAAGCTTCTTCCACAAGGCACTTGCTGCTAAGCCTGCCCTGCTTTTCTGATTTCTAATTCAAAAAGCATAATGTTTTGCTTCCCTCCTTTTAATTCCTTCTTTGGATAGCAATTAAAATCCTACGTATATACAATAGAAACTTAAATAAATCCTACACCAGGTGGTGGTGGTTCACACCTTTAATCCCAAATTCAGGAAGCAGAGGCAGATGGATCTCTGAGTTCGAGGCCAGCCTGGTCTACAGAGCAAGTTTCAGGACACCCAATGCTGTCTCGAAAAGCAAAATGAAAATAAAAGGTAAGTCCTACATGTGCTTGTCCTGACAGCAAGTGTTTTCATTCTTTCTCTGATGCTCCCCCTCCCTGCCCATGTAGCTACTTGCAAACTGACATCCAGCTCAAAAACATAGCTTTCCTTCCTCTTACCCATCTTTCTCCTCCAGGCAGCTGCCAGGATCTACAACTTGGCTGGCCTGTTGTTTTTCTCTAAAATGCTAATAAAATGTTCTTTATATTTCTTTCTGAGTTAGTTTTGAAGTTCTATTATCAATGAAACTAGCAGTATTCAGGACTTAATCCCAGGTTACAGCAAAGGGGCTGTGAAAAAAGAGGATTTTTAAAAAGTAATAATAAAAACAGGTGTGGACCACAATGTACTTTGCAAATTGTTTTTCAGGAAAGACCAAAAGCAGGGAGTAAGAAATCTGGGACGCTGATTCAAGCCTGCTGTCCACATGCATCCATCTGAGCAAACACAGCGCTAGCTGTGAAATGAAACATGGCCAAACAAGAATGAGCTGGTCAGGAGACCCAGGAACACAGCGGCCTTCACATTCTTTGCAAACCCAACTCAACCTTGGCCAATACTAGGTCACCCCTAACCTTGGCCCAAGACAATCCTTCTCTCCTAAGAGGCCTTTCCAGGGAGGACAGCCACGGGACTGGAGGTCAATCTCTTTTCTTCACTTACTGGCCAAAAAGAAAAAAAAAAATCCCACAAGCAAAAAAGAACACTTGACCTTGGCTGGTGTGAGCTCACAGGCCACACGTGATTGTTCTTAGGTGAGCTGGCTGGGGCAGTCACACAGAGTGGAGACCCACAGGTAAAATGAGTCATTTTCCTCCCAGGTGCCCATATTGCTCATGGCTGGGAAGGAGAAATACCCGGGGGAGAGGTGGGGAGAAGCATCAGCTGGCAGCCCAGGGGGCCCAGTGTGAAAATATTCAAGATAATGAGGCACTTGTGCACAGGGGCCTCAACAACATTCCTGAAGGGTAGAGAATAAAGTGCAGGGACAGGCGTGCACACACTCAGTGCCTGAAGCTTCAATAAAGAAAACCCTTAACAAACGCAAACAGTTAAGAAGGAAGTAGTGAGATGAACAGAATCCTTTACTGCAAACTTTCCTAGGTCTCAGAATGGTGGGTGAGTCTGGAAAAGCTTCCCTTGGGTTGCTGCTTGCTACAGATGTGCCCTTCAAACAGCCCTCCCAGGGAACCAGGACCACTGCAGGAGAACACCTTAGCCTGCCTCCCCAGTCTTCAACTAAAGAACTGCCTATTTACCCACCAATGCTTGTGAATGCACCCAAGGATCTTCCAAGGTGGGGGTGAGGCACCCACCTAACCCATGGCTATAAAGTCATATGACAAAGAGGTAAGGCCTGGAAACCGCATTTAAAATGGTTCTCCCTCAAGTGGAGGCTCTGACTCCAGAGCATAGTCTCTTTTAAAACAGCGGTAGTTCTTGAAAGGAGAGGTTTACCAAACACTAGGATGGCAGATGGTATTGTGATTTGTTGGTGGTACTGCTGTTTTGTCTTGTTCGATTTGCTGATATCGTAAGTAAAGGCCTCAGGAGTCTGATCCCCTACCAGCACCCTTTCTACCACACTGTGCTGGCCTTTCACCTAAGACACTGGCCTGCTTTATAATCTGTTCTTCTGGGCCTGGGTACCTATGTAGCTCAGTGGTAGACTATTTTGTCCAGCATGCACAGGGCCTGGGATTCTTCTATACCCAAGCTTGGCAACAAATAAAAGTGAAAAATAATAAACCTGCCCTTCTCTAATGCCTGTGAGTGGTTCATTCTCCACGAACAATTCCCTCAATCAAAAGACATTAAGAAAAATTCAAAAATGAAACCCATTCACCTCTCTCTATCCACCCCACCCACTGAAAACCACTCCTTTCATACTTTTGCTCATCTACTCACTGGTTTCCTAGGCTACCAATCTCAAGACAGTGTGCACCATGGAGTCAGCCTACTGATACTGAGCAGGAATAAGCCACCACAGCCACCCCTGCCCCCCATTCCTCCAAAGGGCTGGTTAACCTCAAGTAACCTTCATAATGCCCACAACCATTACCAGCCAGGCACCAGCTTCATGATAACCAGAATTTCTGCCCACTTCATGCCTGACACAAAGGTTCCAGGGGAGCTTTCATTAACAAAAATCATAAATCCAGTATCAAATCTCTACCATCAGGCACCCAAGCTGAAAACAGCAACAGTTATAACGCTAATCCTGAAGACACCTCTCATTTCAGATGTCATCATGGTAGTTGGGGTGACAGTAGCAGGAGTGACTGTTGTCACCCTCACCATCACTATCACAGCTGAGATACTGACTGCACACTGTGTGCACACCATGTACTATCATAAAGAGTTTCTCAGTCTTTACACGACCCTGGTATATATTTATATGTGATCATCTCATTTCACAAATATGGAAACATGGGTTCAGCTACCCAGGGTTACATAGCTACAAAGATTTGAACTCAAGACTACAACACCTCAGCCCACATTCCCACCATATGCCACCCCTGCCTTGAAATACACAGTACCACAATGACTGCCAGGACAAGTTAACGTCCGTTGCTTGCTCACAGTGAGCCAAGACTTCTGCTCAATTCTTGATTGAAATGCTTTTATTTACTTCTCACAACAACCCTGCCTGGTGAGTGCTATTAGTTCTCCTATTTTACAGATGAGTGAAACTGAGATGAGTAGTTATATAGCATGCCTAAGGTCACATGGTAATGGAACTCAAAGCCAAACCTAGGGAACAGAAGAAATCAAAAGCTCTCTCTCTTCACTAGGCCCGACTTACATTAGGCCAAGGAGATGATACTTTTATCGCCCTACTCAAGCTAGGAAGCCTGCAAGGTCCCAATCCCGACGTGTCGGCAGGTTATTGTCAATGAGGAAACCTCTCTAGTCCTTCGGTGTCCATGCCAGCAATTTGGGTCTGGTGACTCTAGGAAAAGAAGATCCATCTCTTTCTAGAAGTGTCTCTTAGCTCCCATTTCCTTCAACCTGATTTCTGAAGATAACGCCTCAGCACGGTACTCGGCTACTGCTGTGCCCAGAACATCTAATAAATGTTTACTCAGAGCTCCCAGGGCCACAGTTAAGGGCCTTAATGTGCAATCTGGCTCGGTGCCTTATTTAATCAGCACCTGAATGAAATGTCTCTTTGCTAGCAACAGCCAGAGCACAGTCAGCTCGAGTTTTTCTGCAAACACAGCTGGTGAACTGGCAAAGGCCATTCCACTCACAGGCAAAAGAGACCCCAAGGTGACACAGCTCTGCTGACTCGTGTTGGGGATAGGGAGGCGCAAGGCGCTCAGGTGGCACAACAGGCTCACGCTTCCTTTCTCCTCCAGATGATCTTCTTCTACACACCTGAGCATCTGCCGCAGGCCAGTGTTTGCACTGGTCCTGCCCAGCGTGCCAGGATGCTAGCACTCGCACACCCCCTGCTGCCCACATCTCCTGGATGCTATCAAGGCAGCACAATACTCCACCTGGGTGGAAAGGGACTGACAGCTTCCATACTGTCTGGAAAAGAGGACAGGACAAAAGCACAAACTTTTCCGAAGCTACAGAAACGCTGCCTTGAAAAAGAAAGAAAGAAAGAAATCAAACAAAAAGCATAAACCCTGGGCAGGAAATGAGGGAAAGGCCAGCTGCTTTAAAAAACTAGACCAGGGAAAAGTAACTAGGAATTTTTGTCGTTATTTTTCTTTGAAAATGAGGTTTATTGATTTGATTTCAGTTTTTCTTTGGGGGGTGGGTGTTGAGATAAGGCCTCTTATGAAGTTCTACCAATACTAAAACTTAACTATGTAGACCAGGCTGGCCTCAAACTCAAAGATCACTTGTCTCTGCCTCCTGAGCATTGGGATGAAGGAAAGGTGTGTGCCACAACTCCTGGTGAGATTTACTGAGTTTTAAACTCAAATAGTCATTATGAAAAGGGTTTTTTTTTCTTTTAAACAAATTCACACAAAGAAATCCTAGAAAATGACAGTAGTGAGTAACAAGAGGAATAATTATATTCATTCTGCGTGTGTAGCAGTTCTGTTTACACTAACATTAGGAAACATAAAAAACATAAAAAAATCCAAAGCCCAGAGCCTCAAATCTGAGTAGAATGTCTTAAATAAACGAATAAAGTCAAAGGGTTTTCCAGTCCCACCCCTTTTAAAGAACTATGCATAATAGGCTGTCTGCCTTCTTTATGCTCACAGTACTTTTAATCCAGTGAAGCTGGACTTTAGACTTTGTCTAGAGACAAAGAAACTCAACTTCCAGTCCAACACAAAGGAAGAATTCTAAAATAAGCAATGCAACAGTTTTCTTCAGTTTTAAAAATTAATTTGTCTTTTTTTTTCTGAGATACTGCCTCACTACATTGCCCAGGCTAGCCCAGAACTCACTATGTAGACCAGGTTGGTCCGATTTATCACATTGATCTGCTTGCCTCTGCCTCAGTGCTGAGATTAAAGATGTGTGCCAACATACCTGGCCTGGTTCTTTCATTTTTAAAAGTGAAACAATAATGGAATATGAAGGCAGTTCAGCAGGTAAAGACATTTGGTGCCAAACCTAACAACCTAAGTTCCATCTCCAGGACCCACATGGAAAGAAGAGGGAACCAACTCCAAAAGCTGTCCTCTGATCTCCACACATTCCACATATACATATGGCATGCACATGGCACGTGCACACACACACAAAACACACTAAAAATAAAATATTCAACAATTCATTACAAAAAATGTTGAAGGATATGTTACAACTGGGGAAACAGTTTCTTAACTCCTTCTTTCCCAGAGAGCCAATGGAGTCTGCCCACATGCCATTCCCACTACAGTGTGAACCTTTAAAATGGAGGTACATTCCTCCCAGTTCCCCTGGGGAAGGCCCCACTCGCTAATGAAATGGAGATTTTTATTACATTTATTTACTCAGTGTGATCAGAAGGACACTCGCAGGGAGAGGTTCTCTTCTTCCATTAAGTGAGTCCCAGAGATTGACTCCAAGGAAACAGGCTTAGCAGCAAGTGCCTCTACCTGCTGAGCCATCTTACCAGTCCTGGAACAGGCACTGTAGAAGGCTTTGTGTTACAGCGTGAAATATTCTGGAAGGAGGCCAATTTGAATGGAGTTGTCAGGTAGAAAGACAGAGAAATGGAAAAGAAAGAATATGAAAAAGAAAGATTGGAAGGCAGCAACAACAAGTCTTGAAAAAGGGGGAAGGAGAGGAGGATGGGGGAGGAAGGGAAGGAGATAGGGAGGGAAGGAGGGAGGAGGGAATTCAGAAACGTTGAATTCTGTTTCTGTTGTGAAGCCAGCTCATTCAGAAGGGTAACCATCTCATGAACAAAACAATAATCGCCTCCAGGTTGCACATGGGTGCATGTTATATCCACTGATCTCTGATAACTTACCTCAGTGCTCTGGGCATCTGTCCTTGATGGCATGGGTCTTCCTTGGGACAGGGCAGAGAAGAAGACTCTCTCTGTATTGAATATCCCCTACGGAAATTTCAGGATAAAAGCCTGGGACTTTTATCAATGGCCCAGAAATAACAAAACATTCTTAAAGATTCACTTGCCTTGACGAGGAAGAAGCAGAAATGCGACCCTGATAAGACGCAAGGTTACAGATGCGACACTGGTTATGGAGGCAGCAGCACTAGGGTGTAGAATTTTTTGCTTTTGCTTTAACAAGAGCCAGGACCAAATTTAGGACCTTGAACATCAACACCCTCAGCCCTTCACACATTCATTGTTTCTTTATTTTTCTTTCTTTTCTTACAGTCAGGATCTCTCTCAATGTAGCCCCGGCTGGCCTATAATTCATTATATAGACCAGGATAGCCTAAAACTCACAGAGATCAACCTGCCTATGCCTCCTCAATGCTGGGATTAAAGGCCTATGCTCCCATTACTGGCCCATAAATTGTGTCTTATGTCTAGAATTCTCTTCTTTCCCTCTTTGTTGGTCCCCATTCTAGATAAACAAGAGACCAAGACTAACAAGGGTCCTTGCTCTCATGATGCTAACATGCCTTCTACATGAGCCAGCTCAAATCAAATGTCACTTCCTCAAGAGGAAAAAAAAATCTTTCTTAAATGCATTATAAAAAAAACCGCCTTCACCAAGCAGTGGTGGCACATGCCTTTCTTCCCAGCCACTCAAGGAGACAGAGGCAGGCGGATTTCTTTGAGTTCAAGGCTGGCCTGGTCTACAAAGTGAGTTCCAAGACAGTCAGAGCTACACAGAGAAACCCTGTCTCAAAAAAAAAAAAAAAGGAAAAAAGAAAACACCTTACCCTTCTGTTTCATTCTGATATATGACTCGACACATAACATTATAAATTAGTTGATGCATTGTCTTGTATTTTCATCTAAACTATGAGCAACATAAGATCCAATACTGATTATTATCTCCAGAGCCTGGCTCCAATGTTTGGCATATGACAGGCATTCATAAATGTCTATTAAATGAATACAGGAATAAACAAATTTGGGGCTGGAAATATGGCCTATGAACTGCTCTTCCAAAGGATCCAGGTTCAGTTCCCAGCACCCACATGGTAGCTCCCAACTATCAGTAACTGTAGTCCTGGGGGATCCCATGACCTCTTCTGACTTCCAGCAGACACCGGGAACACATGTGGTGCCCAGTCATACATGCAGCAGAGACATACATGCATGCAAAACATCTATACACATAAAATAAAAATCTCAAAAAAAGTTTAAGGACAAATAAATTCTTACAACCATCTAAAACTAAAATAAGAGTGTCACATATGGAGTTAGCATGCATCAATCAGGGGTCAAAATGGCCTCCTGTCAGTTGAGAGACCCACTGACTTAGAGGAAAGAATAAAGAATAATTAGGAGGCAACAAAGGCTTGCTTCAAATATTCTAGTGATAACAACTCCCTTAAAAGCCACCTCACAAAAATTTCATGACCTTACCCTCTTTCTTGAGTCATACTGCATGCATTATAATCTACATAAACTACTTACATGGCCTATACTACCAGCGTATATACATTGCTTTCAAAAGCCTAAATGTCTTGCCCATAAGCTACCCAGTTTCACATCAGTCAGGATGAGCACGTGAGTTGTTTTCCCACTGACTATTTCTGCCACGAATGCCTTCCAAAATGGGACCCAAGACTGGCCAACCTTAGAACCATGAGAGTTTTGTTTGGTTTGGGGGTAGCTTTGTTTTTGTAAGAGACAGTTCACTTCTGGAGTGCTGGGATTACAAGTACGAGCACTACATCCAGCTACACAGTAATGTTCATGCTAGGCACATTCCCAGTTCACCAAGGAGTTTCTTTAAAATTCAGAATGCAAAGCTGAAGGTAGTGGCACACACCTTTATAATCTCAGCACTTGGGAGGCAGGGACAGGCGGATCTCATTGAGTTTCTGGAGAGCCAGAGCTACATAGAGATACTTTGTTCCCTAATAAAGCTTGCCTGAAGATCAGAGGGCGGAGCCAGCCACTAGTTAGCCCAGAGGCCTGGCAGTGGTGTCACACACCTTTAATCCCAGCACTTGGGAGGCAGAAACAGGAAGATGTGGAGGTCAAGGCCACACTGCGCTACTTGGAGATTCAATCAGTCAAAAGAAAAGAGCTCACACTTTTGCTCCTAGCACTTGGGATCTCCACCTTAATTCTCAGCACTAGGGAGGTGGAGACAGGAAGTAGTATGGCTGGGTGGAGAGAGGCGTGTAAGGGGGAGGAGACAGGAACTCAGCCCTTTCAGTTTGAGGATTCTGTAGAAGTAAGATGTCTGTCTCTCTAGTGGCTGGCTCCTTCTCTGATCTTTCAGCCTTCACCCCAGTATTTGACTCCAGGTTTTTATTACTAAAATCAATTAGATTCAAGCTACAGAGACCCTGTCTCAAAACCCAATGAAAAAAATTCTGAAGCCAGACCCCACCCCTTGTCGTAGGACCTTTAATCCTAGCACTAAGGAGGCAGAGACAGGCAGATCTCTATGAGTTCTGAGTCAGCCAGGATCACATAGAGAGACTCTATCTCAAAAAAAAAATCATGATGCTATCCTTACCCTGGACCTGCTTGGGTGTCTATAGAGGGAGCCAGGCATCTGTATAAGCAGCTAATCACTCCTCTCCATATTCATAGCTCTCTTTATGCCCGGTCAGCCTGGCCAGATAGGGACCTTTGAGACAGATATACTCTCAATGTAGCAAAGCATATGCACACAGCAAAAAAAATGGGGCTTGGTTATAGCTCATTGGTATGACACTTACCTAGTGCACACAAAGGATGGGATCCATTCTCCAGTACTTCAGAATAAATGACAATAATAAAAAGATATGAAAGACAAGGACAAGCTGAAAAACTTGGCTCTTGTTGAGAATATTTCAAGTAGACACAATAACAATGAGCTACGACTGAAAAGTATAGGACAAAAAGAAAGAAAAGTGAGTCACTGGCCTAATATCATTCTTTTTATTTCTATAGTAAAGCAAGAAATTAAAGTTGTCATGCCCAGACGTCTGCCAAGGGATAAAGGAAAAAATCCAGCAGCATAATTTCCCGATCAGGATGAAAGCCGTACTTTGGATCCAGAGTGCCTCATGGTTTTAATAGGCCCTCTTTGTGGCAGAACTTCCACAAGACTTGTGTGCTCTAAAACTGAGCCCGCTTCTATCCCCTGGCTATTTCAAAAACAGATCAGAGCCAGGTGGTGATAGTGCATGCCTTTATAGTCCCAGCATCTCTGTGAATTCGAAGCTAAGCTGAGCAAGTTCCAGGACAGCCAGGGCTACCCAAAGAAACTCTACCTTGAAAAAAGCAAAAAACAAACAAACAAAAGAACCAGATCAGAAGATTGACTTCGTGAGCACAACAGATAAATGAACCATGTCCATAAGACCTCAAGGGAACACAGGTCACCATGGGTGAGGGGGGCACAAAACATCAAGTCTGTCAGTCACTTACTTAATCACCATTATCCAGGCCCACACCAATTAACATGCATGTACATCACTGTACTCAGGCCTGCGTGACATGGAGTTAAATTAGCACATGCCTTTTCTTATAAAAACCAGTCTCTGTTAACAGTGGAAACTGAAGCCAGGCAGTGGTGGTGCACACCTTTAATCTCAGCACTCGGGAGGCAGAGGCAGGCAGATGTCTGTGAGTTCGAGGCCAGCCTAGTCTACAGGAGCTAGTTCCAGACAGGCACCAAAGCTACAGAGAAACCCTGTCTCAAAAAAACAAACAAAAAAAGTGGAAACTGAAGAAGCACACAAAAGCAAGAGCCCTCGTCAAACAAACAACAAACAAAATGTGCTGTGAGGAGCTGGGAATTGAACCCAGAGTGTCACGCTTGCTCCTGACCTGTACCCCAACCCCTTGCCCAATATTCTGAGAAGTGTTGAGAAGGGTTGGCAAAGGAGGACATATCATTTTAACAGAATGAACTGGAGTCAGGTCAGGCTCCTCTAGAAAGATTTCAAAAAGGAGAAGCCTCAGAGGAGACCGTGCAGGGAGAATGGATGAAAAACAAGCCCCACGAAGACTGCAACAGTGGCTGGTGGCCACGCAGTAAGGGAACAAAACCCACTGAGCCTGCAATCAGGCACTGAGCAGGAGCCAGGACCATATTGTTATTTCAAAGCAAGCAAGATGGTGGTGGGCTGTGTTCACAGGTGCACAGCATGAAAAGGCTGAGAGGGAAACATTCCTCCTGCTCTGTAGGAGCTGGACCTCTCCTGAGAGTTATGGTGCCCAGTTTTGCATGCTGTGCATTACAAGGGCATGGAGACATGGGCAAGGATCCAGAGAAAAGCAACAGGCATTATTAGAAGAATGGCTCTCACTAGCCATTGGAAAAAAAATAAAAAGAGGTTGAGACTAATGTAAACCCATATTGGTCATCTGCCGCTTTAATCAGTTTTGCCCAGCTTCGCTAGGTTAAGTGACTACATAGTTACTTCGCACATTAAAAAGATTTACCATATTCATTTTCATAGTGAAGATCTGGAGAGGAAAAGGCTAAATAATTTGCTCAGGTTTCCACAGAAAGTCATAGACATCCTAATATTCAACCACAGTGTTAGCTATAGATGCTTAATCCACTAATCCACAGTCACCTCTGTTTATAATGAATGTGGTCTCCCCTAAAGACGGCGACAACAAAAGATGGGGAAATCCTCTGCAATTTTCTCTGGAGGGAAGAATAAAATAATGTCATTCCTCAACACTGAAGCACATATAAACATTAATTCCTTGGTACCCTCCTGGTTTGATGACACAGGATACAGTCCATCTGATAAGCTGCCAGCAAATAGCTGGATCTCTCATTGTACCCATTCCCCATGAACATCGATCCCATTGTAGGAACAGTAATCAGTGCTCCAGACAACAGATGTGGAGAGAGGAGGTGTGTCTCATCTGCAGTCAAGGGGGAAAGAGAAAGCCTCATTCTCAACTCTTTGCCTGGTTTTCTCTAAAACAAATCTATTATATGGTAAATGGAACGCACCTGTGAGTGTTCAATAAGTCAAAGAAGGTATCACCAAAGGCTCAGTTTTTATTTTGTTTTGTTTCTGTTTTTGAGGCGGATCTCATATATCCCAGAATGACCTAAATCTTGCTTTGTAGCTGAAGATAACCTTGAACTTCTGACTCCTCCTGTCTCTGTCTCCCCAGTATTGTAATTACAGGCATGTACCACCATGCTTTGTTTATCAAGCAGTGGGGTTTGAACCTAAGGTTCCAGGAATGCAAGATAAACACTTTTCCAAGCGGGCTCCAGCCCAGCCGAAAGCTCAGAATCTGTGAATATATACCACTCCATAAGATGGGGCCCACATTTTTATTCCCATCACTCAGGAGGCAGAGGCAAGCAGATGTTTGTGAGTTTGAGGCCAGCCAGTTTCATCTGCAAAGTGAGCACCAGGTCAGCAAGCATTACCTTGGTGAGTTTTCATGAGGGAGGGAGGGAGAGACAAACGGAGGGAGGAAGAGAATGGAAGGAAGGAAGGAAGGAGAGGAACAGAGAAAGAAAAAAGAAATAAAGAAAAGGAGGGAAAGACAGAAAAAAGGGGTGGTGGATTAAACTTTAGCAAACTCAAGGCAGGAAAGCCCTATCTGGTGAAAACTGAACCTCATTAATATATTTTTAAAGGCAGAACATGTAACAACAAACACAGTTCTAAAACAAGAGGCCTAGGATGCAGAGATGACTCAGAGAATAAAAGTGCTTGCCATGCAAGCTTGACATCCTGAGCTCAATCCCAGGACCTAGAGTAGATGCATAGGATAACCAACATCTGGAAGTTGTCCTTTGACCTCTGTATATGCACCATGGTACACACACACACACACACAAATAAAATAAATTTAAAAACGAGAGGGTTTGGTAATACTGACCAAAATTTTTAAAAAAATAAAGTACTTGCTGGGAGCTACAGGTCAATTATCATGAATTATAATTTGCTAAATACCTGATCTGCTTTATGTGTTCAGGCATTGAGGATTTAACGGCAAATGTTGCACCTGGCTAAGTTCAGTGCCTCATCAGATGTTAACAGACACATGCAGAACCCACAGGAATTTAGCAGTTAAACAAGGCATGGAAAAAAGGAGATCTTTTCATTAAGTTCTCAAGACAAACACAACATAACTGGATTCAAGAAAAAGAAAGTAAGTTAAGATGTAATGAAAGAACCAAAGAAAGAAGAAGAAAGGAAAAAGAACCAATGTGTTAAAATTAGTCAAAGATCCCTATTTGCAGACACTATCAGCCAGACTGCACTTGTTTTGTTTGAATTTGAGAGTCTCATTATCTAGCCCATACTGGCCTTGAACTTGTCATCCTCCCTCCTAAACCTCCTAGTGCTGAGAGGCAGGCCTTCAAAAACACATCTAGCCTGTCTGGCATTTTAACTCTTCTGCCGAGAAACTGTCAACTTTTTTTTCAGACTTAAACAGCTACAAGAATCTCTCCCGACTAATCCCAGATTCCCACTGTGGCAGCTGAGATTTAAAGCCACCTGCGCCACTAAGTTGCTGGGAGATTTTTTTGGTAAACAGCCCAATGGCTCAGTAAGTTCATTCCCCGTAATGCATACCTGCCAAAATTCACGGGCAAAAGGGGATTGAGTGGCCATGCTTGAAGAAATTCTCATTGGTGCAGCTGGCAGAAAGACCTGCTATTTAGCACAGGGTTTAATAATGCTGTGCTAACCTGGGCATTCGCGTCTTCAGCTGGAACTGAGTTGTGGGCCAGCACTCATGTAATCCTACAAGCCACTATCAGACTACGATCCTCAAACCTCAGAGAAATCACGAGACTAAAAAGAAACTCAACAGCAGGAATGTTAATCAGGGACAGAATTCAGTCACAAGTTATGCCCTTCCTTATGTTACTACAGTTGGCAGCCACCCAAAATCAGCATGGCTGTGACGAGGGTCTGTGTAACAAGGCATTGCAAATGATATTTTGCAGACTGAAAAATGAGAGCTGGAGAAAGGAACCAATTTTCCAACCAACTCTTCTACTTCCTGGCCTAAAGTAACATGGCCCTTGTTACACTCAACTGGGAAAGAACTTTCTAGAAAGCCAAAAAAAAAAAAAACAAGGAGTTGTGAAGTTAAGAGACGCTATCAAACATAAGCATGTCCACCTTGAAACCCCCTTTCCCTTCAGCTAACAGCTCCCTGGCCTTGTCGCTGCTTGTCCAAGGTCTGTTGCTACACTATAGCCTAATTCATCTAATTCATTTGCAAAAGCATTTCCTGGTTCATAATATCTCCCCCTTTGCAATAGACACAATCACAGAAAGCATTTTAACATCTTTTTCTCCAGGCCTAGGCTGATCTATCACAGCCTCGAATTAGATAATGCATGAGTGGTAAAGTGCTAGATAAATGTAAGTGATTAGTAGTCCTCCAAAGTATCGTTACTAATGTGTGCACCCGAGTCATAACACTGGTTGTTAGCATCTGCTGGTCATTATTTTTTTTTTCTTACCGACTCTTGTCAACTTTCAAAAATCCATACGGTCCTGCTTCTAAGGAAGAGCCATACAGAAGGCACTAGAAAGTCAGATGCATCAAAGCAGTGATTGGGGACAGAGGACAAAGGCGGACAAATCCCCCCCCCCACACACACACACACACTGCAAGAATGTGTCAGCACGTGTCCTTTCTCTGCCTCCACCCTATAGCTTCAGGGCATAGGCTAAGGAAAAAGCTACACAGAAGGATCAGCCTGTAGTCCCCCAAATATCTGTCCTGACATCAAGTGTTTGAGACTCCAAAGGTTGCCTCAACAATTTATTTTACTGGGAGCTATATAGAGCAAAAGTGAAGGGTGGACTGGCTGGCTACCTGACCTCCACAGAGATCAATTTGCCTTTTTTGCACAAGGAGGTCAAAAGCCTTTCAAAGTAGCTCTCTGTCATATTGCCATCGGTTATGGGGCAAAAGTACCACAGACCAGACTGTCAAGGGCTAGGAGTACAACTGTTTCAACTTTACAGGTAGAGAAACTGAGGCCCAGAAAGGGGACTTCCCCCAAAGCCATACAACTAATTAATTCCAGAAGTAGGTCTCTGGAGTCGTAAAAGCCTCTAAAATCTCTCCTTTAAAAATCACAATTGCTGCCAGGTTTGACGTCATCACACCAGTAGCAGCCCCAGTGAGGCTGAATTTAGCCCTTTGTTGACCTTCTAGATCTGTGGTGGCCAGAGGCCTCAAGACCCCTTTGGAGAGGCACTCTCTGACCCTCACCACCTGCTGTCCTAAAATAGCACTCCTGTCTTAAGAGGCACACACGACGGTGGCTGGGATGCATTCTTTCCTCTCATTAACAAAAAAGCCATTCACTTAAAAAGAAACGAGAGGACTGGTCAAATTTGCACAGAAGATCTAGCTAGGACAACCCTGGACTAGCTGTGAATGGCACCCCTTCCTACAATGCCCTCTAGAAAGAAAGAAAGAAAGAAAGAAAGAAAGAAAGGAGGGAGGGAGGGAGGGAGGGAGGGAGGGAGGGAGGGAGGGAGGGAGGGAGGGAGGGAAGAAAGAAAGAAAGAAAGAAAGAAAGAAGAGAAGAGAAAGTAAAAAGAAAAAGAAAACCACTGTCCACTCCATCTCTTTTCCATGCTTTTAGTGACCCAATCGATACCATACCCTTTATTCCAGGGCTATCTACATCTTCTTGCCATCTGCAAGATGCCATGGGGCCAATGTCATTCTACACATTTTATAGATCAAGAAACTGAGGCCAAATCTGTGTAACCAAATGGATTTCTAGGAAAAGTGAGCTAGTAAATATATGAGCCACAAGTGTACAGCAAAGTCCTACAGGATGGACTCACCACTCTCTGCCACTCCCAGTTTAGGACTGAGGGCTCGCAACTAACTCCAAAGGAGAGCTGGCTTTCCATCCCTGATGCTAATCCATCTTTTGCCTTGAAGTGACCTCTCTCCTTGAACCCCGCAGGGGCAGTAAAATACTGGTAATAATCTCAAACTCCTCCCACCTCACGAAGGGTTGCGAAGGGTTGCCACCAGTCCCGAGAACAACCTTCAACAAATGTAAAAGCAATAAGGATGCTAATGGTGGGCTTCAAAACTACCCCCCAGTAACACTCCCCAAGTTTGCCACAGCCCAGAATCTAAAAAGACCTAATTGCTTTCTCTGTCGTCCCTCGTCCTTCGTCCCTCCGTTACTTTAGAGATTCAGGCTGAGTAAAGAAATTCTCAGTCTTTGGTCCTCACACAGACTACATACCTAGCTGGCAATTTCTCCTTTCAAGCCCATCTGTTTGCCTTAGCATAACTAATAGGTAGAAGTCAGGAAAGAAAAAAAAAATCAGCTCTCTGAGGACCCTTGGAGCATGACCAGAAGACAGAGGACAGAGAATCGGGTTTGAAAAATGTAAATACCCTCTCACCTCTGATCGAGATTTCCCGAACCTAAAGTCCACAAATCTGTATGGGGCCGAGTTCAGAAAGCTCTTAGCAGCTCAGGGCTGCTCAAGCTTCTCACAACCCAAAAGTAGATCTCTCCCTAAGAGCATAAACTCCAAAAGGAAAGAAGGAATCAAGAGAAATCCCTAAAAGTATTTCCCCAATGGACCACAGTGGAGACAAGGAAGCCTGTGTGACCACCTCCAGGAAAGCATGTGACCAGGGCCCCGGGGCGTGGGGGGGGGGAGGGAGCTACTACAGAAGGCTAGAGGGCTGGGCCACCACGGGGCCACAGACGTGATTCTGAAGGGGCACCTAGCTGGGGCTGGACTTCCTGCTGGTGAAAAGACCAGGCTCCAGCAGGGCTGGGAGGGGAGGGGCATGGGGCTCAGAGTGCAAGTCATTTCTAGGGCTCTTCACCTCCACTGTAGGGCCGATCCATTGTGCAATGCTGAAGTTAGCACAAAGGCGGCCGCTGGTTGGAAAATCATCTTTAAGGGTCCCAATTCCCACGGGGACGAAGTGCTCTACACTAGTGTCCTGAGCACATAAATGACTCTTATCACTTAGGCTGCCCAGGAAAAAGTCAACAGACTCACATGCATCATGGTGACCAGGTGACAAGGGTTGAGCAGGTAGATGACGGTCTTGGTGGCGAACTTAAAGCCCACCTCCACCCCGAAGATCAGGCACAGGGCTACCAAGAGCAGATTCTTGCTCAGGCTCTCCTTGCCTTCATCTGGCCGCTGGGTCACCTGCTGTGGCTGGCTGCCACGGCCACCCCTACCGTCCTCCGTCTGCCTCAGGATGTGCCGAAGGGCCACCAGGATCTCCAACAGGGCCAGGGTCAGGACCACCACACTTTCCAGCAGCCGCTGCTGCCAAGACAGGAAGGCAGCACAGTCGGGGCCCCCATTGCCTGCAAAACTGGGGTCGACACCCCCATAGAGCCAGTCCAGGAGACTTTGGTAGCTATACCGGGACATGATGCAAAGTGGCTCCACTTGACTACGGTACAGGAAACAAGAGCGAGATGGAACACGAGACCGAAGGGTTGCCCGGGCGGTGGAACATGTAAGGAGGGCACACCCGCACCCCCCTCCGGACACTGGGGCACCTAGAACAGGGGAGGGAAAGCTACACGCGAGGCCCGGGGTAAAGTGCTGGCTCTAACTTGTCCCCACGGCTGTCTGGGGAGCCCCCCGCGCTTCTCCAGTGGCCACCAACGAGGCAGGGTTGAAAGGAGCCGTTGGCCAATCTAAAAGGAAGGAGAGGAAAAAAAGGTCTCAAAGAGGCAATTGCACGGGAATTAACGAAGCGGGGAGGGGTAACTAGCGAGGGAAGAAAAGGGGAACGGGAGCGGTGGCCAAGCAAGCAGGGGTCGAGGGAAGTTGGAGGCCAAGAGGGTCAGGGCGGGGACCTAGGGGACCCGGCACTGCCGAGGGAGCCAAGCGGGAGGCAGAGGAGGGTGAGAGAGAGGGGACACCGGAGGCTAGGAGAGGAGCTAGCAGGGCCGGGCAGGCGGGGAGGGCGACGGGGAGGGCAGGGACGCCGGACTCCTCGTCTCACGCACTCCACGAGAGGGGGGGGGTGTCTTACTCCTGCAACCGCGTGGCCGTCTCTGCCCCCAGCTAGCAACTTCGCCGCCGACGGGGCCCCCTCTCCAGCCAATTTAGAGCGGTCCCGGTCCAGCCTCCCGCCCCCGGGTACACTCCCAAACCCCCAGCTCCACCCCCTGGCCCCTCAAGCCCGCCCTCCCGGCCAGCACCACCCTCTCTGCCCGCGGCCCGCCCGGGACCAGCCCCCTAGGCGCAGGCGGGCGGCGGGAGGAAGCTGAGAGGGAGGGCGGGGAAGCGGGGCCAGTCAGGGGCCGAGCCGCGGGGCCGCCACCCTCTGCCCCGCCGCCGCCACCGCCGCATCTTCCCGCTCCTCTTCGCCCGGCCCCCGGGGGACGGGCCGCCGCGTCCCCTTGGGGCTCCACTCACCCGCTGCTCGGTCCCGCCGCCCGGGCTCGACCGATCTCTCCGTCTCTCCGCACTCCCCGCAGCCCCAGGCGGCACTCGGCAGGGCTCCCCAGGCGGCCGCAGCAGCCGCTGCCACCGCCGCGGCTCAAGGCTCCTCCTCCCTGCCTTCCTCCCCCAGCAGCCGCCGCTCGCTTCCTCCGGTTTCCCCTCCCTCTCTCCTCCCCCTCGTCGTCAACTCCCTCCACCTTAGGCCCTCCTCCCGTCCACTTCACCACCACCATCCTCCCCCCGCTCGCACAGACACACGTCCTCAAGCCACCACTGCCCCGCCTCGCCGCCTTTCCTCCACAGCCTACCCCCACGTAGCCCTCGACTCCCACCTCCCGCCCTGCTTCCTCTCTTCACCCCCCCCCCCCACCCCGCTGCCCTCCCGAGGCCCCATCCCCGCCTCTTTCCTCCTTCTCCTTGCCTGGTCTTCTGCACGCCATGGGAGCACGCCTGCAAAGCTTAGCTCCTTAGCCTCTGTGACTGAATTCACCTCCCCTCCTAAGCCTGGAGAAGGAACTCCTCAAGTGACCCGGTTCTCAGGCCACTACTTTGTATACCTGGGCACATACTAGGCACCCTGCTGGCCCTCGCTAACTTCTAGGAGTAAGGCTATAAAACTACTGAAACACTGGCTTTGACTTTTGGAGCGTGCTCCCGCCCCGCTTCCTCTCTTCTGCCTTGAAATGGGAGATTGATAAAAAACCATAAAAGTATCATCTCTCACCCTTCCAGTCAAAGCCTCACTTACTATTTCAGTGCCTAAGTTGGGGGCTTCTCCGGTTCTGATGTTTTTCCTCTCTCCTCATGCTTCACAAATCACTCTGGCTCTCTCTTGCTCTCTCCCTCCCCCCCCCTCCTCTCTCTCTCTCTGTCTCTTTCTTTCTCTTTGTCTCTCCCTTCCCTCTGTCTCTCTAGTGCGTCTGTCTCTTTCGCCCTCCCTCTCCCTCTCTCTCTCTCTGTCTCTTGCTCTCTCCTTCCCTCAGTGTGTGTGTGTGTGTGTGTGTGTGTGTGTGTGTGTCTGCGCGTGCGCGCACGTGTCCCCGAGTCTTCCACAGCAGAGGCAAAGGAGCTTCCCCTGACCTCTCTCCCTCCTCCCTCCCCAAAAGAGAGCAGCTGCTTCCTAACCCAGCCTTGGAAAGAAAGCCTGGACAAAGTGAGTGCTAGCTAGTGTCCAGGGGCCCCCTCTTCCAGGCACTTTCTACCTAGTGACTGTGTTGACTCTTCTTAGGATCAGGAATTAAGGAAAGAACTATTCAGAATGTACCTCATATTGGTTTAATATTTACTGAAGCCTCACATAAGTTAGAAAAATATCCAGAAAAAAAAAACACACACAGTTAGGCACCTTGCCTAGGAAACACTTTCAGATGTTGGCTGCATGTCAGTCTTCCAATGTAAAATCCAGTCGACTGTATTATCAGGCCACTACCCTCCCATCCTTTCCAACCTCGCAAATACAGCCGGGCAAGCTTGTCTGATTCCAAGCTTTGTGAAGCATCCACAGCAGGCATGATGTTTTCCAAGTGCTAATTAATAAAGAATGGCAACAAACAAGAATCAGTTCAGAGGCTCACTGGCTCTCCTTAGGTGTTTAGCTAAAGCTCGGCAATATGACCAAAGAACAAAGCGAGGGAGCTCCTGGCAGTGGAATGTAGCATCTGGCGGCCTCAAGTTCCTAGCTTCAAAGAAGTAAAGATGAGGGTATAGCTCTCAATAATGGCTTCATTAATCCCTCTCATTTCCATGTTGACCTTCAGTAGGGAATTTGGCCTAGCCACTCCTGTGTGTGCAAAATGACTATCTTTAATGACTGGAACCAGGCCAACTTCTTGACCTGAGCCACAGATTCCTTTTTCTTTTTTTCGTAGGTTAGACAAAGTAGGTTTTTCTTCAATATTTTACAAATTTATTTTTTTATTGTATGTGCATGAATGTTTTAGCTGCATGTATGGCTGTGTACCACTTGTGTACCTGGTGCCCATAAAGGACTGAAGTGTGAGCCATCATGTTGTTGCTCAGAGTCATACCTGCTTCCTCTGCAAGAGTTAGCCAGTGCTTTAAACTGCTGATCCATTTGTATAGCCCCCCTCCGCCCCGCCCAAATAGTTTTAAAGTGTACATTCTGGGCTGGACAGCTGGTTCAATGGTTAAGAGTATTTGTTATTCTTGCAGAGGACCTGGGTTCTGTTTCCAGCACTCATATGGTGGTTTACAACCATCTGTAACTCTAGTTCCAGAGATCTGACACCCTCTTCTGGCCTCTAGTCACTAGGCAATCATGTGGTGGTGTGCAGACACTCATGCAGGTGAAACAGTCATGTACATAAAATAAATTAATCTTTAAAAATGATTAAAAGATACACATTCTAACTAATCCTATTTATGCCAGTTACTTTGGTAGCCTTTAGTAATTTGCTCAACCTTTCATAGCTTCTATTTCTTATCTATTAGTTGAAAGATAGTGTCATCTGAATCATAGAGTTATAACATTCAAATGCACTGAATTCTGTATTCAGAATTGAATACAGAATTAAATACAGAATGTTGGATGCACAGAAAGTAGCCACTGAATACTGGTGCTAACAGCTAACAAGTCGGGCATTTGCATGTGCCTTTAAGTGTGTGGGCACACACACTCCAATTCCGTGCCCTCCCTCACATCTGCAGAAGCCAACCATCCTCCCAAACCCACGGAAACTCACACTCTTCTCAATCCCCCGCCCAGTTCCCAGATCCCTCTCCCTCCTCGAAACTTCTATAGCATTTATTGCCTGCACTACTTATTTTCTTCTGAATCACATACTGCCTTTCATTGTTCTCCGTGAGCCCTGCCTCCCACACCCAGCTCTTTGACAGCATGGAAGGGTCTTAATCTTTTCTACACAAGCACACCCCTCAGCACCTAACAGGGTGACACATAGTAAACACCACACAAAGACAAAGAGACTGTTGTCATCATAGGTAAAGAGGCAAGTGAGAACTGAACTGAAATGATGGGTCCAGTTTTACAAACAACAAAAATCTTCAGACTAATGTCTAGACATTTCTTTGCTGGGAGAGCCTGTTTACCTCCAATCATTGACAAAAAGAAACAAAGTTTGCTTTTTAAGGGGGTATCTTTTAAATTGTTGGACTTGTTTATAAGTTGAGCACACTGGACACTCAAGCACCACCCCATGTGTTTGGAAGTCAGAGGACAATTTGCAGGACCCGGTCCCCTCTCCATTCACCATGTGGGTCTTCACAGGAGTCCAACTCAGGTCTTCAGGCTTGGGAACCAGTCCCTTTACCTGCCGAGCCACCTCATGGGCTCTTAAGGAAGTCGAAGTGGCACACAGTGAAAAGGGGACCTGGACTCCACAACAGGTCCAGCAGTTCAGAGAGGCTGGGGTGGGAGGACAGCTGGGTGCAGAGGAAAATGAGAGGGAAGGTTTTGCAGGAGCTGGGTAGGTTGTGGGAGGAATGCTGTGAGGGGAGGGGCAGGAGTGGCTTGAGGGCCTGTGTATCTAGGGTAAAGTGGACAGCGGAAGGAGGGTCAAGGGTGGAGGGAGTTGATAGGTGTGGGGGAGGGGCGAGTATTTTGTGTCGTTTGCTTGTTCTGTTGTTTTGAGACAGGGTCTGGCTATGTAGCCCTGGCTTCCCCAGAACATAGATCAGGTTGGTCCGGAACTCACAGAAATCTGCCTGGCTCTGCCTCTGAAATGCTGGGATAAAAGTCATACAAGTCTACCTGGCTTCTTGGGGATGTTTTTGACAACAGACTGAAATACCTGATGGCCATAAAAGGGTATAAGTCTATGAACTCCGGCTCCCTGTCTTCTCAGGGCTGTTGGAGCCTTATGACAGAGAGTTGATCTCCTGGTCTGGTGGCATGAGTCATCTCTCTGCTTGTAGAGACAATCTCCTAAATTCTTTAGACCAAAGCGTCTTTTCAGTTATGATCTCAGGTGACCTCCTGGAGCCTATAGGTCACAGGAAGTGCCTTCTCTTTTATTAAACTCTCAAGTTAAACTTGGAGTTTCAAGTCTTAACTTTCTCCTCTGGCACGTGGTTCTTGGAATCTCCTTCTGCTTTCTATCTACAATGAAACCTTGTTTTCTGCAGCCATTTCCTCCCAATTGAAACATTTCCCGAGAGACAGGAGAGGCTCTTCAGACTTGGGAAGCTAAGTAAATTTACAATGCTGGGAAAAACTCAAAAAGTTACAAGAATCACAAAACCACTTCCTAAGGCTAGGTAAGTAGTAAACAAATTCGTTTGGGAAGAGGCAGACTCGAGTGCAGTTGCCTATGCGCGTAGTAAAGGGAGGTCCACAGATGTGGCTTGAGCTGAGTTGTTACCCATGCTGGGGTGGGCTTTTCACTGACACAGTTCTTTTGAGTGGCCCATGCTTCTATAAACAAGCCCAGATAAACTCACTAGTTCAGTAAACTAGGCTTCAGTGGAATGATTTTTTGTTTTGGGTCTATCATTAATGCCCTATCTGGGATGAATTGGTACTTGCCCACTTCTCCCCCAGAAAAAGGGACACAGCAAACCTGCAAGTCAAACACAAGCAAAAAACAAAACAAAACAAACAAACAAACACAATGCACAATTGAGATTTTCTATGAAGTGCTATCAGGAGTGCACAGTCCTGATGTTCTGGGAAGTGCTATCAGGAATAATAAACTGCATGTGAATGGAGGAGGATGAAGAGAGAAGCCTTTGTCTTGGTCTGTCTGCTTACTTCTCCTCCCACTCCAGTCATTCAACACCAGCATTCATTCTCTCCATAGTCAATGAATCTCTGTAATGTGTAGAAGAATATTCTGAACCTGTGAGCAATTCTTGCCCCGAAGGATCCACCCTAGAGAACACTTATGAACAAGAAAGGTTAAATAATAACACTTTGGGGGGGGTGAGTAAAAAAGCCAAGCAGACAAGAGAAAATCCTACCTGACCAAATGACCTACGCAGGTATGACAAAATTCCCAGGGACCAGCTGTATGATGGTACTTGCCCACAATCCCAAGAGGCAGGAGATGGAGGGAGGAACATCAGGGCTTGAAGCCAAATTGTGCAACAAAGCATGTCCCAGGCCAGCTGGGGCTATACAGCAAGATCCTGTCTCAAAACAAAACTGTAAATCAGGGGTGTGGGGGAGCCAAGGAATCCATGAATGGATGTGTAAAGAGCAAAGGAACTCCTGAGTGTGCTGACATGGGCGTGGCTGTGTCAAGGACCCAGTGCTTCAAACCCTTGGAAACTGCAGTGGTATATTATTTATATTTTCATAAATCTTGCCTGAAGACCAGAGGCAAAGTTAAAACCACTAGAGGTTAGACAATGGTGACACACACCTTTATTTTTTGTTTTTGTTTTTTTCTTTTTTAGTGTTTTTATTGTGCTATACATTTTTCTCCACTCCCCCCCATTCCTCCCCTCTCCCCTTCTACGTTCTCCTGTGACTCCCATGCTCCCAATTTACTCAGGGGATCTGGTCTTTTTCTCCTTCCTATTTAGATCCATGTCTGTCTCTCTTAAGGTCCTCTTTGTTGTTTAGGTTCTCTGGGGTTGGACACACACCTTTAATCCCAGGATTTGGGAAGCAGAGATTGAGTCAGATGGATCTCTGTGAGTTCAAGGCTACCATGGGCTATACAAAATCAGTGTAGAAACAAATCCAGGTGGTGATTCACACCTTTAATCCCAGCACTAGGGGGAATATAAAATGGGAGGAGAGAGACTTAGTGTGCTTAGCTTACTGGCACCCAACCTTGGTAGAGGTAAGACTTCTTTAGTGGCTTGACTGTTTTGCTTTTCTGGTTTTCAGGTTGAACCCTAATTTCTGTCTCTGGATTTTTATTGTTCATGCTACAGGAAATAGCAAAGTGTCTGATCCAAATACAAGTGCTTTCTATGATTGGCCAATGTGTGCAAACACTAGTAACTGCAACCTCTGCCTCTTAGTTGTTTACAACCTGAGATTGCATGCCTATAGACATCTACTGAGATCATAATTGGCGCCACGCCATCAGATTCCACCTGACCCCCGCTTTTCTCTATGTGTGTCTGTGTCTGCCCTTTCTTCATGCCCCTGTTGCCCACACTCAGGTCAAATCCCAGCCACACAAGTTGTGGCACACAGGTAGCTCTAACAAAGCTAAAGTCATCTACAGGGAGAAAGGTCAGCATGCTATGTACGATGGAAGAAAGCTGTCAGTAGCCTAGAAGGAAGCCTTCAAAGACTTTAGTCTTGTTTAGTGTCTTGATCTAGGTACGGCTACATATGAAAACATTCAGAGAGCTGCACCCTTCACAGCTGTCTGCCTATGTTGGGTCACAGTTATACATCTTTTTTTTTCGGAGTTTAGAAAATAATAATAATAATAATAATAATAATAATAATAATAATAATAATAATAATAATAAAACCACTAGGAGCTGGAATGACCACGGACATCTCCTGGATAAACAGACAGCCATTTGGAGGTGCAAATAAATGTAACCCATGGTGATGAGCTGTGGCTACACTTGAGAATTGTCCAGCTGGTGCCGTAAGACGCCAAGTCTCAGGCTGGAGAGATGGTTCAGCAGGAAAACATGCTTACTGCTACGCCCGACTACCTACGTTTGATGCTGGGGACTCACACGGTGGAAAAAGGGCAAATTCCTACAATTTGTCTTCTGACTTCCGCAAGTGTCCTGGGGTATACACATGTTTTTGAATGTGTTGTGCGTGCACACAATCAATTAAATAAATAAATGCAATTAAAGTTTAAAAACTCAAGAACTGGGTTACACCTCAAGCCTTTCAGACCAATGTAATTAGAATCTCTGGAAGTAAAAGCTTACAATGGGACTTTTTTTAAAAAGATAGAAAACCATGAGTTTAGTCACTGAAGTTTGAAAACCTAGAGGCTGTGGTATAGTGGCATAGTGTTTGCCTAGTATGCAAGGCCTCGGGTTCTGTCCACAACCCCCACCTCCCATACACTCAGTGGGGGCTGGCAAGATAGCTCAGTTGGTAAAAAGGTGATAGCCACTAATAATAACTACCTGAACAACTAAATAATAAAGTTTGATCCCTGGGACTTACATGGTAGAAGGAGAGGACTGACTCCCAAAGATCGTCTTCTGAGCTCCACATATATACCATATGTATATACCATATGTACGCATGCATACATAAAATAGATACATAAATGGAATAGAATATTTTTAAATTTTAATTATCGGTGATCAAACACATTAATTGGCCCAGAGATTCACTTAAATTATCTTATTTAAACTTTGAGGCCAAAAACCTGAGACACAGTCACTATTCATATTTATATACATAATTCCTATTGCTATCATTCCTATTTTACAGGCAGCAGATTGGAAACTCAGAGCATACTACCTCCAAGTGCCACAGCTCAGATGTTGTCCCAGATTTGCACTCTCCAAAGCTAGCGACCTGAGCATATGTACAATATTACCCCTTGGGACCATGCCACGGAGCCAGTACTGCAGAGACTCTTGGGAGAAGAGCTGGCTAATCTGTGAAAAGATCACAGCATTTAATCTTTTTCTTTCCATTCATGGCTACCTGACATCCACTAAGATGCATTATTAGTCTTAAGTGTACAGCCTGGCAAGGTTGACAAAAACGTGTCCACCCCTGTAATCACCATTCAGACCTCCAGGCACACCTCCCAATCAATCCTCACCTCTAGAGGTAACCATTGCTCTGATTTTCATAACTATTCACGTGGCTTATCCTTGAATGCCATACAAATGGAATCATTTTGCTATTGTGACTAGCTCCTCTTGCTCAACATTCTATCTCCCAAGTTCATCAAAACAGCTCTCTCTCTCTCTCTCTCTCTCTCTCTATCTATCTATCTATCTATCTCTCTGTCTATCTATCTATCTGTCTTCTCTGTCTCTCTCTGTCTTTGTCTGTCTCTCTCTTCTCTCTATCTTGCTCTGTCTCTCTGTCTCTGAATGCTGAGTGCAGGAGACGCTAAACTTTCAAACACAAGACCCAGTTAGCACAGGGCTTTAATGAGAGGTCTGGCAATACTGCTTCTGGGAAGACTTTCCCCACCCCACCCCCAGAGTTTTAGTTCCAGGGGTGTTCTCACAGCTGATATGTTCAGTGCCTGCATAGTGGAGTCCCATAGAACCGCTCAAACACCTTGATAATATATCAAGCTCACACATCTTGGGAAACAAGAGAATACAGCTCTTGTAAATAAATAAAATAAGTAAATAAAAGGGATATGCTACACAGATTTCAACTTTATGGACTTTAAGATCACAGGAAAAAGCCAGGCAGTGGTGGTACATGCCTTTAATCCCACCACTTGGGAGGCAGAAGTAAGTGGATCTCTGTGAGTTTGAGGCCGACCTGGTCTACAGACTGAGTTCCAGGACAGCCAGGAACACAGAGAAACCCTGTCAAAACAACAACAACAACAAAAAAAAAAAAACAAAAAAAACCCCCACCAAATTATATATATCTCGCAGGAAGAATTCTTTTTTACTTCATTTATTTTTACTTTTATTGTCTCATACTATAATGAAGAATTCTGATCCTCACAGTTTCTGACTCAAGGTCACAACATTTGGCGAAAAGATGTGGGAAAGGGCTGGGCAAGAAAATGCAGGCCCACTGCCATGTTTGGATACAGTTTGTTTCCCAAGGCTTTGTAAGTTAGAAGTTGGCTTCTCAGTGTAGTAACGTAGAAGGAAATGAGACCTTTAAGAGGTGGGACCTAGAGGGAGTTCCATAAGATATGGGAGAATCTGCCCTTGGAAAAGATTAAAGTTGTTCTTGAGCAGTTCCAGGGCAGGGACTCTTTAAAAGAAGCCAGCCTAGTTCTATGCACTCTCTTTAGTTCGCTGTATGGCAGTGTGATCCCTTCCTAGGACTTGAACTCAAGCTGTTTGTCATGAGGCCTTTGCTTGGGCCATGTCCATGCTGCTTCCACTTTCAGCCTCAAAACCGTTGAAGCCAATAAGTCTCTTTTCTTCATAAGGAATTCCTCTCTAGGGTACTTCTTTGTCATAACAATAAAGTTCTCTTCCCCAAATATCCCCACATCAGAGATGAGCTCAAAATGCCCTAGTTGACCCCCAAATAACACCAAATGGAGACTGCTATTTTCCCTGTCCTTCCTTCATTCTTTCACCCCTAACAAATCCTGGCCTTGTCTTCTATCCTTTCCTAAAACAGGCTACCCTTCCTATGTAGCCCAGGCTACTCTGGAACACATGACCTTCCTGCCTCTGATTCCTGAGTGCTGGGATTACAGGTATATACCACAACATCCCCATCAAATTAATAAACGTTCTAGATCCATGGTTGAAACCATGCTCAATGGATTTAGTCATGGGCATGGTGAAAGCGCAGGCCTTTATTTCCAGCACTAGGGCAGCAGAGGCAGGCAGGCTGTTGTGAGTCCAGGTCAGCCTGTTCTGAAATAGTGAGTTCCAGGACACCCAGGGCTGCATAGTGAGACCCCGTCTCAAAAAACTCAAATAAATAAACAAACAAGTGGCTTAGTCGTGCTGCTGAAGTTTTACTCTTCCGCTTTTTCTCTACTCAAGGTCTTCAACAGGAGCAATGATGACTTGGGCTCTTATTCTCAGCAGAGTCCAGTAGTCACAGCTGTGATGTAGCTCAGCAGTAGAGTGGATGCTTAGCACGCATAGGCCCCTGGTTCGCATCCCAGTATCTAAAAAATATCAGGAAAAAAAAAACAGTTTTGAGAGGGAGAGAGTAAAATTCTTGACATTTTCTTTCTTGTTTCATTTTAGCTATTGCTTCATTTTAAAGAAATATGATCTCATTATTTCATCTAGGTTTGCCTCAAACTCCCAGAATTGAAATGCTCCTGCCTCAGCCTCGCATGTCCCTGAGATGACAGGTGTGAGCCAGCATGCCTGGCTCTGGCTTTCTTTCATTTTTGTGGTGTTTGGAATCAATCCCAGGACCTTAGGCAGGCTAGGCAAGTACTTCCCGCTGACCTCTCCGTTTGCTGCCCAGTTTTAAGGGGTTCCTTCCTAGACAGCTTCCTTTACTATCTGAACTTTATTCCTCGCTCTACTGCAGTGTCTGGCTGTCCAGGTAACTTCTCTAGATGGTTACCTCACATCCTGTGGGGATTTTGCTTATCTATTTTATTATTTAGATCTCCGATTTCTGACCTACTTGGTCCTTTTAGCAACACCTTTTTATTTATTCCCTGCTATATCACTTCATAAGAGAGCTATGAAGGTTAGTTAACCTTCCCGGTTGAATTGAGTGGATTTTTGTTTTTGTTTTTGGAGTTAGAGTTTCTTGGGTGTCCTGGAACTCACTATGTAGGCAAGGCTGGCCTTGAATTCACAGAGATCCATCTAAGTTTCTGCCTCCCTAGGGCTGGGACCAAAGGCATGTGCCATTACCCCTGGAAGACTTGAATAGGTTATTGGAGCATGTCTGTGAGGGCATTTCCAAAGAGGATTAACTGAGGAGAGAAAACTAGCCATGAGTGTGATGGATACCATCACACTGACTAGAGGCCCAGACTGAACAAAAAATAAAAATGAGAAAGCATGATGAATGCTGCATTCCTTTTCTGCTTCTGACTCTCGCCAGGATCTAAACAGCTGCCTCATACTCCCACCGCCACATCTGCAAGTGGCTGCCACCAGTATCCTCCCCTGCTAAGATTGACTGTATCTCCCTCGACCATGAGTTAAAAGAAATCCTCCCTTAAGTTGTTTCCTGCCAGGTATTGGCCACAGACAAGAAAAGTCATCAGTATTGGAGCAGAGACATGAGTTGAGACAAACATTATTATCGTAGGACACAAACTACCCAGATAAAAACCTTGGGTCTTTAACCTGTTGTCTAACCCACTTCCTGCTTTGCTCTCCCCAGAGTTGGCAGAAAGACACAAATCCTAGCATCTTGTTTCTGCAAGAATATTCCTAGAGTGAATAACATTACAAACATACACATGGCTCTTTTTAGATTTGGGGCTTTTGTTGTTTTTAACAGAGTCTCACTGCGTAAATCCTGGCTGTCCTGGAACTTGCTGTGTAGACGAGGCTGGCCTGGAACCCACAAAGATCCACCTGCCTCTGCCTCCCGTGTGCCAGGATTAAAGGCGAGCTCTATCATTCCAGCATACAAAGAAGGTTCTTAATTGTATTGTTGCCCTGTCTGCTCCAAAGATTATCACCATTATCAAATCCAACAATAGCAGGAGGAAGGTGAGACTTTTTCAGGAAAAGCATTTTAGATACATATGTCATGTACATACTAAATGGAAAAAAAACTTTGACAGAAACACTTTGGTGTGATGGAAAGCAACTTTAAATACACACTGACACGCTTAAACCTTTTATTTATAATCTAGAATGAACAAACCAAGTTGAAACAAAGTTAAAGACTAACAAATTATCCCTCAAGCTTCCAAGCTTAAACTTTCCTTAATTCCATTTATCAACTGTCATTGACAAAATATTTTCTTGGCTTTTAGTCCTAAACTACCATGCCCTTTGTCATACAAAGTTCAATTTGGCATCATTTGGCTACTTACATCACAAAGTCATGAGATGACTGTCTTTCCTCCACGGGTTTCAAGAAAAGAAAAGTCTGTGGTCAAATGTCCTGAGTTCAAGCAGAGCCAAAACATTGTTGCTGAGGAATACTGGGCACAGCACAGAACCTTTCAGGATTTGTCCAGTCTTTGGCCTAGTGTGGGAAAGCCTGGCTGGACAGCATCACCATGCAATTGAAACTCCAGTAGTCCTCTCTAACATGCAGGGGGTGTGTTCCAAGGCCCACACTGACTCGTACAATCCATTAAGTTTATGTTTCTTTTCTGTTTGTATACAAATTTAATGCATTTTCCACCAAAACTAAGCATTTATCATTCACCATGGCCATAGCTATTTGCAGTTGGAGGAACGAGGCAATGCTAACATACATTTCTTTTTCCCTCTTCACAGTTTCACAGGTAGGTTTATTTTTACCATAGAGCTTCACAATCTAAGCATAATTTTTTTCTTCTTTCCCTTGGCATGCAATTTTTTTCTTAGTGAGTCAAGGAATTTTGTCTTTTTTAGCTGATCATGATATTGTACATGTCTAACCCAAGTATCTGGGAGACCGAAGGAGAAGGAACAGGAGTTAGAGGCCATCCTGAGTTACATGCTGAGATCCTGTTTAAATAAAACTACAAAGCCTTTCACTGTTCAATTTAAAGGAAGCGTGGGCAGCTTCTCTTCGTATCTAAATAGCAGCATAAAGACCAGGGAGGTGGCTCATTGGGTAAAAGCCTTTTGATTTCAGATTGATTCTTAGAACCTAGTGGAAGGAGAGAGCTGACTCCTGGAAGGTGTTCCCCCACCCCGACATGCACATGCGTGCTGTGGCATGTGAACACCCTCACTCATACACACCACACACACCATCACGCACACAAATAATAATAATCGATTAAATAAAAATCTAAGTTGTAACATTACAATGCTTGCACATTCGAGTTATTAATAAGTGAAATAAGAGTCAGTTGAACACTAGCACTGAGACACCAGAATAGTAGGGGTTTCATCGATGCAATGTCAGGGGATTTTTTCATGTCCCCCAGGAAGGGTAGGAAGAAATACTGTGAAATCTCAAAATCCTACTCAAAAAGGTGTGGGATTTAAAACTTACAAATTGTTTCCTTTTGGAATTTTCCACTAATATTTTCTGACTGAGACTGAACACAGGTGACAAACTTCAGAAAGCCACATCATAAGGATGATGTACAGAAAGGTGCGATACTGTGCAGAAACAGAGCACTGAGCTGGACACCAGAGATGGTTCAACTAGCATCAGTCAATCATGCTGTCTTCAGGCTCCGTTTTTTCTTTTAGACTCTAATATACTTTCACTCGCTTCTGAATTCCTTTCTAGCTTTAATAATATCCTTTCAAAACAACTTGGAAGGGCAGTGTGGAAGAGCTGCCCTTATAAATTTAGGCTGCGATTTGAAAACTTGAATTCCTAGCTCATTTTTCTCTTTTCTGTCTAGACCCGATACACTAATGAAGGAATCGCTTCATTAAATACAGACATAAACTGATTCGTTCCAGGCTAAGCTAGCTACAGATGTATAGCAGATGGGAGACCTTGTACCTTCTTGGGGAAGATTCATCGCTACACGGGCTGTTTCCTTACATTCTTTGTTGTCATTAACCTTTATTTTTTTGGTAAATGTGAGCTGAGTATTTGCTGTGTTCCAAGTAAGATGTACAAATAAGTGTAAGTAAAATTTCACAAAAGGTAACATTTCAAGCATTAGGACACACACACACACAAACACACATACACACCACATTCTTTGTTTCTCCATGGTTTAATGTTGCAAGAAATATTTTAAGTCCCTGATGCTGAAAGTAGCATGAAACTAAATAGGGACTCGAGACGTAGCTCACATGGTAGAGCGAGTGCTTGCCTAGTATGTCTGAAGCCTCAGGCTTGATTCCTAGCCTTACATAAGACCGGATAGGATGATACACATTTGTAGTCCAGCAGGAGGGAGGTCGAGACAGTAAGATCCAAATTTCACAGTTATCCTCAGCTACATAGTGAGTTTGAAGCCAGCCTGGAAGAGAGATCCTGCTCCACCTCCCAAAACTTGGAGTTTCATTTCATGAATCAGTATTTCAATAACAAAGTACATGAGCAAATTGAATCTTAAAGGAGAAAAGTAAGTTCTGGTATATTTCCCAACAATGAGCCCTGGCAACCCGAGGCGTGTGGCTTAACCACACAGAACCCCTTTACATGTATATTATTCCCAGTGTCTGCCTTGTAGTGTAGTTGTAAGGTTCGATGTGAAAGTACATATGCAAAGTAGCTAGCATCTTAGCTGGCAAGTAAGTAATGCCACAACTCTTTACTTGAGGTCCTTCTTCCCGTTAGATGGCAAGTGATAATGTTTTCATCATAAGGCAAAAATAAAATCTACCCTAAGTGGATCATGATGCCTGAATTTCTGTTCAAATAGCCTTTCGCCTCTATAGCCTCAGGTGAAGCTGACATCCTGTCCTGCCTCAACATGGCCGAGTGTTATTAGAAACCACATACTTTCCGGCAGGGGAGGAAGAAGAAAAGCAAAGAGAAACCCAAGCATCTGTTCCATGTGCAATTGATTTGGAGTTGTGGGCAAGCTGGCAGTTTGTAGTTGCTCTTTTCCTGGATCGGAGTGCTGTCAGAAATCAATATGCTGAAAGCGCTTTTAGAAAACTCACATGGGAGCCCCTGGGGGATTCTGAGAGCCGTTGGCCACATCCACACTAGCTTTAGGCAAGTCCCCTCTCCTCACCTACAACACTGTTTGCCAACTACACATACAGGGCCCTGTCCTTTTCCTGTTCCAAGGGAGGATAAATCTATCAGCCCCTCCTCAAGGAGAGGCCAAGAAAGAATTCAGCTTCGTGGCTCCACGAGTCAGACAAAGAAAGTAGACAGACTCTAGTTCACTTGAGATTACTAAGGGTTACTATTATTAATAATCACTCTTGCAGGGAGTTAAATAATCTCTCCCATCCTGCTAAGTGTTGAAGCCACGACCTTGCACATGGCTGGAAGTATGCCACCTCTGAGTCACACTTTCGCTTTTCTTCTGAGAGGTCTGGAGAGCAAGCACCAAAGAAGCAATCGGTTGCCAAAGTTGCACACGGATCTTTATGGAAACCTGTTATTAAATGACAAACATCATAGTAGCAATCATATATATTAAGAAGTTATATGCTAAATTATCTCAAACCTAGAAGAGATGAAAGGAAGAAGGGAAGGAAAAAGTGGGGAGAAGAAGGAGGGGAGAGGGAGGAAGGGAGGGAGGGGAAAGGCTAGAAGAGTTGCTTTAAGTAGAAGGACATATTTCTAGAGCTGAGCTGTCTAAATTCACAGCACAATCAACTATCCTTGCACCAAGGTCCCTCTTGCTAGGAGACTCATATGACCTGTGGCTCTTTGCAACATAGCTGGCAAGGTATGGAGGATCAGGCTGTAGATAGGTACTCAGACTCTGCTGTTCAGGGCTGGGTAGAGACAAGCAAATGGTCACAGGGGTTTGAGTCCCAGATCTGGCCTCATGATTTGAACCATTTGAGAGCTTAGTTATGCTGCCTCTTCAAATAAAAGATGGATAAAATCTTTTCTTTTTTAGTTATTGCTTCAAATCAAGAAAAAAAAATTGGCTCTTTTGTGGATTCATCTGCATCTGCTTTCAAAACAACACTTGGGGATTGAATATATCGCTGGAGCCACTCCCTCTTGAATGGGGTTCTCCAGAATCTGATGGATCTGTTTCTAAGGAAACAGGCAGAAAGAACAGATGGATTAAGAGGTAGGTGCATCCCCATTTTGTCCTTGGATTGCCCCTTAGCATGTACCCCTTTCTTTCTCTCTCACGCACGTGCACACACACACACCATGCACGCCCGCACACCTGCCCACACACCAGGGATCCCAGAAATGAACATTTTCTACTCATTCTTCGTTTATCTCCATGCATCGTGGCTGCATCCAGTGCCTCCTCCATCTCATGTTATTCCCTGTGGCAGAGCCTTAACTTTAGGGCTACTTCCTGGCACCTTCCTCCAGCCTGTCTCTTCACCAGCCTTCCATCTGTTCTTTCCTGAAGATTGCCTCTTCAGATGCCCACCTTCCCCTGGAAGGAATACACAGCACAGTGTGTGTGTGACCCACACAGCTTATGTTACGCTATCGGTCCAAGGAACAAATATAGATGCCATGATTTTCCATATTTGATACTTCCTTGAATCTAGTTTAGAAACACTTTGCAGGAACTCTGTAGGGAAAAGCGGAATCTGTCATCAAGGCAGGTAAATAATGAGCTGTGGAGACTGTGTAAGGTTCAAGTGCAAGTTTTTGGTTTCTTCCTTTGAAATGGACTAGTGTGTGTGTGTGTGTGTGTGTGTGTGTGTGTGCGTGCGCGCGCGCGCGCGCGCGTGCATCTGTACATGTATGTCTGCAGGTATAATGTGGTTGTGTATGCATGTGTGTAGAGACTAGAGGCCAATGTCCAGTGTCTTCATCAATTGCTTTGCATCTTATTTTTTGAGAAACGGTCACTCTAAACCAAGAGCTTGGCTATTCAGCTAGACTGGTTGGGGATCAAACCCTTGGAAACTTCCTTATCTCTGCCTCCCCATTATCAAGATTATAGGCATGAAACATCACACCAAGTGAATGCTAGGGATCACTTTAAGAGCTGAGCCATCTCCCTAGACTTGGAATGCACCATCTTTAGCAGTCTATTTATAATATTATATGGATATAACCATGAGCATGAGAGTCTTGATATGTAGCCTAGGTTGGCTGCTGTCTTTTGATTCTTCTGCTTCAGCACCTTGAATGCTGGAATTATGAGTGGGAGCCACACCATTGTCTTCTCCCTGTGCTTTAAAATTCACACACAAGTGTGGCTACAGTTGAGTAGTAGATGATTTACCTGTGTAAGGGTCTAGACTCTCCCCAGCAACACGGACAGACATGGGAATGTAGCTTAGGGAGAGTGTGCTTACCAAGCATGTACAAGGCCCTAAGTTGAATCTAGAATTTAAAAAAAAAACATGAAAAATAAAAACAACAAAGTAAGTTGTATATGTGGTCTTTTGTTAGCATTTCTTACAATTACATGTGGATCTAAATAACTTCAAATGAAAAGGCTTAACACAACAGAAGACGCTCCAGCTTGCTTTCTTGAGCTGCCCTGTGTCTGTGAAAGTCAGAGGGTGACTTGTGGCAGTCAGTTCTGCTTCTTTCCTTCTATCATGTGGCACCCGAAGACTGAACTCAGGTTTCCATGTACCTTTGCCTGCTGAGCCATTTTGCTGACCCTAGAACCACCCCACCCCCATCCCACTCCAGGGTTTCCCAATGTCCCACTGACTGGCTTGGAACTCTTTATGTAAAGTAACCCAACTTTGAACTCACAGAGATCTGTTAGACTCTGCCTCCCCGGTGCTGAAATCAAAGAGTGACATGTGTCTGGATCTTGGGAGTATCCTTTATCCTTCCCAGTTATTTTCTTTTTTTAGTCCCTTTTCGGCTGGTGGTGCTGGGGATTGTACCCAGAGTGCAATGTGTGCTAGGCAAGTTCTCTACCACTCACCTGGCCCTACAGCCTTGATATTGATATTATTTATCGTCATCATTTTCCCCTGCTTTTGGGTCCACAGCAGTCACCAAAGCTTACTATAAGGGAGCCACATCAGCTAGTGGGACTGATTGTGTCAACTCAACTTTACACACAAAGGTGTGTCCCAAAATATTGATTTTAGAGAAATGGGATTTATCAGAATTCAAGGGGTGTTTGCCTCCACTGGGCTTCTCCCAGTGTGGCTGGCCTGTCTCTCTTCTTATCCTTTCCTGACAGATCACCTCAAGATTGAATTTCATCCTGTTTTCTATAGGAGACAGAACAGGCTGGCCTGGAAAGAAAAACATCCCTGCAGAGATTAGACGCTGACTAATTCCCGTTTCCAGTATCTAAAGGCAGAGGATTAGATTAAGAAATGAATAACATAATACTGTGCTCCAATTGTACTATGCGAGCTCTCTTAACATGTGGTATGTTTAATGGAGGCCAGCCAAGGTGGTTCTTAGGAGTAAACGCTGAGTACTGTATTGGTCACAGGCCCTGCAAACATAGGAGGAAGACAAGAGGAATAATTTAGCTTCACAGCAGAAAAATGTCTTCTGGTGTTTCTTCCTGCTCAGAGAGAAGCATTCAAAGTCACAAGTTAAAGTAAGTGTGTGTGTGTGTGTGTGTGTGTGTGTGTGTGTGTGTGTGTGTACATTCACCTGTGAGTGTGAATCACAGCATGCATGTGGAGGGCAGAGAACAATCTCGGGTGTTGGTTCTTGCCTCCCACCTGGTGTGAGACAGGGTCTCTTACTTTGTTTGCTGTTGCATGTGCCAGGCTAGCTGATCTACACGCTTCTGGGGAGTCTCCTTTTCTTTCATTGCCATCTCTTTGGAGAGCACTAGGTTTATAGGTGTGTGCTATGGTGCCTGGCTTCATGTCGGTCCTCATGCTTATGCAGCAATCGCTTTAACCAGCCGAGCTCCCTTCCCAGCCCCTCAAGTAGGTTTTTATGGCTCAAATGTGGAATGTTTCCCATAGACTCATATATTCTCGCAATTGGTCCCAGATGATTCAAGCTGTTTTGGCAGGTTGTGGAATATTTTAGACATGACACATAGCTTTGGGCATTAGGGCCATATGGAAGGGGCCCAGTAAGTTGTAACCCTGCCTCGCTTCTGGCCCAAGGGCTCTACTTCTTCATCCACCCAGATTTGAGCAAGCTGCCTTATGGTTTTAGCTGCCTTGGACAGCAGCCAATCTCCCATCATGCCTTTCCCAACATGAAATCGTTAGTGAAAAGAAATCCTCCATCTCGTAAGTTGTTCCTGTCAGGGATTTTGTCCCAGCCACTAGAGAACTGATTAATACCCGTGTGAACACAAAAAAAACAGAGACGCTTTTTTGATACAGCTAGCGTCTATGAGTAAGGAGCCAAAATATTAATATTTATCATTAAGCAGAATCAGCCTGAGTGCTGTGATTTCAATTAGAAACGTCCTTCAGGGGCACATAGGCTTGAGCACCTCAGGCCTGACTGGTAGCATTGGTTTGGAAAGGCGTGGGAACTCTAGGAGGTTGTGCCTAGCTGGCGAAATGAGTTACAGGGGAGAGGTGTGCTAGAGGATTTCTAGCCAACTCCACTTCCTGCCCAATCTCTCTGCTTCCTGTTCTGCTGAGATCTAAGGAACTCCAGCGTCCTTCAAGCTATGAGCTCCTGCCACCATGAATCCAGATGTTGCCCTGACTTCCTTGCCCAAGACAATTGCACTTACTCCAAACTGTGATCCAAAACAAACCTTTCCTTCCTTCCTTCCTTCCTTAATTTGCTTCTCATCCTGGTTTTTATCACAGCAACATGAAAAGTAACTAATGAGTTCGGTTTCTGCTTCCTGTTTCTCTCAGACACAATTGCAGTCTCTTTTACTGATCCATCCTTCCCACTATAGCAGCTTTCTTCTCTCTTTCCCTTACCATGTCTCCTTCCATTTCTCCTTTCTCTTCACCCAGAATGCTGCATTTAACTTTCAAACACATCCTGAAAAATATCTAGGGTCACATGACTTGAAACGTTGATTTTTTTTTTTTTTTTTTGTCTCTCATCGTTCTCTGCTGCTCTGGGTCTCCTCATCTCTGGGGATAGATAATTCAGCCACCCCAAACAGAACATGTACTTCTCCAAGTGTCCCAGATTAGCACATTTGAATCTTGCTGCCTTGTGGCAGCAAGGTGAGGTAAAAATGTCACTTACCTATGCTGAAAGAATTCCCTTGGTTGCTTGCCAACCCTACAATAAAGTGTAACTGCAACAGAGTGACTCTAACATTTTGGTACTTGTCATATGGCGGTTTCCTACTAATTGGAATACTCCCTCCAAGAGGGAGAGGGAGGTCCATGCAACTTGGGAGGTACACAAAACCTCAGATGCCTGGGAAAACAGAAACTTGGAAGATTCTTGAATCCCCTTTGGTTTCATAAAAGGAATGAACAAGGGCTGGTGGCGGAGACTCTGATCATTTCTGCTGCCAATTCCTGGACTGTTGAGCCGCCTGCAAGCTGTGTGGAGAGCTCCAGGGTTTCAGTTTTCTTGAGTGGGCGCCTGTGTTGGTATGGGCTTTTCAGCAACACAGGTGCTTTTGAGGCGTCCCTTAGAAGCAGCCCCTCACTGACACTCCTTGTAGCAATCCCAATACAAACTCACCGGCTCACCATGCTGCGTTTTCTTTTTTTCTTCCCTCTCGCATTAATTCTTCTCTCTTGCAGTACATTCTTGACCACAGCCTCCCCCTCTCTCCACTCCTCCTAGTCCCTCACACACACCTCCACCCCAATCCTCTGCTCCTTCTATTCCCTTCAGAAAAGAGCAGGCCTCCCAGAGCTAACAGTTGAACACGGCATAACAAGTTACAGAGACCAGTTATATACTCTCATTAGCAAAGCTGAATGAGGAGACCCAGTAGGAGGAAAAAAGGGTCCCAAGTACAGGCAAAAAAGTCAGAGACATTCCCACTGTTAGGAGTTCCACAAAACCCACAAGCTAAACAGATTTGCAGAGGACCTAGCACAGAGCCAAACAGGCTCCACAATTGCTGCTTCAGTCTCTGTGAGCCCCTATGAGTCCTGCTTAGTTGATTCCGTAGGCCAAGTTCTCCTGGTAGCCTCAACACCTCTGGATTCTATCGTCCTTACCCCCTGTCTTCTGTGGGGTTCTCTGTGCTCCACCCAGTATTTGGCTATGGGTCTCTGCATCTGTTCCTATCAGCTGCCAGAGGAAGTATATCTGATGACAATTGGGCAAGGCACTGATCTATGAATATAGAAGATTATCGTTAAGAATCATTTCATTGACCTGGACAGTGGTGGTGCACACCTTTAATCCTAGCACTCAGGAGGCATAGGCAAACTCTGTGAGTTTGAGGCTAGCCTGGTCTATAAGAGCTAGTTACAGGACAGCTAAGAACTGTTGCACAGAGAAACCCTGTCTCGAAAAACCAAAAAGAAGAAGATGAGGATGAAGAAGAAGAAGAGGAGGAGGAGGAGAAAGAGGAGGAGGAAGAGGAGGAGAAAGAAAGAAAGAAAGAAAGAAAGAAAGAAAGAAAGAAAGAAAGAAAGAAAGAAAGAAAGGAAAAAGAAAGAATCATTTCATTGATTGATTTTTTTTTTTTGCCAGTCATGTTTGGCCTAGGTCTCTGGGTCATCCAGCTCCCAGATCCTGGCCATCCAGGCAGTATCAGGCATTGACTCCCTTTCATGGTGTGGGTCTCAAGTTAGACCAGTCAATAGTTGGTCCCTCCCACAGTAGTGTGCCTCCTTTACCCCAGCACATCTCACAAGCAGGACAAATTGTAGGTTGAAGGTTTTACAGCTGGCTTGGTGTCCCAGTCCCACCACTGGAAGTCTTGCCTAGTTACAAAAGATGGCCGGTTCAGGCTCCATATTTCCCGTTACTCAAAGTCCTCACTAGGGTCCCCCTCGCTGTCTAAATGTACCACATTTTCCTTATCCATTCTTTGGTTGAGGGGCATTTAGGTTGTTTTCTCTTTCTGGCAATTATGAATAAAGTTGCTATGAGCATAGCTGAACAAGTTTCCTTGAGATAGGATAGAGAATCCTTTGGGTATGTGCCCAAGAGTGGTAGCGTTGGGTCTTAAGGTAGACCGATTCCCAATTTTCTGAGGAACTGCCATATTGGTTTCCAAAGTGGCTGTACAAGTTTGCACTCCCACCAGAAATGGAGGAATGTTCCCCTTGCACCACATCCTTGCCAGCATGAGCTATCACTTGTATTCTTCATCTTAGCCATTCTGACAGGTATAGGATGGAATCTCAAAATAACATGTAGAAGTAAACAGATTCATATCTATCACCCTGCACAAAACTCAAGTCCAAGTAGATCAAAGACCTCAACATTAAATTGAATACAATGAACCTGATAGAAAAGAAAGTAGGGAATAACATTGAATTTATTGGCACAGGACTTTCTGAACAAAATACCAGTGCCTCAGGCACTAAGATTAATAATAAGTGGGACCTCATGAAACTGAAAAGCTTCTGTAAGGGAAAGGATACTGTCAATAGGACAAAATGGTGGTCTACAGAATGGTAAAAGATTTTCACCAACTCCACATCTGACAGAGGGCTGATATCCAAAATATATAAAGAACTCAATGAGAGTTCTCCTTCACTGGCTGAAGACGATCTATGCCGAACAGCCCCAGTACAGCTGTTTAGCAGAATAACAGCAGAAAATTACCATAGCACACTGAGACTGCTACTCCCCACTAAACAGAAACTGATCCCGGTAATAAACTTTGATAAGAAAGAAGAAAAAAAGAATTCAAGAAAGTAAACATCAACAAACCAAATAATCCAATTTAAAAATGGGATACAGACCTACACAGGGAATTCTCAATAAAGGAATTGCAAATGGTTGAGAAACACTTAAAGAAATGTTCGACATCCCTAGGCATCAGGAAAATGCAAATTAAAGCTACTTTGAGATTCCATCTTACACCAAGTTGCATTTTTAGACAGTCATCACTTTGGTCTGTCATGTGTGCCCTTTGTGGAATGAGTAAATGTGTATTGTGTGTCCCTGGGGGAAAAGCTCTCACACACAACAGTGTTTTTCACCATACTTCTCATTCCCTTCAGCCAACATCTTTTCCTATTTCATTGAGCAGAAGAAAAAGCACCTACAGAAATGACTATTGCTTCTAAGATTGCTTGAACTCCTATCAAGGGCAATATTAGATGTTTGTACAGGAAAAAATGGGGAAGAAATAGTATCTCTGTCCATTAAGCCAGTATTACAGAAAAAAATAACCCACAGCAATTGCTGGCTTCTCTAATGCAGTCCTCTCTCTACAGTGACAGTATAATCCAGAGTGGGGAGGGAGAACTTTTAGAGACCTTAAGATAAGCCAGAGACATGTTTTATAGATTGAATTCTTCACCCAATCAAAAGTGAAATCAAGTGGAAATGTTGACCCGAATCCCAAGGACACAAATGCTTGAGAATGTGATGGACAGTGTTGTGTGAAGTGTCTGGATAGGAGAGGTTAATGGTGGTGGTACGGACGCTGATTGTAAGTGAGAAGAGAGGTTTGGTTTTTGAGACAGTATCTTGCCACGTTTTCCAAGCTGGCTTCAAATATCTGAATGCGAACTACGCTCTTGTCTCTGGCCAGAGTAGCTGAGGCTACGGCTGCTTTTCAGTGAGCCCAGCAAAGGAAGATTTGGCTTAAATTCTAGCCCCTTCACTTACTAGCTCCACTTAAACCCTTAATCCCATCTCTTCTTGTCTCCCAAAGAATATGATTCTAGACTGGAAATGTAGCTCAATGGTAGAGTATTCGTTTTGGCTTCCATCTCAGCACTACAAAGATAAATAATATAGAACACTTTTTGTTCTTACATCTTTGATTTCATCCTTTACATGTTGCAATAGCCAAGATTTTAAAAAGAAAGCTTTCTATTCTATCTATAGCTCCTTTTAGCTTTTGCCCATTTCCCATCTCCTTAGTACAAGATTCCTTGAAAGAGCCGGCTCTATTTATTGTCCCCGATTCTACTCCCCGTCTCTCTTAAACCATCTTCACACAAGCTTTTGTCTCTATTACTCAACCAAAACAGTGCTTCTCAAGCCCTCTAGAGAATCTCCATGTTTCGAAGCAAATGGCTGATTCATATCATTTTGCTCAACACTTCAGTTGCATTCTGAATAGACGAATGTTCCTTCTCCTTGAACCACTTTCTTTCCTGGGATTCTAGTGTACACACACACACACACACACACACACATACACACACACGCACTCACACACCATGGTTAACCATATGGGTGGAAGCCAGAGGACAAATTAGCAGAGTCCTTTCATTTCTTCCACCATGTGGTCTCTGGAGATCAAAATTGGATCCTCAGGCTTTTGGGAAAGTACCTTTACCTGCTGAGCCACCTCTCTGGCCTAGTCTCCGATATTTTGTCACAGCAGGACAAAGACATTGTCTGAAAAGGCTTCCTAACTGCCCACTTCTCCTAAATCTGCCCATTTGTGCAGATGACAATTCTAAGCTTCCAGTTGCTAAGTCTAAACTCTTAAAATCTTCCTTACTGGATACCCCATAACTAAGGCATCTGCAAAGTATGCCTGACCCTTTTTTAGAACATCATTAGAATCTACCAGGCCTCCTGGCCCTCATCACTACCTTATTCAGATTCAGGCCACTATCCTTTTTCACTCAGTCTCCACGCCCATTCCCACTTTGGGGCCCTTGCACTAAACTTTTTATCTGTATGAACAATACAAATAACTGTAAAACTATCCACATAGGCGTCCTACAGACTTCTGCTCAAACATCCTTCAGAATTCTTCCCAATCCTCTGTTCTGATACATCTCCAACATTCCTTTCTCCACCAAACCACCTCATTGTTTCGCTTGATCAATATCTTCACTGGATTTACTATGTCTTTTCGTTCATCTTTCTCTCTTTCCACCAGGACATAAGTTTCCAACAGGACTTTACTTTATTCCCTGATCTGATCACCAGCACTTAGACTACCTGGCACTTAATATTTAGTTAATATTTGTTAAATGGAGGAGTAACTAGACAATGAGCCTCTCTCTGAAGACCCCTCAACACAGACAGTGCCATGTAGGATGAACACTGAGTAACACATGGACAAAAAAGGTTGAAAAGGCCTGCTCATCCTAAATCCAACACATCCCAGTGAAAAGATATGTCAAAATAAATATCAATTCGCAACTCATCTCCAGTTTTTATGTCTAGTTCTCCTAAGTGGAAGTAGAAATTGTCATCTAGTTCACAAATGGGAAAAAATGATGGTGCTTACAGCTTATTAACTTTCCCAGAGGAACCCAATCAGCATGCAGCTTTTCATTTGCTTATTCCATCAACGAATATTTGTTAAGTGCTTCCCTCTGTCAATCACACTTTCAGATGGTAGAAAAATGATGTGAAAGATGCATGAATTTCCTGACCTTCATGAAATTTAAACCCAGAGCAAAAACGATCTTTTTTGTGTATTACTGAGACAGGGTCTTGTGTATTCAAAGCAGGCTTTGAGCTCAAGACATATGTGAGGATGAATTTGAACTTCGGATTCTCCTGCCTCCACTTGCTAAGTGCTGGGGTTTTAGGCATGCACCATCACTTCTAGTCGAATTATCTTATAATCAAGAGACACTTGAAGAAGTTTTGTTGACTTGGTAGTGGATCCACTGCTAGCTCAGATAGGTATTTCTGAAATGCAAATTTGGCTGGTGAGTGGGACCGCATTTTATGCATTTCTAAAAAGCTCTCAGGTACCATTGGTCTAATGAGCACACTTCAGTTAAGCCCCTGGTATAAAATGTACCGTCAAGGGAAATCGGAACTTCTACTCATCCCCTTATCCATTCCTGTACCACAGAAGAGCAAGAAATGTAATTACAGCAGGTGAGGCAGCTTTCTAGGGATCGTGACTTGTGAGATCTTGCTGGGTATGGTAAACAGCACATGGGGTGGGGGAATTCCTAAAGCAGTGGGTATTCAGATTAGGCTGGGAGTCAACCACAAAGTTGCAAGGTTACAATTACTGAAGAATTGCAGTTCCTAGGAAGGAGAAGTCTCCCTCTTATAGGGGATTATTATTTTAAATATTTATTGATTTTTACATACATGTTAGGCCTGCATGGATATGCACCACGTACATGTGGTTTCTTGTAACATGAAGGCCTGCTTGTTGGGATTTCTGTCCCGCCCGGTACCCCAAAAAGCTGACAAGCCCCAAAGAAAATCACACAGAGGACTCCATAAGATTATAAACTGATTGGCCCATTAGCTTAGGCTTCTTATTAGCTCTTGTAGCTTATATTAACCCATTATTCTTATCTATGTTAGCCACATGGCTCAGTACCTTTCTCAGCTGGGCAGGTTACATCTTGCTTTTCGGTGGTCTGGGCAGGAATGCGGAGAGAGCTTCCTACTTTCCAGAATACTCCTGTTCTCATCACCCCGCCTCTACTTCCTGTCTGGTTGACCCACCAATACTTCCTGCCTGGCCAGTCAGCATTTATTTAAAACATGATGGACAGAATACAGACAATTCTCCCACACCAGTTTCTGTGGCAACCAGAAGAAAGGATCAGAACTGGAGTTACCTCTGGTTTTGAGACAGGATGTGGGTGCTAGAGACTAAACCCAAGTCCTCTGGAAGAGCATTTCTTATGCACTGAGCCATCACTCCTGCCTCTACAGGTGATTATTAAGGCCTGAAGACTTGGGAGAGTAGAGACCAGAATCAGAGTGAGGCTATAAGATAGGGACTTGAGGTCAGGACATAGGGTAAGTCCTCATCACAACACCATAAGAAAACTGACCTTGAACCTGAACTAAAGGTCCTTAAATTCTTGGTGGAGTAGAGTTGAGGCAGAGCCCAGCGTACCTGTGTGTGGTTTGGGGTTAAGTCATCTGAGGCTCCTCATGACCAGAGGAGGATTTTCAGGACAGGGAACTAAGCAGATTCTGTTATGCCTAAAGGAACTTGAATACTGCAGGGTGCTCCCCTCTGGACCCCAGACTAGGCACAGACCACACCCAAGCACCAGTTTCCCAGCACAAACCAAATGCAAAGAGATACTTTATTAAGCAAGGCAAAAAGATAAGGTGGCTAAAACTGAATCAGTCAGAAACAGCAGTAAATAAGCTTTGCAAATGTTAATTTTAAGAGGGAAAAGGGAAGAAATGAGCTAGTATGTGTTGGTAAGTTCTGATTGGGTATTTTAATTAGGTTATTCAAAATAATGGATTTTGATTGCCGGACCTTGAGGTTTTGATAGCTGGACCTTGGTGATCAGTCTCAGGAATGAGTCAGTGGCCAAATAAGGAAATAGATCTTGGTGGTTAGCTTTAGAAAAGTAATTTAATGGTTTAGCAAGGTGGAGAATGGTAAAAAACAAAACCAGTGGGCACCATGTTTGCCATGCTCTGGTCTGTGTTTGCCTTGCTCAGTCTTGCTAGAGCCCTTCAACATCCCTCTGAGAAATCCTTAGAACTCACAAAAAGGTAGAAAATGTGTGGAAATTTGTTTCCAATGGCATGTTACCAAACAGGAAATTTAGTATTGATTATTGATCAAAGATAATGTGAAAATATTCCATTGATTATTTTTGTAATCTACCAGGCTAAAAAACATGTGGCTATGAACTAATATTAAGAAAAAAGAGATGGGAAGACAGATCTGTTGAAAGAGGACTTATAGAAGAGGCTAACAATAAAGGGCAGAGTGTCTGCTGTTTACCAACAATGCCCCTGATGAAAGAAGGAGAAACGCAGGACAAACAGAAGGAAGCCAGAACCATACAATGGGAGTAAATCAATGCACTCTGAGTGAAGTTCAGAAAGATGGGAGTCCTGTGCTCTATGGTCTTACACATTCACCCATCAGAGAGGCCAAGAGAGCCTGAATGTCTCCATCAAAGCTCTGTTCATTTGGAGGCTGTACTTGGGAGAAGTGCTGGTCTAGGGCATGATGGTATAGAGCCTGGTAAGTGTGGGTCCATAATACAGCTCTGCCACCTTATTTCTCTGGGTCACTCTATTATCATCTGTAAATGATAAACCACCCATATCATGGAATTGCGGTGAAAAATACATTTCTCCATGCATTGAAAATGCCTGGAACACAGCTAGGCACATTGTTATCGCTCAGTCAACATTACAGCTCCTGCTTCTGCCACAACAGGAAGAGATGAAAGGAACGTGAGAGCTCACAGCCCCGTTTGTACTCAATTATTACTTCTATTCTAGATCCATCTTCTTCGAAATGGAAGCAAGCCGTCTACATTCGTCTGTGTCAGTTCTTCTCAACTGATTTGGTAAGATTCATTTCTACTGTTGTGCTTTGGATAAGGAGAAAGTCACCTGCAGGAAGACAAAGGATGAAAGAAGTTGGATTTTTCACTGTCACTGAGGAGAGTTACAAATAAAACAAGAGTGAACTTTGTGGTATTGGATTGAACTCAGAGATGTTGATACAAATTCAAGGTGTATTCTTTTTCTGCTCCTGGAAATAATCACGTATCTACTGGCTTAAGAGGAACAAACAGAGCTCGGAGATGTGTTTCCCTTGGTAGAGGTTTGCCTTGTATGAGAAGCAACAATCTACACCTTCATAATAACAGTACTGGAGTCTCAGAGTAGGGAAAGTGAAGTAGTTCAGTTTACAACCTTGCAAAGTTGGGTATCAAACTAAAGAAAAGGCAAAAATGACTGTGTGTCAATGTGGCACAAAACAGTGCTTTTTTTTATATGCCCAATTATATTTATCTGCTCCCCTTAGTTCTCCTTATCTAAATTCTTCAGAGAAGTACAATCTTCCAGACATCTATATTGTCCCTTCTCCAAGTTCCTCATCCCATCGGTTCAGGATGCAAAGTTTTACTTAATGTAGATGCCAAGGTTTGCAATTCCCTCCATTTCTGATATGTGGGCTAAGTCATATAGCCGACTTCTCTAACTTTTTGATCTAAGGATGAACTGAGAGCACCTTGCTAGACAAGCAGGCACCAGTTGTCCACTAAAACAGACAGGGGCCTACTGCTTCCTGCTTATCTCTGATACGCTGATGAGTTCTAAATGCATCTCATATTGAAAATAAAGAATGATGATTAATTTCTTATGTGGAGCATGCACAAAGTCCTAGATTTAATCTCCAGTAGTGGTACACGCCTTGTGATCCCAGCACTCAGGAGCCATGGAGACAGGATAATCAGAAATTCAAGGACATTTCTGGCTACACAGCAAGTTGAAGGCTAGCTTGAGTACTCAAGACACAATTTCAAACACACAATCAAATGAAAGCCACAAATATGTTACTTTATGGTACTGGAGGAAAGAAATCTAAAATCACAGTCTGTGTTCATCCTGGAAGCTTAAGAGGAGGATTAGTTTCCTTTCCTTTTCTAGTTGCTGGAGGCTGCTTGCAATCCTGGGGTGGTGGTCTCTCTCTTTTCCTCTGTCCTTTACTCCGAACTCTGCTTCCATTCTCACTTCTTTCTGCAAGTGGCATCTTCCTTTGCCTCTCACTTGTGATTGTCTCAGCTCTTCCCTGGTGATGCCAGATCATTTGCCCACTGCAGTGAGGTCCTTCGATTGGAAGGTGGAGGAATACGAGCAGTCTTCGCACAATTGTGGGAATGATAAGAGTCCAAGCAACAAAGCAGAACATATACACCAGGAAGTAAAAGAAAGGAGAAGCTCAGGGAATTAAGGGAGGCTATAGCACAGCTAAATAGCATCAAGACAGCTCAGAGAAAGCATAAGTTAAGCCTGGAGAGTGTAGTCAGCCAAATCATAATAAAAGATTGGCAGTTTTCCCTGCAGGAGAAACACATAGTTCTTGGAAACTTGAACTCTACTAGCACGATTTGGTTGGAAAGTGACTCTTGCATGGCAGCTCAGCATCAGGGAGGAAACCCCTTGCACTGCTCACTGTCTCTTCAGAGTGCTATTACCAGGATCCTTCTTCTTAGGGACTGAATTAGGCTCAGAAAATGAAAACAGCGATTCAGGATCCCAAGAAGCAATCCGCTACAGTTACTGGGTGGGTGGCAGAAGAGACAGTCTTAGAAAGCTTGGATGTTCATCACCCCTAGAGCAAGTCACTATGTGCCTGGCCCATAGACTGGAACATTGCTGAAGTTAGTACTGGCACAGAGTGCACATTTAAAGAACTCATCTAGAGTAAATGCAGGTCTTTGGCAGATGGCACAGCTTCACTAGCCATGCGCAGTAAGGATTAGAAGTGAGGCTTGACCAACGTATAGGACCAAACTTTGTGGTGAAAGCAGAGAGGAATTATGATAGACATCAGTTGGGACCCAGAGTTCCTTCGTATGTGGTGGATTCCAAAAGTAGAGGACCAGAAAGTAAGTTTCTTCCATCTAAGTATGTCAATGAGGATACATCATTCAACTCACTTTTCTTAACTATTTAAAAACTAAATTAAAACTATTTAAATAAATTAAATAAATTAAATAAATAATTAAATAAATAAATTAAAACTATTTAAATAAAAACTATTTAAAACTAAATTTAAAAAATCTATTTTTTTAATTTAGTTTTATTATGTATTTGGATTTTAAGCTCTTATTCTTTCCTTTTTCATTTTAGTCTCATGCATGTATGTACATATTATGTATGTCCAGGATGGCCTCAGATTCATTATGTAGCTAAGGGTGACCATAAAATTCTGATCCTTTGGCCTCCAACTCCTAACTGCTGGGATTATAGGTATGAGCCACTGAGCCCCATATTGTGTGGTGCTGGGGAGGAATACAGGGCATGCTAGCCAAGCACTCTACTGATTAAGCAGCACCCTTAGCCCCTCCTCTGGTACTTTCAAATCTTGCTGCTGCTTCTTCTTCTTCTTCTTCTTCTTCTTCTTCTTCTTCTTCTTCTTCTTCTTCTTCTTCTTCTTCTTCTTCTTCTTTTTGTTTTCCTTTTCATCATGTCATCCTTTTTTCATGTTCACACTGTCCTTTACAAAAAATTATTTTATTGTTATTTTTCTTGTGAGTGTTAATGACCTGGACCCCATGTTAGCTGTTGGCTTTTTAGTTTGTTATTTTCTCCTTTTATATTTTACTGTTATTGGTGATAACAACTATTAAAATTTTGCTTATTTTTATTTACTTCTATTATTGTTTTCTGTGGATGGGTATTTTACCCACATGTGTGTCTGTGTACCATGTGCAGGCCTGGTGCTGAAAGAAGCAAAGAAGTGGAGTTATAGATGTTTGGGAATTATGGGTACTGGGAATCACATCTTAGTACTCTGGAAAAACAATCAGTGTTGTTAACTGCAAAGCCTTGTTAATTGGTCTTTATTATATTGATGTATCTGTTTTATGCTGTTTCTGGGGCTTGTTTCCTTCTCTGTGAGCAGTACTGGAGATTGAGCACTGCTTAGGAGAAAAAAAACTCATCTAAAATAGAAAAACAAATCTTTCACAATAAATTATCCACATCTTAGGAAAGATTACACAGGAAATAGAAAATAAACAAGGCCACATGATCCCCCCCCCTAGAAGTTCAGAATTCTTCAGGAACCACACATATTGAAGCAGATATTTTGGAAGTAACCTATGATTACAAAGAGAATACAAATAAACACTTGGATAATTAAGGAAGATGTTAGAAGGTATGAAAAAGTAAGTCAGTAGAAAAAAGAGATTCTGAAAAAGAACAAATATAAATCAGGGAAATAAAATATTGAATAAGGGGCTGAAATACAGTTCAATTAGTAGTGCTTTCCTAGAGTGCATAAGCCCTGTGTTCAACCCCTTAGACCACATAAAGCCTGGTGTGATGACACACATCTATGATCTCTGCATTTGGGAGGTGGAAGTGGGAGAATCAGGAGTAAAAGATCAACTTGGATGACATGGAACATTTGAGGCTAGCCTGTGATACACAGGATGCCAACTGCAAAAATCAGTCAAAATAAAGCATTCAGTTGAAGCTCTCACCTAGATCAAGTGGAAGAGAGAAGACCAGGTATTAAAAAGTAGTTTAATGAATTATCAAATTTAGAAGTAAAGAAACAATAAGAAATTATAAACAACATACAAGAGATCTACGGAACATCAAAGACCAAATTTATGGTAATTGTCATAACTGAAAGTGCTTAACCAATGACTAATGACATAGAAAATCTATTAAGTGAAATACAAGAAAATTCCCAAACCATTTTTAATGTCTTATTCATTCATTTATTTAGAGTTTAATTCTATGTATGCACACATGTGTAGAGGTTAGAAGAGGAGTTCAGATGTTCTCTATAACTCTTTTCTGTATTCCTTTGAGACAGGTTCTCTCCAAGAACCTGGAGACCATATTTCTTTTCTTGGCTGGTAGCCAGCAAGGCCCAACAAAAAAATCTTCTTGCTCCCCCTCACAATACTGGGGCTCCAGAAACAGGCAAGAAGATATCAACTCAAGTCCTTATGTTTGTGTGGCAAGCACTCTTAGCCACTGAGTCATATTTCCAGCCCATTCCTGTATCTTTAGAAAGATTGTGTTGTGGTAGAAGAGGAAAAATACCAAGTCACTTATACAGGTAAGCCCATATTTCTCAGCAGAAATTCTTTTGGTCTGAAGGGCATAGGATGGTATATTTCTGATCCTGAAAGAAAATCAATGCCAACCTTAGTAACATTGTCCAGAAAAGTTATATCTCAGAATAAAATAAATAATAAAGGTATTCCAAGGTGAGAAAAGACTAAAGCAACTCTTAACCACTAAACCAACACTACAGAAGATACTTGAATGAATTTTTCATATAAAGACATAAAAAGCAAACAAGATAAAAAGGAAACAGCAAAATAACAAGTAAAGAAAAAAAAACTAGACAGCAAGACAGAAAGAATCAAGCAGGATTAACTGAGTAAATCACCATGCCTGGAAGAGGAATACAGAGGGAAAAAATAAACAAAAGTTCAAAATAAGGATAAGAAAAGGAGTGAGAAGATAGGAATTAAGAGAGACCTTTAGAAATAATTCTGAATGTAGATACTCTTCAATTAAATGACACAGATCAGATGGTTGATTTAGTAATCAAGACTCAACAATAGGGTGACAGGAAGTAATTTATCTCATCGGGATCTGCATGCAGATTGAAAGTACAGAAAAAGTACAGTTCAAGCAAATGGAATCCAAAAGGAAACAGAAGCAACTACACTCAAATCTGAAAGTTAGGCTTCAAGAAAAAATGAGAAGAGAAAAAGGGTCACAGCCTATTAACAAAGAGAACAATCCAAGAAGATACAATGATTAGGTTATGTGTGCTCGTGCATGCCCATAAGCACTAAACATCACAGAACTAAACTTTATAAGTCAAAATCTACAGAACATAAATGGAGAAGTAGGCTGTGATGCAATAACGGTGGAGGACTTTGGTTTCCAACTCTCACCAACAAATAAGTCGGCCAAAAACATTACCAAAGAAATACGAGTTTCATTAAACTCTGGAGGTGTGTGGCTAGAGAGATATCCCAGCAGTTAAGAGTACATGCTGCTTGTCCTAGTTAGGATTTCTATTGCAGTAATGGAACACCATGACCAAAAGGCAAGTTGGAGAGGAAAAGGTTTATTTGGCTTACATTTTCATATCTATGTTCATCACTGAAGGAAGTCAGGACAGGAACTCACACAGGGCAAGAACCTGGCTGAAGGCAGGAGCTGATGCAGAGGCCATGGAGGGGTGCTGCATACTGACTTGTTCCTCATGGCTTGCTTAGCCTGCTTTCTTATATATTCCAGGACCACCAGCCCAGGGATGGCACTACCCACAACAGACTAGGCTCTCCCCAAATCAATGACTAATTAAGAAAATGCCCTATAGGCTTACCTACAACCCAACTTTATGGAGATATTCTCTTAATTAAGGTTCCTGCATCTGAAGTGACTTTTACTTATGTCAAGTGGACATAAAGCTATCTGGCACATCCCTCTTCCAGAGGACCAGAGTTCTGTTCCTGTTGACTGAGGTTTCTGTCCCACCCAGTCCTGTAGCCGTTAAGTCCCAAAGAATCACACAGAGGTCTACATTAGTTATAAACTGGTTGGCCCATTAGCTCAGGCTTCTTATTAACTAATTCTTATAAATTACATTAGCCTATAATTCTTGTCTGAGTTAGCCACATGGCTTGGTACCTTCTTCAGCAAGGCAGTCATATCTTGTTTCCTCTGCAGCTGGGTCACAACTGCAGACTGAGCTTTCCTATTTCCAGAATTCTCCTGTTCTTGTTGCCCCACCTCTACTTCCTGCCTGGTTGTCCTGCTTATACTTCTTGCTTGGCTACTGGTCAATCAGTGTTTTATTAAAATACAATTGACAGGGTACAAACCATTGTCCCACAGCATTTCCCCCCACATTTTTTTTAAAAAAAACAAGAACTCTGAATCTAATATTGTTTGGGAGGCAGAAGCAGACAGATCTCTGTGAGTTCAAGGTGTGGTGACACACTTTGTTAATTTCAGCACTTGGGAGGCAGAGGCAGGCAGATCTCTGTGAGTTCAAGGACAGCCTGGTTTACAAAGTGAGTTCCAGGACAGCCAAAGATACATAGAGAAACCCTGTCTCAAAAAAGCCAAAAATTAAAAGTAAAAATAAAAGAAATACAATTTAAAGTAAAGCCACATAAGGATGGTAAATACACAGAGAGTTTGAATACTGTATATTATTATGTTGTCATTGAATTGCTTGATAGCTGAGGAAGGAGCAACAGCTACTAAAAGACATTTGAACATAAATGCTGCTGGATTAATAAAACATAAATATTTTGAAAATACCTTGACTTCAAAGTTGAAGTCAAAAGGTATGTTACTTTGGAGAAGAGCTTTTGCTTTTGTTTCTATAGGAAATGAGAAACTATGGATCTATTCTGGGTTAAGAAAAATCAGGTTTGATCAAGGAAGACACCCTGAGAAATCTCTGATAGGAGCAGATGGTCCAGATGTCTGAGTTCTACATCCAGAACAGATTCAAGACTGATGTGTCAGATGATCAAGCCTTACAGGATACTCCAGTCATGACTTTATTATAATTCTAAATTTTCTGTAGGTTCCCATAAGATTATCGGTGCCCCCAATCAGCAGGAAGTAGCCTGGAAAACTACACCCACATCCTCAAAAAATGGACTATAAATATTTTCCTTTGTTTAGAATGTTGGTTACAAGTTGTTATGGATAATGGTCAGGAAAAGAGCTAAACAAAGGATATTAGATTCAGAGTTCTTCTTTAAAAAGGGTGGGAGGAGTGTTGTGGGTCAATGGTTTGTACACTGTCAATCGTATTTTAATAAAATGCTGTTTGGCCAGTAGCTAGGCAGAAAGTATAGGCAGGGTGACCAGGCAGGAAGTAGAGAGGAGGTAATGAGAATGCTGGGAAGAGAGAGGTGCAGTCTGCAGTCTTGACCCAGATGCAGAAGAAGCAAGATGTTACTGCCTTGCCGAATAAGGTACCAAGCCACGTGGCTAACATAGACAAGAATAATGGGCTGATATAAGATTTTAGAGTTAATAAGAAGTGTGAGATACTAGGCCAATCAGTTAAGAACTAATGTAGACCTCTGTGTGATTTCTTGGGACTTAATGACTGCGGGAACCAGGCAGGACAGAAAATCTCGGTCAACATGTTCCTAACACCATGTCAGGCTGTTCAAAACTGCTTGCAACTCCAGCTCCAGGGATTCTAATGCCATCTTCTTGCACTGTACTCAAGAGCTCAAACCCATATACAGACATACACATATACATGTAATTTAAAAATAAAAATAAATACTATAGGTCAAATTGACTTAATAGGCATCTACAAAAGACTCAGTTTAGTAGCTGTTTCTTGCCACACCCTAGCCACAAAAGTAAATTACAGTCCCAGTAAATAAAATTAGAGGCAAAGATATCATTGAAATCTAGAGAATCATTACAGGCTATTTTGAAAAATTGCATGCCACAAATTGGAACATCTAAGAGAAATGGACAAATTTTGAGGTAAGTATGACCTTCCAAAATTGAACTGAATGGATTGGATACAGTACAAATTCAACGACAATAATGAACAATGAAATTGCAGCTATCATAAAAAGGAAAAAAATCTACTTATGAAGGAAAGCCCGGTACTGAATGGATGCACAGAAAAGAAAACTAGTATCAACACTCCTCAAACTATTTCACAGCTGAGAAAGGACAAAATAAGATTCCAAAGCGTTTCTATAAAGCTATTACACTCATAATAAAATTTGATCAAGACAAAAGAAAATGATAGCCTATGAAAGATAATAGGTGCAAAAATCAGCAATTGTATATCTATTAACTAAATGCAGCAACTGTATTAGTTATCTATTGCGGTTTAACAAATGACCCCCAAACTTAGCCTTATAAATAGCACAAGCTATTATCTCTTTTATCCCCACTTTTATAGACAGTGTCTCACTATATAGCTCAGTCTGATCTCATACTCTATGTAATCCAGGGTTTAAACTTGCAGCCTTCCTGTCTCAGTCTTTGTAGAGTTAACTGAGTTAACTGTAGGCTGGGCATCAGCACACACACACACACACACACACACACACACACACACACACAGTTTTAAAAATCCAGGTATTGGCAGTCAGAAATATGAGTATAATTAGTCTAAATCATCCCATTGGAGTTTCTTACAAAGCTACAAACAAATTATTGGCTGGGAACTTTATCCTGCAAAGGTTTAAAAGGAGCAGAATCTATGTCCAAGTTCACATTCTTGGTAGCATTCGATTTCTCAGAGGCTGTTGGACAGAAGACCTCAGTTACTTGTTGGCTATCGGCCGTATGTCACCTTCAGTTTCTTGCCACATAAGTTTCTCCATGTGGAAGTTCATACTGTATCAGCTGGGTTCAGCAGAGAAAGTAAATGGGGAGAGAGAGAGAACTAACCCTCAAAGGGCAACTCCTTTCATGTTTTTTTCTGTTTCTTTTTTTTTTTCTCTCAAGACTGGGGCTCTGACTGGCCTAGAAATTGCTCAATGACCAGACTGACCTCAGACTCAGTGAGATTCACATGCCTCTGCCTTCTGAGTGCTGGAATCACAGGCATGTGCCACTATGCCTGACTGCTTTCACTTTTTCTAAATTCTTCCTGCTGTGGGAAAGTCACTAATTTCAACACCTACCCAGAGTGAGATCATTAATAACAGAGGTCAAGAGCACTGGGAGCCACAGCTGAACAGTTTACTGTCATCCCCTCCAATAATCACCATCTGATGCAAATATTTGCCCAATCCTCATGCCCCTCAAAATCTTCTGATTATCAGATCAGTTTAGAACCCAGGAGTCTTGTCATCTAAATGGGAAATTCTTCAGATATAGTTACATTCGGAGATCCATAAAATGAAAGAGACAAGCTGTCACCCCATGCAAAACAAAGAAAACTTTCTCACAACTAATGGTGAATCAGCCCATCAAAATCCCAGCAAAATTCTTCAAAGACCTCGAAAGAGCGGTATCCAACTTCATATGGATAAGCAAAAAACCCATTATAGCCAAAACAATCCTGTACAATAAAAGAACTTCTGAAGGCATCACAATCCCTGACTTCAAACTCTACTACAGAGTTACAGTACTGAAAACAGCCTGGTATTGGCATAAGAACAGACAGGAGGACCAATGGAACCGAATAGAAGACCCGGATATCAATCCACACATCTTCGAACACCTATTTTTTGATAAAGAAGCAAAAAATATCAAATGGAAAAAAGAAAGCATATTTAACAAGTGGTGCAGGCATAACTGGATATCAACATGGAGAAGAATGAAAATAAACCCATATCTATCACCATGCACAAAACGCAAGCCCAAATGGATCAAAGACCTCAACATAAAGCCAGTCACACTGAACCTTATAGAAGAGAAAGTGGGAAATACACTTGAATGCATTGGCACTGGAGACCACTTCCTAAATAGAGCCCCAGCAGCACAGACACCGAGAGCAACAACTAATAAATGGAACCTCCTGAAATTGAGATACTTCTGTAAAGCAAAGGACACAGTCAATAAGACAAAACAACAGCATACAGAATGGAAAAAGATCTTCACTAACTCCACATCAGACAGTGGTCTGATATCCAAAATATACAAAGAATTCAAGAAATTGGTCACCAAAAGATCACATAATCTAATAAAAAAAAAAATGGAGTACAGACCAAAACATAGAACTCTCAACAGAGGAATCGAAAATGGCTGAAAGACACTTAAGGAAATATTCAGCATCCCTAGTCATCATAGAAATGCAAATCAAAACAACTCTGAGATTCCATCTTACACCTTTAAGAATGGCCAAGATCAAAAACACTGATAACAACTTACGCTGGAGAGGTTGTGGGGGAAAAGGAACACTTCTGCATTGCTGATGGGAATGCAAGCTGGTACAACCCCTTTGGATGTCAGTGTGGCAATTTCTCAGAAAATTAGGAAACAACCTTCCTCAAGATCCAGTAATACCAGTTTTCGGTATATATCCAAAGGATGCTCAATCGTGCCACAAGGACATGTGCTCAACTATGTTCATAGCAGCATTGTTTGTCATAGCCAGAACCTGGAAACAACCTAAATGCCCCTCGACTGAAGAATGGATAAGGAAAATGTGGTACATTTACACAATGGAGCACTACACAGCGGAAAAAAGTGACATCTTGAATTTTGCAGGAAAATGGATGGAGCTAGAAAACACCATATTGAGTGGGGTAACCCAGATCCAGAAATACAGTTATCATATGTACTCACTCATAGGTGGTTTTTAAACATAAAGCAAAGAAAGGCAGCCTACAGACCACAATCCCAGAGAAGGCTGTGTTTTTGTTTTGTTTTGTTTTTTGAGACAGGGTTTCCCTGTGTAACAGTCCTAGCTGTTCTGGAACTAGATCTTGTAGACCAGGCTTGCCTCGAACTCACAGGGATTCACCTGCCTTTGCCTCCCAAGTGCTGGGATTAAAGGCATGCGCCACCACTGCCTGACCCACAATCCCAGAGAATTTAGACAACAATGAGGACACTAAGAGAGACTTACATAGATCTAATCTACATGGGAAGTAGAAAGTAGAAAAAGACAAGCTCTCCTAAGTAAATAGGAGTATGGGGACCTTGGGGGAGGGTGGAAGAGGGAGGGGAGAGGCAGGAAGGGGAGCAGAAAAAATGTAGAGCTCAATAAAAATCAATTAAAAAATAATGATGAATCAGACAGAATAGGATAACTGCTAATGTACTAGAGACGTTCCTGTTCCAAACGGGATGCAATCAGATCTACATAGGAGTTTCTGGTTCATAGCAACTCTGAAATACAACCATTCAAGCATTGTAAGTTCCTTAATTAGTTTTCATGGATTGTGAATAATTTTCCATGGCAGTAGGCACAATTATCCAAGTTTTTGCTTCCATTCTCTGAATACTCCTTCATTTTAAAATGAAATAAAAAGCACGTGGCTGCAAACGTGTAGTTTGCGTAGTCTATTTATTGCTAATAAGATTGTGATCTGTTTCTTTAGTTTTGCAATCTTTGTGAAATTTCTATGAGTCTCAATAAATTTTACTACAATAGACACATCATACTTGCAATTATCTTTAAAGATTTATCTATTTATTTTTATGTGTTTGAAAGTTTTGCCTGTATGTATGTCTGTATGTGTGCCACATATACTGCACACCTGCCTAGTGGCTTGGATGTCATAAGAGAGCATCAGATTCCCTTGGAATTGGAAGTATGAATGGTTGTGAGCCGTGTATAGGTACTGAGGACCAAACCTGGTTTCTCTTCAAGAGCAGGACATGCTTTTAGCCACTGAGCCATTGCTCCAGCCTTAACCTATAATTATCTTTAAAATAAGCCATTTTCTACACTGCATTTCTGCTAATCCAGCTCAAAGAAATGTCACTTGGTTTGGTGAGAGCCATTATTGTTCAATAAGAAGATCTGAGAATTGAGCACACATTTAATTGCTTTTGCAGGTCCTTGGTATTACTGAATAATATTTTCAGTTCTCAATATAAGTCATAAAATCTTATTTCTGTGGATCATTTTTTTGTGTGTACATGAAGTAATTTCTCTTTTATTTTTCTTTCCTCTTTCTTTCTTTCTTTCTTTCTTTCTTTCTTTCTTTCTTTCTTTCTTTCTTTCTTCTTTCCTTCCTTCCTTCCTTTCCTTCTCTGTTTATTTTTTTTTCTTACTCAGAGTCTTGCTGTATAGCCCTGGTTGGCCTGGGACTCGATATAAAGACAAGGCTGGTCTCCGACTCTCAATGATCCTCCCAAATCTGTCTCTTGAATGCTGGATCACAACTGTGCATTGTTGTATCCGTTGGGGTTTTATAGCAGAACAGGACTGATAAAATGAATATATATCAAATGGGGATTTATTAGATGGGCTTGCTTGACTTGGAGCTTAGATTAGTTACTTTTTCTATGGCCATGATGAAACAACTTATAGAAGGGAGGATTGAGTTGGACTAATGGTCCCAGAGAAATAAGAGGAAGTATGGCAGCCAGAAGGCATGGCGACTGGAAGAACACCGAGAGCACACACCTTCACCACCAGCAGGAAGCAGAGAGGGTGCACCAGGAATGCCTCATGACTTTGAAACCTCAAAATCGGCTCCAGTGACATGATTCCACCAACAAGGCCACTCCTCCTAAGCCACCAGAAATACAGAGAGCAAGTGTTCAGATGCCCAGTGTTAGTCCAAGGTCTGTCTTCACACTGGAGAGGTTTAAGACACAGTAGCTGCCAAGCCCATTACGCTGGATGTCTCAGTGGCCCTGGACTGGCCCTGAAGGGCTGGTTGAATGATGCCTGGCAAGATCTTTAGTTACTAATTGAATCCTGAAAAGACTGTGTTCTGGTAGGAGTAAAAGAATGTAGCGGCTGCAGTGGCGGCCATGACAGGATACTCAAAAAGTCACCAGCGAAATGTTAAAAAAAAAATAAATCAAAAGCAAAGCCTTTCCCTTAGATCTCTGTTGTTTTATCTTTGGCACAATGGTTTCACCTTAATCTACTGCTATTTCAGCCAGCAATTGCAACTCTGCAGTTACTGGCCTGCTTCTCTCCTAGCCACTCAGGCCACAGCTTTGCAGGAATTCTGTTCCCACAGGCACTGGTTCTGTTGCTACTGCTAAAGGTAGCATTAACTAAATCTCTACCATTCTATTTATAAATAAGACTCAAGATTCAAAGGCCTTTTTGGAAACCTGCTAGCTCAGAGAGGCTGGGTTGCAGCTAACCTCTTCTCCTTGCTGGCTTCTGAAAGACCCATGCTTCTGCTTTGCCAAGCCAGAAAAACCTGTGCCACTCCAAATCCCTCCCTACTACTTCCGGTGCGTCTCTTTATCTCTTCCAGATGCCCTCTGATGCTCTATGATTATTTTCTATCAGGTAATTGCTAACTCAGCCTCCTGACCCAAGGTTAATTTTATTTAATCAAGGCAAATGCAAATTCAGGGTTCGCAGTGCAATGGACTGTACCCCAACAGATGTCTCTTAATCCGGGTCACTGGAAGGTACCACCCACATTTAGGGTGAGTCCTCCCACTTCAGATAAGCTGATCAAGAAACTCCCTTACAAGTATGCCTGGCAGTTTATCTCTTAGTAAATTCAAGATGCAGGGAAACTGAAAAATAGATTAACTATCACAATCACCATGGCTACAGGAAGCCAGTTAATTCTTCAGTATCTTTTATTCCCTGGATCAATTTCTGGTTCCATTACATTTAAAAATTCTCCTCTTGTGGCTGGAGATGTGACTCAGTTGGCAGAGAGAGTCCTTGCCTATCATACACAAGGCCCTGAGTGCAATCTTTTGCATGGCATAAACTAGGCATGCCAATACATTGTTCAGACGGTGGATGAGGGCAGATGAGAAGTGTGTGATCATCCTTGAACTTGAAAGTGAAAGATTGAAAGACGGAATACTTCCAATGAGCAAAGATTTCAATGAACAACCAGATACCTTGACTAAATGACCGGAAAGTCAAACCCAAAATTTGAAGAAGCAAAGGAAAAAAAAACATGAGAAAGAGATGAAATTGAAGCAAAAAAAATTAATAAAACCACAACATTAAAAAATTCTTCCACTCTTTATTTCAGAAAGTGGCAGTCCTCTCATGGGGAGTCAGCAAAGCATGGCACATCAATTTGAGGCAGTACCAAGCTCCTCTGCCTACATTAAGGCTGAGTGAGGCAACCCAGGATGGGGAATAGGCTCCCAAAATCCAGCTTAAGCTCCAGGAACAGGTCCTTGTTGTCAGGGGTTTCTGTCCTGACTGGTCTCCGCAATCATTAAGTCCCCAAGAAATCACACAGAGGTCTACATTAGTTATAAACTGATTGGCCCATTAGCTAAGACTTCTTATTAACTCTTATAACTTATATTAGCCCATTATTCTAGTATATGTTAGCCACATGGCTCGGTACCTTTTTCAGCAAGGCAGTCACATCTTGCTTCTTCTGTGGATCATGGATCAGAACTCCAGAGGAATGGGCTTTCCTCTTCCCAGAATTCTCCTGTTCTCATTGACCCTCCTCTACTTTCTGTCTGATTGTCCCACCTATACTTCCTGCCTGCCTACTGGCCAATCAGCGTTTATTTAAAATATAATTGACAGAATATAGACATTTGTCCCACACCAGGTCCTGATCCCACTGTTATGGGCCCCATTAAAAGACCAAGCTGTACAACTGTCACCCACATCCAGAGGACCTAGTACGATCCCATGCTGGCTCCCTAGCTGTTGGTCCAGAGTCTGTGAGATCCCACAAGCTCAAGTCAGCTGTTTATGTGAAATCCCGACCCCCACCCCATCATAACCTTAAGGGCCCTGGCTCCTATAACCCCTCCTCCCTTTCAACAGGACTTCCGACATTTGACCCAGTGCTTGGTTGTGGAGCTCTGCATAGACTTCCATCAGTTACTGGATAGAGAATCTCTAGGGTGGTCACTAATCTGATTACAAGAGATGGCCAGTTCAGGTACTCTTTCCACTGTTGCTATGAGTCTTACCTGGGGCCAGATTTGTGGATTCCTGGGAGTTTTCCTGGCACCATAACCCTAACCCTAAAATAGTACCCCTATCAAGAATCCCTCTCTCTCTCTCTCTCTCTCTCTCTCTCTCTCTCTCTCTCTCTCTCTCTCTCTCTCTCCCTCTCCCTCTCTCTGGTTTTTCGAGATAGGGTTTCTCTGTAGTTTTGGAGCCTGTCCTGAATCTAACGCTTGTAGACCAGGCTGGCCTCAAAATCACAAATATCTGCCTGCCTCTGCCTCCCAAGTGCTGGGATTAAAGGCGTGAGCCACCACCGCCTGGCTAAAGCATCTATCTCTTTCATTACTCTCCCCAGCCAGCCAGCCCAAACAGATCCTTCATGTTCCCATCCCCCCTCCTCACACCCTCCGTTTACCCAGGAGACCAAGAGATCTCTTCTATTTTACATTCCCAGGAAACTGGTCAGTATATAAAATAAATAAATAAAATAATTATTAAAAAACCCAAAAAACAAAAATCAGGTAACAAAAGATACATACACCTATTTCTTATTCAAAACCTTAGCCCTCCCCAACCTCTGTGGGTAATCACCTTCAGTAAAAGTCTTTCCTTCCTTCCAATGTTTCAGTTTTAAATACTAACACTTATAAAGATACTATCTTGTACTCTCATTTAACATAAAATGCCCATTGCTATGTTTATATTGTTGGGAGTGTTGTTGTTGTTGTTGTTGTTATTTGTTGTTTTATCATAAAAGTTTGCCTGGAAAAAATTTCTCCACTCAATTTCTCACTCTTCTCTCCCTCTTTACTTTAAATAAGAAGAGGGAAGAAAGTAGTATCTTCTAAAATTGACTTGAAATCCAAATTTATTAAGCATGTGCTTTGCTATCCATGACCATGTCCCCGAACTTCCTGTTTCCAGATAATAAGCACCCCTTTTCTCTGGTGTTTAATCACATATTCTCCTTTGGTTTGCTCAGTATCGTTTGCTGTCGCTAGCATGATCCTCTACCAGTCTTCCAGTATTCACAATTTCAAGACTTCAAAGTGGTTTCTGCTTTTTCATGTATTTATAAAGAAGGCCATACTTTCTAGTATCCAACTCTTTAGAACTATTACTATTTATGTGTGACAAATTAGCCTCAAATTTAGACACATGAAATAGTAGTGTTGAAAATGTCTTGCTTTCTGTACTTTAAGATTCCCTTGACAGTTCAGGTAGATTTCTGGATCTCCTACAAGCTTCAGAGTGGTCTCACGGCTCAATTGGGGAAGCATCTGTTTGCAAACTTGTGCCTGTAGTTCACAGGACAGTTTATTCAAGCTTTTGGATTGATAGTCTCAGGTCATTAATGGTGGCTGGTCAGAAGGAATCTTCATTTCCTTGTTTCATGAATCTTGTCATAGGGAAGCTCATAGACATTTACAACCTAATCTCAGAAAAGCCATCTTTAGCCAGATGTGGTGGGACACGCTTTTGATCCTAGCACTTGGGAGGCAGAGGCAGGCAGATCTCTGTGAGTCTGAGGCCAGCCTGAGCTACAGAATGAGTTCCAGGGCAGCAAGGGATACACAGAAATCCTGTCTTTTAAAGCCAAAATAAAAGCCACATTTATTAGAAAAAAACCACTAGATCCAACCCAAACTAAAGGGACAGGCACTACAGAACAGAAAACCAGGGGATGAGGATACTTAGGACCATTTCCCAAGTAGTTTTCCACAGTAATAAAAATGATTCAAAATGAAACATACTGACAGAAGAAAATTTATATATATATATATATATATATGTGTGTGTGTGTGTGTGTGTGTGTGTGTGTATGTATATTAAAAAAAAAAGCAGAGTAGCACTAAGCGGTGAGACAAGCAATATGTGTAATGGATAGTCCAAAGGAGAAGGAAGGAGGAGCAAGACAAAAATACTTGAAGAAATAACAGCCCCAAATTTGATTACAATTATAAAACTATAGGCACAAAAAAGCTCATATAACCCCAAGCACAACAAATCGAAAGTTAACCATACCAAGCACATCATCATCAAATTGCTCAACACCAGGAATAAAGTGAAAATCTCCAACATGGAAAAAAAAGCATTCTATACAGAAAAACAAAAATAAGGATAATAACAGATTTTTCATCAGAAATAATACAAACAAGAAGACCTTTAAAAGCAACTCCTTTAAAGTGTTGAAAGATTGTCTACTTACAATTCCTACCAAGTCGAAATATCTTTCAAATAAAATAAAAGTAGAGGATTACAGGTCTTCTCCTTCAGGGGAGGTAACGAAGATACCCCCCACCCCCTCACAAATACACTCTTCCTACTATATGCAACCAAAAGCCCTGGGAATTTTATATAAAACAAACAAATTTAAGAAGTTTCAGAAAAATAGAGACAAAAAACTAGCTATGACCTTAAGAACACAATGAACCATGTGGTGACAAGTTACCTTGCTTTTCCTTGGCCTCAAGTATCTCATAATTGAAGCTGAAGAAGCCAGAAACTTTGAGAAGATAACAGGGAACAATTCTGGTCTCTCTAGCAGGAGGATCAGAAAAATGGGCAGCCTAGCAAGACAGACCACTTTCATATCCTAGCCCACCAAATCCAGTGCTACTGGAAAATCTACTGTCCAGCGCCCACCATCATCTGTGGCTGATACCTTGCATGGTGGAGGGTTGTCTTAGTTAGGGTTTCTGCTGCTGCAAGAAAACACCCTGACCAAAAAGCAAATTGGTGAGGAAAGGGTTTATTTGGTTTCCATTTCCACGTTGCTGTTCATCACTGAAGGAAGTCAAGGACAGCAACTCAAACAAGGCAGAAACCTGAACTAGAGGCAGGAGCTGATGCAGAGGCCCTGGGGGAGCACTCTTTATTGACTTGCTCCTCATAGCTTGCAGAGTCTGCTTTCTTATAGAACCTAGGACCATCAGCCCAAGGATGGCACCACCCAAAATGGGCTGGGCCCTCCCGTACTGATCACTAATTGAGGAAATGCCTTACAGCTGTCTCTCATGGAGGCATTTCCTCAGTTGAGGCTCTTTCCGATCTGATGACTTTGGCTTGGGTCAAGTTGATGCACAAAACCAGCCAGTACAGAGACCTTTATTCTAGGCTCACTGGACAATAATGAAGTCCCACAATCCACACTGCCAAGGAGGTCTCAGAAAAGCCACCTGGGACTTCCACCACTGCTAGTTTATAGCAAAACCCTCCACATTGTCAGTGGAAACCATACGAAACGTCTGAGTTTCTACCCTAGCAACATGGAAGAGGTACTATGCCCCTTGCCTTTCCCAGGTGTGAATAATATCAAAGGAAACTTATCAAAGAGTCAAGATGCTGATAAATGGTAATAAAACTACCGTCACTTACCGTGTCAATAGCAAGTCATTCTTATTTTTCTCAGCCAGAGAATATAAATAAAGGCCCAGTAGAGATCGGAACTTCGCATTTCCACCTGTAACTAATGAGTAATCCCCATTCTTGATTGTCAACGGAGATTGAATGGGGAACAGAAAACAGCATTCCCACACGACAGTAATATGAATGTACATGAGTCATTGACTCTTGAAAGAAGCCAGTGAAAACAGGGGCTTAAATAATACCTGGTAGAACATAATGCCGGAAATAATCAGATTTCAAACAAAAACTATGTGTCATGCTAAGAGTTAGGAAGATCTCAAATTAAGTGCAAAAATAAGTCAATAAATACCAACATCAAGATGATAGATATACCATCTACAAAACACGCCTGCACCCGAGGATCAGGGAACATTGCAGAAGAGAGAGCAAAAAGATTTTAAGAAGCAGAGTACAGCTGAAGAGCCACGGGGAGTTTCCTGTGAGATTTTATGTCCTAGTAACATCAGAAGCAACACCCATAAGTTCTTACCAATAAGACTGCCCAAACATGAGCTGTGTAAGGATGACATTAGTGGACATGCCCAAGTGGATGGGGAGATCCACAAAGAATTACAGGCAACCTAGAGAACTGGGAGGAAAGGTGGTCTTCTCCTCCACCAGGGAAGAGCACACCAGTGTCAAATGGTCAGCCTGGAAATCATACATACAAGTAGCATTATACAGATTCAACAGGTTATATTTAAGAATATATATGTATACATATATACATACATGCATGCAATAAGAATTAGTGAAAAGAGACGTCATGAGGGCCAGGTGTGGTGGCACAAGCCTTTTGTTCCAGGACTCCGGTGGCAGAGGCAGATGGATCTCTGTGAGTTTGAGAACAGCCTGGTCTAAAAACACGACACCTTGAATTTGAAGGCAAGCAGGGAGGAATATATGAGAGGGTTTGAAGGGAGTAAAGGGATGGGAAAAATGATCTAAAAATTACAGTCTCAAACATAAAAACATTTTGACTGGAGAATTAGAAAAAAGATGTCATATATCAGAATGATCTGATAGAGTTTGAAACCTTCATCATACAATGTTTCAATAAACAATTACAGACCTGAGTACAAGTATAAAAATCAGATATTCTCAGAAAAGAAGCAAAGATACAAAGCAGATTCAAGTGCCGATATTGAATTCAAAGATCTCAAAGGCAAGTTAAACATCTTAAAGAATGGGTTCAGTAGCAGAGTGGAGAGGAAGAAAGAAAGAATTTTGTTATTTTGCTCTAAGTTCACTGATCAGAGCAAAAATAACAAAAATAAACCAACCTGAATGACGGAGAGAAAAGAGACTGGAAAAAAATAGACAGAGCCAATTGCCCGATAACAGAGATTCAGCACACATGGAACAGACACTGATGAAATTTCTAGGAGAAATAGGCAGTTCTACGTCTAATTAAATATTTCAACAACTCTTCTCAATAATTCACGAGTCAAGAAGACAGGAAATCAGTAAGGACATAGTTTACTCAACAGCACCATCCGTCAACTGAGTGAAATTGACACAGAATGCTCTAAGAAGAGCATAGCCAATATCTCTTACAAATATACACAGGTCATTTACTGGGATAGACCACATTAGGGGCCACAAATTAATTTTCAGTAATTTATGAAGGTTCAAATCATAAAATGTGTATTCTCTGATCACTTTGGCATTATTTAGTATGTTGGTAACAGGCACTTAGAAAAACCCCTACATCCTTGAAAACTGAATAACCTTTTAAATAACTAATGGGTCAAAAAAGAAGTCAAGGAAACTAGAAAATGTTTTGAATAGAATGAAAATGAAAACATAACATATAAAAATAGATGGACGATTACCACAGCAGTATTTAGGACACAACATTTATGCAGAAAGAGGATAAATATCAAATCCATGACATCAACAGAGGAGCTTACTTTGCCCATCCATAACCATAATGTCAACACTCAGGAGGCTAATGTACAAGAATTGAGAGTTCAAATGCAGGCTGGCTACCGAGTGAGACCCAATCTCAAAAATAAACAAACACCATAAAAAAAAAACCAAAAGAGAGAAAAAGAGAAACAGAAATTTCCTTAAGAAAATACATATAATTAAATCTTGGTTTTTGACGAAGCAATGTATCCCAGCATGGCCTCAAGGTAACTATATCACTTAGTCTAGCTTTGAACTCTTAGTCCTTCTGCCTCTACCTCTTGAGTGCAGGTATTATAGGCATGCTCCACTATACCTGGCTATCATTAATTTTGAGGGTCCAATTGAAAGTTATGTTATAACATGAAGGCATATTATGAATTCTTAGAAAATAAAACAGAAGCTCATAAGATATGCACAAAACAAAAAATTGACAATATATCACCGCATGTAATAATATGCCACCACTTGCAGTCATCACAAAATGTAGAAATAAAACTAGCATACAGTCTAGCTACACAACTGCTCAGTGTCTAAGTGATGGAAATGCAGTCCCCATACTACACAAATACTACACAGCCAAGAGAAGTCTAACGAGGTGTCCATTAGCAGGTAAGTGGATAAAATAAATGGTACCTTGAAGGGGAGGCAGCTCAGCAGTTAAGACCACTGGCTGCTTACAGAGGAACCAAGTTTGATTCCCAGCACTCGCATGGTGGATAACAACCATCTGTAACTGAAGTTCCAGGGGATCTTATGCCCTTCCCTGGGCTTTGTGGACATCAGACAAACACATAATGCACAGACCTACATTCAGGCAAAATACCCATACACATAAAATAAAACTACATCTAAAAAATTTAAAAGAACACATGGTACATGCCTACAATGGTAATTCATTTGGCTATAGGAAAAATGAAATGATGTCACTTAGAGGGAAATGGATGGACTAGAAAAATCATTACGTTAAGTAAAATATGCCAGACTCCAAAAGACAAATGCCAAATGCTTTCTCTCATATGTAGGATGTAGATTAAACTAATATATACGTTCATATGCACAGTTGGAAGTAGATCACCGACTATTCGAAGACAGGAAGAGGACCAGTAGGAAAGGGGAGCTTAAAACAAGAGCGGATGATGGGGTGGCGAATGTGAGCAAATTACATGATCTACATGTGTGAAGATGCCATAATAAAACTCACTGTTTTGTATGGTGATTTAAAAATTAAAGGTAAAATCATTTAAAATATTTAAAGCAAGAGAAATGCTATGGGCAGTTACAAAGGCCATGGCTTTTTAGGGTTCTGGATTTGTTGGCCAGAACTCATTGCCTTATTTGAAGGTGCTCTCTCAAAATGGCACTTTACATCCTGTAAGGGTACATGCCCAAGAGTGGTATTGCTGGGTCTTGAGGTAGATTGAGTCCCAATTTTCTGAGAAATTGCTATACTGATTTCAAAAGCAGCTGCACAAAGTTTGCACTTCCATCAGCAATGGAGAAATGTTCCCCTTACCCCACATCCTCTTCCAGCATAAATTGTCATCAGTGTTTTTGATTTTGGCCATTCTTACAGGTGTGAGATGGAATCTCCGAGTTGTTTTGATTTGCATTTCTCTGATGGTTAAGGATGTTGAACATTTTCTTAAGTGTCTTTCAGTCATTTTAGATTCCTCTGTTGAGACTTCTCTGTTTAGGTCTGTACTTCACTTTTTTATTGGACTAATTTTTCTTTTGATGACCAGTTTCTTGAGTTCTTTGTATATTTTGAAGATCAGACCTCTGTCGATGTGGGGTTGGTAAAGATCTTTTCCCACTTTGTAGGCTGTTGTTTTGTCTTATTGACTGTGTCCTTTGTTTACAGATGCTTTTTTGTTTCAGGAGGTCCCATTTATTGATTGTTGCTCTTAGTTTCTGTGCTTCTGGTGTTATATTTAGGAAGGAGTCTCCTGTGCCTATGTGTTCAAGGCTACTTCCCACTTTCTCTTTCATCAGGTTCAGTGTAACTGGATTTATGCTGGTTTTTGATTTATCTGGTCTTGAGTTTTGTGCTTGGGGATAAATATGGATCTATTTTCATTCTTCTACATGTTGATTTCAAGTTATCACCAGCACCATTTGTTGAAGATTCTTTTTTTCATTATACAATTTTGGCTTCTTTGTCAAAAGTCAGGTGTTCATAGGTGTGTGGATTAACATCAGGGTCTTCAATTTGATTCCATTGATCCCTGTGTCTCTTTTTATGCCAATACCAAGCTGTTTTTATTACTTATAGCATACCACAAAGACATTTGCTCAACTATGTTCATAGCAGCATTATTCGTAATAGCCAGAACCTGGAAATAATCTAGATGCCCTTCAACCAAAGAATGGATAAAGAAAATGTGGTACATTTACACAATGGAGCATCACTCCATGGCAAAAATATAATAATGACAGCTTGAAATTTGGAGGCAAGTGGATGGAACTGGAAAAAAACCATCTTTGGTGAGGTAACTCAGACCTAGAGAGACAAACATGGTATGTACTCACTCTTAAGTGGGTATTAGATGTAAAGCAAGGAAAACCAGGCTACAATCCACAACCCCAGAGAAAGTAGGATAAAAAGGGGAACCCTAAGTGGGATACATGGAGGGCCCCAGGATGGGTAAATAGTTAAGATCTCTTGGGAAGGGGTAGATGTGAGGGGATGGGAACATGAGCGATTGAGAAGGCCAAGTTGGGGGATGGATGGACAGGGAGAACAATGAAAGAGATATCTTGATAGAGGGAACCATTATGGGGTGAGGGACAAACCCGAAGCTAGGAAAATTCCTAGGAATTCACAAGGATGATCCCAGGGAAGACTCCTAGCAATAACAAAGCAGGTATCTGAATGGGCCTTCCCCTTTAATTAGATTAGTGACTAACCTAATTGTCATCATAGAACCTACATCCAGTAACTGATGGAAGCAGATGCAATGACCTGCAGACAAGCACTGAGATGAGCTCCTGGAGTTCAATTGAATAGAGGGAGGAGGGATTACATGAGCAAGGGGGTGGGCCAAGATAATGATGGGGGAATAACACAGAGTTGAACCAAACTAGTGGGAGCTCATGGACTCTGGGCAGCTGGGGAACCTGCATGGGACTGAACTAGACCCTCTGAATGTGGGTAACAGTTATGTGGCTTAATCTGTTCGTGCAGTGGGGGGTGCTGGTAGTGGGATCAGGACTTATCGAGGATCTGTGAACTGGCTTTTTGGATCCCATTCACTAGGGTAGGATACTTTGCTCAGCCTTGATATGGGTGGCGGGGAGAGCTGCCTTGATCTTGCCTTAACTTGGTATGTCAGACTTTGTTGACTCCTCAAGGAAAGCAAGGAAAGCCTTACCCCCTCTGAAGAGTGGAGGAAGGGTGGGAAGTGCGGAGGTGGCAGGCAGAAGAAGGGAATGAAGGGGGAACTGGGGTTGGTATGTAAAATGAAAAAAAAATAAATAAAAAAGAAAAATGGAATTTAGTAGGATAGTGCTCAGCCTTAACTCCAGAGGTAGAAGGAGCCCTTCCCTTTTTCTCCTCTTCTGGGATGATGAATCTAGAACTGACAGAGAGACAGAGGTAATATGTATCTAGTAACAGTTGTGAGGATGCTAAGCTTTGACTATTATGTCTTGGACACACTGTTTCTGTTAGAATCTTCTGATGGCTTCTCTGGAGCTCTTTCAGCTTATGTCCATTTTCCAATCCTAGTGTTTCAGCGGCTTCTTGATTCTGGAAGCCCATCCCTCATGATAGCCTTTCAGGAAACTTTTCTTTGGCTTGCTTTGTTTGATTATATTAGCTATATTTATTTGTTTCTGGTGACAATGCAGATTGATTATACAAGAGAATGCAAGAACATTGATAATACAAAGAAAGGGAGTGTTGTGGAGGAAAATTCAGCAAAGCCCACCAAACATCTATGGAGAAGGAACCAAATAGCTAAATTGTTTAATAAGATATAAAACCCCACTGAAATCGAACCCTGGAGTCTCTTTCCCAAGAGTCAGGAAGAAAAATGTTCACCAATGTATTATACCGATGTGGTTTTCTAGTTGGTTCCAGATGTGCAGACTATAATCTTACCTTCAAAGGCTGTGATGACTGATATGAATGAGAACTCATAAAAACAGGCTGTGTGTGGTGTCTGCAGAGACTGATTGATTAGAATTCCAGTACTGTGAAGAGCCCGGAATGCTACAGGTCCAGAGGCTAATTGCCTTATCTTGTGCTAGCTCTAGCCCTCTGGAACAGCCATTCCTTGCTCACCGTTATGCCCGAACTAATGTCTTGTGACTAATAAATAAAGCTCTTTTGCAATATATTAACAGACCACTAGCTTCCATCAATCTAAAAGCTAAGAATGACATCAGATAGCATCTTGAACCTATAGAAAAGCTTCCCCCAGCTCATGCGTCTGCCTCTCTGATGTGCCCAGCAAGGTATTTAAAACTTGCCTTGATTTATGACTTTTTGTTATGTAAAGCTATAAAACTTTATGAAATTGCTTCCACATTGGAACAAAGAACTTGAGGTAACCTAAATCTGTGTTCCTGGGCCATGGTCATTCAAAATGGCTCCATAATAAACTGGGAACTAAACTGCAGAATCTTTCCCATCAGATTCCTCTGTCAATATTTTCATGATTACTAGTTGATATGTGAGGAGCCAGCCCACTGTGATCCTAGAAAGGTGGACCTGGGTTATATAAGAAAGCTAGCAAAGGGAGCCTGAAAAGTGAGCCAGTAAGCAGTGTTCCATCCGTTGGTTTCTGTTTTAAGCCCTTGCCTTAAGTTCTTGCCTTGGCTTCCTTCAGTGGTGGACTATGACCTATAAGCTAAAATAAATCTTTCTTCCCCAAACTGTCTTTGATCATTCTGTTTATTACAGCAACAGAAAGCAAACTAGAACAAAGGTTTTCCCCATAGGTCTGGTTTGGGTGGTTGGGCACTAAATTCGGTTTTCCTTTCTTTTGTCAGTAAAGATTGGGCTGGGTTCACAGAGCAGGCCAAACAGCAACAGCTCTTTACCATATATGGTTAGTGTGGAAAATGATACAGAGACCCTGGATCTGACCTTTGCTAGCATGACTCAGACTCCAGGCAACCCTCTATAACCTACTCCACATTTCTTTATCCTTCCTTTTAGCTGTGGGACGTGCTTCAAAATTCCTCCTCAACATAACGGCCTGGCCTCTGAGAATCTAAACCCGCGCCTCCCTTTGCAGGGGCTGGCAGGCACAGCAAAAGCTAACATTCCTGTAGCATTCTGTGAGAAAATGAAATTAGGCTGTTTGCATCCTAGGGTGACTGTTCTGGGGCCTTCTTTGTTGTTCTGGCACACGGGTTAGGATACTCTGAGCTACAGCTATTGAGAACAAGTTCTGTGTGTAGCTATTTCAAACCTTCAATACCTGCGCCAGCCTGCTGTTACTCCACTAGCTACCGCCCAAGCTGTCCTTTGCCTCTACATAACCGACTTCTCTTCATTCAAGTCCGCTGACTTTCAAACGCTGCTCCAAAAAGAGCTCTAAGGTTTGGAAGAAGTGAGAATCAAAGGAAGAAAGTTTTAGAAGCATGATTCTGCTCCTTAATGACCTCTTCTTTCCCTTACCTTATCTTGATTTCTTTGTCAAAGATCCCACTCCACTTTATATGTAACATTTCAGGCTGGAGAGGTGGCTCAGTCTTTAAAGGCTGGACTCACAACCAAAAATATACACAACGTTTCATAGGCTGTGTTTTGTCTTGTATTCCCAGTGCAATTGTAAAGTTTTTGGAAGGTTCAGAGCACAGCTCATTCCAAGCACTTAACAAACACTCATGGAGTGAATGAATTAATGCATGAATGAAAATAACTAATGCCTACTGATTGCTATGAGGCAGGCACCATGCTAAGCAGTTTGCATGCATTATCTCATTAAATCTTCATAACAAACCCACAGAAGCAAGTATCATTAACCAGCTCACTTCACAAATGGGGAAGTCGAGGCTCAGAAGAGGGCAACAATTCATGAAATTTCACTTAGTGAATGGCTGGCTGTCACTGAAACTAGTACTAGATTCAAAGTTAGGAAGAATGTGGGTAAGGACAGTTAAGACTTTCATGCTTGAGGGGCCTGGAGGAATGGCTCAGTGGTTAAGAGTACTCGTTATTCTTGAAAAAGACTCGGGTTCAGATCTCATATAGTAGCTTGCAACTCTTTCTAACTCCAGTTCCAGGGGTTCTTATGTCACTTCTGGCTTCTGCAGGCACCAAAGAGGCACATAGTGCACATACATACATGTAGACAAAGCACTCAAACATATAAAGTAAATCTTAAAAAAATAATAATTACAGGCTTACATGCTTGAGATACCAGATGTTCTCTAACAGACTCGACAGACGGTATATTGGAAAACTCAGTGAATGAATCTCATTGACAGAAAAGGAAGCCATCATCACACTAGAATAAATGGACTTCCTTTTCCCTGCCACCCTCCTCTGCCCAAAGTCTTTCCAGACCCAAAGTAACTTTCTGCTCTCTGTTGTGGGAGTAACTTCCGCTGCCTCAACCAATAATCGCTGAAGCAGGAGCCCACTAGCTCTCCACTAAGTGAAACCAGTAATCTACATTCCTTCAAAAAACTCCAATCAAGCAGATGTTTGAGCCTTCCATATTTCTTACACACACACACACACACACACACACACACACACACACACACACACACACACATAAGAACTAGCGAAAATCAGCAATATATTCAGAACGCATCACAGTGCCTAGCACATATGCAATGGTCACTTCATAGTGTACTGTAGAATTTTAGGTCGATTCGAGAAATAACCAGGCCAGCTTAAAGATAAACAATTACATTTTTAACTGTTATAAGGGGAAACTCACGCCACAAGAATGGGAAGTTCGAGTTCCTCCGTGTCTGGTGGGAGTCTCCTAGAGAGAGCGCGCACCTGGTCCGTCCCAGTTTTCTTCCTGGGCTCCAGGTAGCCACGCCTTAACTAGGTTCTACTTCTTAAAGGTGATTGGTCAATAGAGCTTCCTCCATCAGTGTACCTATGATATTGTTAGTACTAGTAAAGCTAATATGCCTAAATGCCCAATATTCTAGATGTTTTCAAAAATCCTGACTCACAGTCCCTTACAACTACTTCTTGAATTCAATGATTTGACTATATTTTAACAAAGAAGCTAACCTCATTGTAGCTAAGATTTGGTCAAAGTCACACTAATCTGATTCATAAAACCTTATTTTTATGACAACTTGTATGGATAAACAAAAATATGTTAATATAAATAGATAAACAGGGGCTTGTGGGGTAAACTGCCGAACACGCACCAAGCCTTGGGTTTCACCCCCAGAACATCATGAAGTTTGGCATGGTGGTACATACCTGTAATCCCAGGATATGGAGGTAGGAGGATGAGGAGATCAACATCATCCTAAGCTATGACTTGAAGGCCAGCCTGGGATAGATGAGACCCGTCTCAAGACAACACATAACAAAACAAGGAAAAACAAAACAAATAGATTATCAAAGTGGAGAAAGAGATCTAAAGACAAATGGGGAGCTAAAACAAAACAAGAACAAATGAACAAGAAAAGAAACCAGCAACTAGTCTTATCAGGGTTTTAGAAACAGTACCTGTAATGAGGTTAGTAGAAAGGCGACAAGCACTCAATGACATCAGTGACCTCCCTCCAGCAGCTTGACCAGACTCCACATGTAAGGTCTGCCTGGGTAGTGCATATTCAGCTTTCCAGGGCAACTTACCAGTAGTTTCTCATTAGTTATATGCTCAGTTTGTTTTGATAAGAAAGACCCCAAACTATCTTAGTTTAGAAGAAGAAGAAAAAGAGGAAGAAGAAGAAGAGGAGGAGGAGGAGGAGGAGGAGGAGGAGGAGAAGGAGAAGGAGGAAGACGAGGAGGAGGAGGAGGAAGAAGAAGAAGAAGAAGAAGAGGAGGAGGAGGAGAAGGAGGAAGAGGAGGAGGAGGAGGAAGAAGAAGAAGAAGAAGAAGAAGAGGAGGAGGAGGAGAAGGAGGAAGAGGAGGAGGAGGAGGAGGAGGAGGAAGAAGAAGAAGAAGAAGAAGAAGAAGAAGAAGAAGAAGAAGAAGAAGAAGAAGAAGAAGAAGAAGAAGAAGAAGAAGAAGAAGAAGAAGAAGAAAAGTAGTCAGGCCTGGTGGCGGTGGCACAGGCCTATAATACCCTATTCAGAAGGCTGAGGCATAGGGATGAGAAATTTAAGACCTGCCTGGAGTTTACAGGGGCAGCATGAGCATCTGGGTGAGACCATGTATCAAAATACAAAAGGAGCTGGGGATAGAGCTCAGTGATAAAGTGATTCTACTGCTGACCATGCTCTAGTCACATGATCACATCTAGACACAAGGGATGCTGGGAAATATAGTCTTAATCTATGCCATGTAGCTAAAGTTCCTACTACTATAGGAAAAGGTGAGAATGGTTACTTCAGGGAGTCAAATCGCTTTGACTCCTTTCTCCTCATGACTCCAGTGCATTATTAGGATTAATAGGCATATTCCTCATTGCCTATTACCAAGCATGTAGTTTCTGTTTTTTTTTAAATTTTATTTCATGTTTATGGCTGTTTTGCCTGCATCTGTGCCTAGGTACCACTTACATGCCCTGTGCCCATGGAGGCCAGAAGAAGGTATCAGCTCTTTGGGATTGGAGTGACAAATACTTGCTGCCAAGCAGGCATTGGGAATCAAACCCCAGTCCTCTGGTGGAAGAGTAGCCAGTTCTTCTAATTGCTTATCCACCTCTCCGGAGCTGGCTTTGGGTATTTTGTTTTCAGTGTTTAGTGAAAGGAAGGCGTTTGCTATCCTCTAGTTCAAGGTCTTTCTTTCAGATGAGATCGAGGAAGGAAGGATTCCTCTGGGACTGTACATTCAATTACAGGTTTAGATTCCTACCCTGTTGCCATCCAACAGAGTTATACTCTTTTCTTCTCCTTTTTTTTTTGCTTTTTGAGACAGGTTTTCTCTGAGTATCTCTGTCTGTCCTGGAACTCACTCTGTAGACCAGGTTGGCCTTGAACTCACAGAGATCTGCCTGTCTCTGCCTCCTGAGTGCTGGTTTTAAAGACATGTGCTACAACCACCCAGCCAGAAATATACTGCTTTATGCTCCTGAGATTATTAAAGGCCAAAAAATGAGTGCCCCTCCTAAAACTATGAGACCTAATTTGTCTTTGTTTCCAAGCACGTCAGTTTCTAGAAGCAGATGTGTGGCAACCTCTTGAAGGCCAGCACACTGATGGAGTGCAGTGTTTAACTGTTGTAAAAGCACCTTTTCTTTTCAGCAAATTTTAATTTGCCTGCAATGCATAGCACACTCAGAGGGCAAAAGAAGGTATCAGATGCACTGAAACTGGAGTTACAGATTGTTGTGAGCTGCAGTGTAGGTGCTGGGAATTGAACCCAGGTTCTCTGTATGATCAACCAGTACTCTTAACTGCTGAGCCATCCCTCCATCCCCAGTGTTTGATATTGATGCCAACAGTGGCCAGTCTGCTGAAAATAGTGGCACCAAATTTATTCAATCGTGAAAGTGTTATTTTTCCTCAATGATATTTATTTTATGGTGGTTCTTAGTTAGCTATCTCATCTCAAGATCAATCCAATGCTAAGTCATTTGAGTAAAAAAGAGTTTTTTTAATTGCTTTTTTTTCTAGGACTCATCTTAAGTAGACAAACAAATATCTAACAGTTACTTTGTAAATAGAAGGAATTGTACGATCTTGACTGAAGTAGACAGTGAGTTGGGGAAGGTTGACACTTGTGAGACAAGCACTCAGCACTACATCAAAAAATCTGTTACTTGGAAAGCATGCTTGAAAAGCAGTTTTGTAACAGAGTGTCAAGCCAAACAAATATCATTGTCCAGAATGCTGCAAGCTCAGGTAAACAGAGAAGCCAATTACTTTCAGCAAACAGGGCTGAATGCCAAACACGGTGTAATGGGCCTGAGAAGAATGTGAGAAGAAGAAAAGAGATCTGCTCACAAAAGGATGCATACAGATATGCTACATTGTCCCGCCACAGCAATCTCTCTACATCACAGTGTTGTATTCAGGATGACTATGCCTTGGTTGGTTTCAGGGAGAGGGGGTGTTCAAGAGGACGCTGAGATGGATCGCTGAGGAGTAAGGAGTTTATTAGAAAAGTTTTGAATGCCATGAAGAGAGAGAGAAAGAGAGAGAGAGAGAGAGAGAGAGAGAGAGAGAGAACAGCATGAGAGGAGAGTCCAGACTCCAGCACCAGAGACTGCATAGGTGGGGTCTCTGAAGAGCGGTTTTGGGGCCTTTGTACCTTTCAGAGGATGGGGAAAGTATCACAGCACAAGCATGCTGTCAGGCTATCTGGTTCCCACACAGAAGGCAGGGCAGAGGAAAAGGGAGCTGGACACATGGGCCTTGTCTCCTTTGATGTTAACTCACGCCCTAGATGAGAAATCCTGGCCCCTGGATGTTAGTCCCCGATAATATCTCAGTAGGATGCCTGTCAGTATCTGTGAGAGGAGGCGGCTGCAGCTATTGTGACCTGAGCAGAGGCTGGATTCTGACAGTTCATTTTCACCAGCAGGGTTAGAACCAGCTTCAGAAGGACTCCTGGAGGCAGGGAACAGCAACCAATCAACTCAGATCATAGCCTTTGCAGCCGGATGTTGCTCTATTTGAATCCCAGATCGGCTGAGTGCTATTTGTCTCCCTTTCATTTCTCAAGCTCTTGGTTACACGATCACTAAGATACTTATAATATTTTCTCCTCAAAGTAACTGCAAAGATTAAATATATGAGAACAATATCCAAGGCAACTTAGTAAAGGGTTTGGCATATAACAAATGTTCAGTAAATACACCCTACCAGTCATTGCCACCGTGTTTACATGTGTTTGTAACATTGGAACTGATTTGAAAAGAAAGGGCAGGAACCACCAAACCAAAGCTCCCCAAAGGTCAGTGGATGCAACTCAGTTGGTAGGATGCTTGCCTGTGTGCAGGAACTGCTAGGATCAGTCCCCAGCACCGCTTGGAATGGAACCGCATACCTGTATTGCCAGCAACTTGGAGGCGTGTTAGGGTCTGTGGACTCCCAGACCCTGAATTTCCTGTGAGCCTTTGCCTGCCGGAGTAAACAGCTGTTTTCCTGTGTTTAGCTCGAGACCCTCAGGAGCTCCTGATGACAGGGGAGATGTTTCTGGTGGGCTTGCAGCTGAGAGTTAGGGCATGGCTATTAGTCAAGGAGACCAAATCTTCCCTGGAACATAATAAAGAGAGCATTCTTGGCACCCCCCTCTATTTCTCTCTCTCTCTCTCTCTCTCTCTCTCTCTCTCTCTCTCTCTCTCTCTGTGTGTGTGTGTGTGTGTGTGTGTGTGTGTGTGTGTGTTTGTGTTTCAATCTCCAGACCCTTGCCTGACTAGTGAACCATACTGCAGCATGTAGCATGTCAAGCAGGCGTTGTGCTACAGAGGATAAAGTTCAAGGTCATTTTCAGCTGCTTGGCACGTTTGAGGCTAGCCTAGGTAATATGGACCTTGTCACAAAACCAAATAAAACAAAAAGAGAAAAAGCAGATTTGCTCCTAATAAGAGGGGGCAGCTTTTGTCTTTGGGGGTATAACAGATTTCCCAGGAAATTTGAAGAAAATGCAGATTTCTTGGCACCCCATGGCCAGAGATTCTAACTCAGTAATCTGAGATGAAACATTTCTGAACAAGCTTTCCAGGTGATTCTGGCAGATGTGTTCCAAGGACTATACTTTGAGATGAGCCCGAGACGCTGGAATGCATAGATAAACTCTGGAGGAAAGCTGCTAATGACTCCAACAGTCCAGCATTCTTGGCTAAACTTTGCGATCCTGGCAAAATCCCAGGTCATCCTCTTGCTTGGAAATGGGGTTGGGAGGTAGGAGGGCTCCAGCTGTGGATGCTCAGTTCCCTCGGGCTGTATATGTTTCAGAGTTAAAGAAAAACACGAGCTAAAGCAATGCAAGTTTCTTCAGTACCAGCTTTCTGCGGTCTCTCTCTCCCCCTCTGTGATCTCAGAAGACAAGTGATTGATGACCAGCAGAGAGGAGGCTGTTACTGCTATGGCTGATTAAGTGGATGAACGAGGCGCACTCTACTTAACAATTGTCTTATTCTTATCAAAATTAGAACTGCAGAGTGACTGATAACGGTATGAAAATGGCATCTCTTTTGTCTGGTGTGCTCAGCCTCTACAGTCAAAAGATCCCAGGCTCCTTTGATCTCTTCCCAGAAATCTTCAATTGGAGACTCACTCCTTTTAAGCTGAGCACAGAATTGGGGTGTTATACAAACAGTCCCTCCTCATTTCATCAGATCTTACAGAAAGATGAAGCAATAGATGAAGTAAGAGCCAGGTGTGGTCATGCCTGCAATCCCCAGCACTCAGGAGATGGAGTCAGGAAGATCAAAAGTTCAAGGCTACCCTCCCTCAAGGTTATCCTCAGCTATGTAGTAAATCTTCTTTTCCCTTTATTTATCCGAGAAAGTGAAAACAGATGTTGGAATTGCTACAGAAGGAAGTGTGTCCTGGTTTTTTTTTTTGTGTGTGTCTGTGTGTGTGTGAGTGTTTTATCAATTTGAAACAAGCTAGAGTTCTCTGGGAAGAGTGAATCTTAGTGAAGAAAATGCCTCCATCAAATTGACCTGTAGGGAAGTCTGTGGGGACATTTTCCTCATTAATGATTAGTTGGGGAGAGAGCAGTCCATTGGGGGTGGTGTCATCCCTGGGCAGATGGTCTTGGACTGTGGAAGAAAGCAGACTGAGTGAGCCATGAGGAGGAAGTTAGTAAGTAGCACTCCTCCATGGCCTCTGCAACAGCTCCTGCCTCCAGGCTCTGGCTTGAGTTCCTGCCCTGACTTCCCTCAATGGATAAACTATAATCTGGATGTGCAAGTCAAATGAATCCTCAATGAACAGTAAATTTCTGATTCTCTTTTTCCAACCACTTAAGTGCTAGGTAGGATTAGAAGTATATGGCCCCACACCCACTTTATGTAATTCTGGGGCTGATGTCAGGGCTTTGTGCATGCTAGGCAAGCACACTACCAATTGACCTACTTCCCCAGCTTCTATCTAATTCTGGTGTTCTATGAAAGTCCACTATTCCCTGTCTGAAGAGATCTGGCATCTATCCTAAGCTATTCTGCCTCCTCTTTCCAGTACATTCCCTGTCTTCCCTGGCTACTGACTACAGTATTTTGCACAGGACATGCCTTATTGGTTTGTAGATGACAATTCATCCGCAGCAAAACCCTGGCCTGAAAGTAAGGAGATCTACACTCCAGTTACAGCTATTACCAACATGCCATGCAACTTTGAGGAAAACCCTGCCCTCTGTTCAAGAATCAATTTCTCATTTGTAACAAGGAAAAGTATTTTTAATGCCCCCCTTAATTCTTCATGCCCATGAGTCTTCAAAAAGAGGTTTAATCAAATGTGGATTAGCTGTATCACATTAGCAACCCTCAAGCCCTATGGTCTGTATAAAAACAATTCCTTTTGGAAATGTATCCTACATCTGTAAAATGATGCATGTATGAGATAACTCATTATATTAGTTGACTATATTACTCAAATATTGGAAGCACCCACTCGTCCTTCAATAAAGAAACTACTTAATAAAACCTAGTGTAGTTTCATAATTAACTTTACATTTGTAAAAGTAGTAAAAATATCCCTGACGAATAGAGAAAGACTTTTAAAATTATATCTATTTTGAGACAGGATCTCACTATGTAGCTCTGGCTAGCATGCCACTCACTACACAGTCAAGGCTTGCCTTGAACTCTTAGAGAATTATCTGTCTCAGTCCCTTACACACTGATATTAAAAGTGTGTGCTACCATACCTGGTCATATTTTTGTGTTTTTAAGGTTTTGTCCCGTGTGACTGTGTTGTCTGCTCAAAAATTCAACTCCCAAAATTCATGCACGTGTTTGCTAATAAACAAGGCAGATGGTCGAAATTAGTGAACCAAAATGGAGGGGTCCAGAATCTACACTTCTCCAATATGTTCTCAGGCAAGTAATCAGGGAAAACCACTTTCAAAATCACTGGCCCAAATTCTTTACAAACTGGGAAAGAAGACAAAGACGCCGGTGGCTCATGGTTTGAGCCTTCTCTCTCCCAATTTCTGACCCAGTCTCTCCAGAGCATCACTCTGGAATAACAAGGCCTGCAGATCCATAGCTTCCATTTCCTCCTACCTCCCAGGACTGTTCCTTCTTGCAGGAAATCCTGATAGATTTTTTTAAAGGCAGGATTTCATGTAACCCAGTATCTTAGTTAATTTTCTGTTGCAGCGAAGAGACACCATGGCCAAGGCATCATATAAAAGAAAGCATTTAATTTGGGGGTTTGCTTACAATTTCAGAGGATGAGTCCATGATCATGGTGGAGAGCATGACAGCAGGCAGGCAGCCACGGCACTTGAACAGTAGCTGAGAGCTTGTATCCTGTCTGCAAGTTGGAGACAAGGAGAGAACCCACTGGGAATGGCAAGGACTTTTGAAACCTCAAAGGCCAACCCCAGTGACACAAATCCTCCAACAAGGCCACACCTTCTAATCCTTTGTAAAAGTTCTGTGTCCCGATCAGCGGGACACAAATGGGAGTACAAACCTTGAAGGAAGAGGAATGAAGGGGCAAGAGACATGAGAAATGGACAGCAAGTCTGTTTTCTGATCAAACTGCTAACCTTATTTTTTTTCTCAGGAGTATTATATAGCAAGAAGGGTGGAGGGGTTAGGATGCTGGAATGACAGGTCTGGAGACATCCCTAGCTGACAGGAAGAGATAAGGAAATACTGAGGGTCTGTAAAAGTTAATTAATAGGGGATGCTAATTACTTCTGGTGCCTGAGATCCACAAGTCTGCAGGCAATCTTAACTCACAGGGAAATAAGGGTTATATCCTAGGCCCAGAACTTGCCCTACAGAGGTGAATATCTTACTTAATTTGTGATTAAGATGGCTATAACCAAATACACGTCTTTGTTCCCAGAAGTTCCACCAACTGGGAACCAAGTACTCAAATATATGAGTCTATAAAGGCCATTTGCATGCAAACTGTCATTCCCCAGGCTGGCCTAGAACTCAACATATAGAGAATAATGTGCTTAAATTTCGGATTCTCCTGCGGCTACCTCTCAAATGCAGAGATTATAAGCATATGCCATCACGCTGGATGGAATCCAGTGCTTCATCCATCCTAGGCAAGAACTCTTCCAACTGAACTCCATTCCCCAGTATTTCTGATAGTTCTTGGCAGTGGGAGATAATGCTGCAGCAACTCCATTTGCATGTCTGTGGCAGTAGAGCTTTTCTCATCACAAGATCAGGTTAGCAGGGTCTGCATACTTAGGGGATTAAATATTGTTGGGAAACAGAAAATCCTCTTGGGAAGGCAGGATCAAAGAAAGATTTCACTTGCCTATACCCCTGCTGCCAGCCGGATGGAGATGTAGTGACCTTTGCAAAGTTAGCCACAGGAACACAGGCCCCCCCCCTGCCTTGTGCTCAGGACATCTGCTTAGGAATTTTAAGCATGAATAGTATGCTTGGAGTTGGTTTACATTTATCTCTTGATATCCTTTTAAAAATGTGAGGGGCAGCTGGGCAGTGGTGGCACACGCCTTTAATCCCAGCACTCAGGGAGGCAGAGGCAGGTGGATCTCTGTGAGTTTGAGGCCAGCCTGGTCTATAGAAGGAGTTCCAGGAGAGCCAAAGATACACAGAGAAACCCTGTCTCAACAAACCAAAGCAAACCAAAGCAAACCAAAGTAAACCAAAACAGTGTTAGGGGCTGGAGAGATGGCTCAGCAGCTAATAGCACCTACCGCCCTTCCCTTGTAGAGGACTCAGACTCAGTTTCCAACACCCACCCACCTGGGGGCTCTTGACCACCTCCTATAACTTCAGTTCCAGGGAATCCAATACCCTCTTCTAGCCCCCATGGTTTATGTTTAGATGAACATAAACCTATACAGGTACACATATAAATAAAGAAAAAAGATAATATTAAAAAATATATCATTTATGTATGTTAAATCCTCACTATGTCCTCATTTGCTTCTTGCTAACTAACCCAACAGGGTGGGAATGAACTGCCTTCCTTACCTTTTGCACATGTAGAAAGAATTCTGAAGGCAAATTCAATAACCACGGGTCACACAGCTGATAAGCAGGACTTATTGATGACCAATGATGACAGTCTGATGCTAGAGTGGATGCTCCTATTTACCCCACTATGACACTTTCTTTTGGTGATACTAGTGATGGTGAGGTAATCTTGTTCAAAGGGACCCATAAAGGGTTTCTGCAGTGCTGTCAAAGGACTCAGAGTTCTGTGTTGCTCTTACTCTGCCTTCCTCTTGCTCTGGGTTGCTGTGCCTCAGGGGTTTTGTTTGCTTATTTTTGTTTTGTTTTGCTTAAGACAGGGTCTTGCTATGTAATGAGATTTTGGTTTGGGATTTCTTGTTTTGTTTTTGCTTCTGCTGTTCTGGACTGGTTTTGCAGAGTCCCCATTCTGTCCCTTTGGTGTACTCATTGAAATTGGTGTTTCCGTTGAACTCTTTACCCAGATTTCATCTTCGGCTTCTTCCCTGATTGGTGTGGTGACTTTTGAATCACCTCTGCCTTTAAGTCTCCAGTGTGTTCTAGCCAGATTCCCAGCACTATGATTCCAATATCAATATGGAATCCTGGAATGTTGTAGCCCTGCTAAGAAGAGGAAAACGAATTCTTCACCCCTCCCAGAGCTATCTGCTTCTGCTGGTCCCCTTCACATAGTCACATACATCACATACAGGGCTCCTAATTTCTTTTCTTTTCTTTTCTTTTTTTCTTTCTTTTTTCTTTTTTTTTTTGGCTTTGGCTTTTTGATTCTCTGTGAAATAGCCTTGGCTGTCTTGGAACTCACTCTGTAGACCAGGCTGGCCTCAAACTTACTGAGATCCACCTGCCTCTGCCTCCCAAGTACTGGGATTAAAGGCATGTGCCACTGCTGCCCAATGATCTCCTAATTCTTAACAAACAAATCTATTACTTCTGGCATGCCAAAAAAGAAAGCCAAGGCAAGAGCAAGGACTTATTCATGGACCAGGACAGGATCTTGGCCCCTTAACTGCATCGAATAGCTTTTGATGCTTTCCTTTCTCACAGCTGTGATATAGCCTAACCAGTACAGGAACAGAAAGAGGGAGTACTTAGAACAACCTCTGTATTTTCTGGGCAGTTTGTTTTTCAGAAAAGGCGAACAAATTTGTCCCAAACCAGTCATTTGTTACTGTCTCCCTTTATGGTTAGATGCATTGAACATAGTTGGCTATAGTAGGAAAAAAAGGAGAGTTAAAAGAAGCTGGTATCATCTCAGAGTGACCTAAAAGTTTTTATCAGCTGTGCTAACCAATCACAGGTAAGAGGATAATAACAGCCCTGACTAGCTTTGGCAGAAGATGTGCTTAGTTCCATTAGCTTTGCGGGAAGCCTGATTGTGCTCTAACTCTGATAATTTTAAATGTCTTCTTGACATTTGTCAAGTGCTAGGGGCTATGTGCAGGTAACTACTTTCTCTCTTTTGCAGCTTTGACCACATCATCCTTTCTCCCCTCCCCCCAAAACTACTGAGCAAGTCTTTTATGAGAACATCAGAACAGTTATGCGAGATCTATGGTCTGTTTACACATTATTGACTGCATGCATTCTGGAGCCTCACTCAGCGCCCATGGATTTTGTTTTGTTTTTAGACAGGATCTCATGTGTCCCAGAATATAATGAGCTCATTACATCTCACCAAGTATGGCCTTGAAGTCCTGGTCTTCTAGCCTTGAACTATCAAGTGTGATACTATATTTGGCCCTTTCACTTTTCCTCTTTGAGATGGGCTCTCATATAGCCTAGACTACTTTCAACCTCGCTGTGACCCAAGGCTGTCCTTAAACTCCCAATCTTTCTGCCTCCATTTCCCACCTGTTATGTTACAGGCATGGTGCATTATATCTGATGAATGCCTGAATTTTATAACCTGTACAACATCTGTGATTGCATAATATACTAAATGTCTCTAGCTCCCATTATCTCTCCTAACATGAAAATAGTTATTAAGTTGTTATAAGGAATGAATTAATATGTATAAGGCACTTAGAACAGTGTTTGACAGTGAGTGCTACTGTAAATGTTAAACACATAAATAATGTATGTTCATAAAATAATTATCTGTCGAATATCTTTGAACTAGCCAGGGCTTGACAAACATTTTCCATAGAAGGGAACATAGTAATTACTTTTAGTTTTTAGGCCACATGCTCTTTTAAAAATTAACTTACTCAAATCTGCTACAGATGAAAGAAGACAGGGATGATGTGTTGATAAACTGTACGTGAATTTATTTCTTTTTTAAAAAATAAACTGGGATGGATTTAAGCCTCAGGTCACTGACCCCTGTGCTAAGGAATATGACAATAGGAAAGACTCACAAAAATTATTCTAATTAGGATAGAAGACAAATATTTCACCAAAGGATGGAGTCTTTCTAGAGTATCAGCAAAATCTTTTCTGAGAAAGTAGTATCAAGCTGACACTAATGATGGGCTTAACCAGGTAAAGGAAAGCCAGGAAACAGCATAGATGAGATTCATTACCACATAGACATCACCTTCAAAACCCACAGATGTGGAGCTACAATGATGGCTCAGCAGTTAAAAACACTGGTTGTTCTTCAAGACGACCCCAGTTCAATTCCCAGAACACACTCCAGTTCTCAGGGATCTGACACCCTCTTTGGGTCTCTATCAACACCAGTCAGCACACACTGTGGTGCATAAACCCACATACAGACTATAGTGGTTTAAATGTGAATGATCTCCAATGCTTATATGTGTGACTGCTTGGTCCACAGTTGGTGGAACTGTTTGGGAAGGATTAGGAGTGTTGCCTTATTAGAGGGATGTGTTATTGGAGGTGAGCTTTGAGGTTTCAAAAGACTAGCATCATTTAGAGTTAGTTCTTTCTGTCTCCTGCTCGTGAACCAAGAGATGAGCTCTCAGATGCTCCAGCCAACATTCCTGCTGCTTGCCACCATGCAATGATGGACCCAACCCTCTAAGACGGTAAGCCTAATTAAATGCTTTCTTTCATAAGTTGCCTTGGTCATGCTGTTTTATCACAACAATGAAAAAGTAACCAATAGAGAGGCAAAACGCCTGTGCACATAAAAATAAATAATAAACAAACAAATAAACTTTCAAAAATGGATCCAACTGGACTAGAGATAAAGCTCAGAGATTTAAAGCACTTGCTCTTCCAGAGGACCTGGGTTTGATTTCCAGTACCTACATGGTAGTTTATAACCATTTATAACTCCAGTCCCAGGGGATCTGATGCTCTCTTCTGACCTCTATGGGCACCAGGAATTTACATGATGCACAAACATATATATATGTGAGCCAAAGATATACACATATTAAATAAATCTTTTAAAAAATTAAAAAAATGGATGTTCTAAATGCTTCCCGGGTTACTTTTCATCTAGCTAAGGGAAAAATAATGACTTTTTTTTTGTTAGAAATAGGATATTATTATGCAGTTCTGGCTAGCCTGGAACTCACCATGAAAATCAATGTGGCCTTGACTCACAGAAAAACACCTGCCTCTGCCTTTCAAGTGTCTGGATTAGAAATGTGTACAACCACACTTGGCCAATTACTTAGAATTTTATCCAATATATTGTGGTTTGTAAAGTTATCCCTCAGCATCTAGAACTGGAATTGTAGATGTTTGTGAGTTGCCACATGGGAGCTGGAAATCAAACTCAGGTTCTCTGGAAGAGTAGACAGGACTTTTAACCATGGAGCCATCTCTCCAACCATGGTTAAATTTTTGTGGGGTGGAGTTGAGACAAGTTTACACTTTGTAACCCTGGCTGGCCTGGGACTCCCTATGTAGACCAGGCTGACCTTGAACTAAAGAAGATCCACCTGCCTCTGTCTTTTGAGTGTTGGAATTAAAATTGTGAATCATTAGGCCCAGTCAGTTTAATACTTTTTAAAGACACATGTCCAAGTGTCTGTGCTGTACAGTTTACATTCAAGTCTCATTTGACCCTTAAGGTCTCAATGTGACCATTTAAGTAGTAGAAACTGAGGCTCAGAAATGTTTAGTGACATCTCTAAGGTCAAACAAACTAGTAAGTAGGGGCTGCAGAGAGGGCTCAGTGATTAAGAGTATTTCCGGTGAACCTAAGTGATGCTCTTCACCTATGCCGGGCAGCATAAATTATGTATAACACCAACTCCAGAAGATCAAGTGTCCTCTTCTGGCTTCCAAGGGAACCTGCACATGTGTGAAATATACAAATACACAGAGAGATACACACCTACACATTAAAAATCTGAAATAAAAGCTAGTAAGTGAAACAGTCAGGACTCAAACTCCAGACTCTTAAATCCTTAAGCAATAGATTATACTGTTTCCTACACGCATTAAATAATAAATTTTAATGGTATCCTCTCTACCTCTTTCCACTAAAGAGAGGCAATCTTTTGAGGGCTCTGTTATTTCACACCCCTTGATTCCAAGATAGTTACTTCTCTAGACCTTCCCTAGCCCATTGTGCCACAGGGGATGGAACTTACACACAGTAGTCGTCCAGGTCTATCAGCATATAGGGCAAGGATATGAGTTTTGTCAGGGCTGGTATTAAGAAGGAGTCACATAAGATAAGCATCTGGGGCGGAGAGCGGCTGAGTGGTAGAGCATACACTTAGCATGCACAAGGACTCTGGGCTTAATCACGAGCAGAATAAAAATAAAAATTGAAAAGGAAATAAAGATCTAATCTTTGTGGAGCTCTGATATGCCAAACACTGCTAAATTCTTTATAGTCATTAATTATTTTATTCAATCATCATGTCATGGCTAGGATACTAATAATGCAATCATTCCCGTGCTGTGGGTGATGAAGCAGAAGTAGAAACTTCCTTTGCTCTAGGGATGGAGAAAACGTCTTTGCTCACTAGAATATGCCTGAGTAGCTCCCCTCCTCTGTGAATTCCAGTAATTGAAGAAGCACTAGTTTTTATTAAAATGCAAATCTCCCTGGAAGAGGTAATACATTCAGGCTTCCCAAGCTTCACACCTCACTTGGAATTAGCATATTGCAGTTCCTTTTTTCCGAGAGTTAGCTCTAACACAGAGAGAGCAAGAGCACGTTGAATGAGGGAAGCGACTGTGGACAGAATTTACTGACTAATACAACGTGGGCAAAAGCCAGAGAGCTGGCCTTCAGCTTTGTTTCCAAATTGCTCACTTGGAGGAATCATCTACCACCCACTTAAAGCAATTCAAAAGCAGCAGGACCGAGGGGAGGTAACTCAGTGGTAAAGCATTTTCCTGGCAATCTGCAGGCCCTGGGTTTAGTGTCCTGCACTACCAAAAACAGAAATAAAAGGTAAACTAGAAAAGGCTAAGAAAAATGGTTTGTGTCTGTTATTACTTAACCCTTTTAAGTAATGATTCAGCAATCATCCTTGAATTGGTATTTCTGTATTAGCTGGCATCCTGTGTTGCTGCCTAAACTAGTTAAGGGAAAAGGCAAAAAGAAATGTGTAAAGAAATCATCCCCACATGTTCCATCCTGTACCAGCCCTCTCCCCACTCCCACCTCCAACTGAAAATAGACCTGGAAAATCGAAAGTAGCTTTGTGTGGAAGACAGCAGGTGGCTCTTCCAAATAAGGTGAGATCTAGTGACACGCTTGTAGACCACACACCTTCTGTTAATACACATAAAAACATCACGCCCAACCTGTGCCTTCTCACATTGATGCTGACCCTCACACCAAGAGATATGTACCTTGCAATCCATAGGTCCCTGGCTCTATTCTTAGTGGAAAATTGCCCAGGCCTACAAAGAAGATTTAAACCTGCCATTCCATTCTTGTCCTCCCTGCTCTTGTTCCTAGCCAGTCCTGGCTTTGCCTCAGCAGTATGTGCACGTGTTGGGGGGTGGGGGGGATGGGGAGTGGGGGGGTGCATATGTATATCTGTTTACATGCCTGTCTCTGTGTTTGTCAGTGGAAGGAAGAGAGTTGAGTTAAAAGGGAGTTAAAAGAAAGAGGAAACATCTGTCCTGGCTTGAGACCACCCACTAGAGCGGCCTGGCTTTAGGGCATGCTCTAGTAGTCCTGGTTTGAAATACAAATCTGAGTAGAAGCTTGATTCCTTTTTTTCTTCTTCCTCCAAGTCAAAGGCAGTTTTCTTAGGGTAGAGAAGTGGGAGAACTAGGACGGAGCAGTGCCCAGTGCCAGGCTTCTGCTGGCTTGGTTTTCTGTTTGCTAAGATCAGTCTGCGATAGAGCAAGCTTGCTCACTATTATCCATTAGAACTTTACTAAGGCCAGCAGACATGTCCATCAGTGTCTAGCGTTCCTAAGTGGCATGATCCCATGTCCAGCACATCTAGAATCCCATTGCCCCCGAGAGACCTTCTATGATATCCTAGGAGTCTGTTCCTCCCTAAGGAGGAATGTAAGGAGGAATCCTCTCTGTCTAGGATCACGAACACGTTTTGCTTTGTGTTCCAATCCTAGCTGAATGGTAGTTAGCTGCTGTCTGAACAAGAAGTGGATAACAGTGTGTGGAGAGGGTGTTGAGAAAGTGCTTCTTTACAGGCCTCACTGCCTGTAGTGGAAAGTTTTGGAAAGTGCATTTGATTGAGTGTATGCATGATTACTGAGGCCTGCTGTGGCTTGGCAGGGAAGCGAAGAATGCACGAGAGTATCAGTTTTCATCCTAGCCTGAGGAATCCAAAAAGGACAGCTAAGAAATGTGGGCTATGTGCTGAGTCGGCGAAAGGCCGGCTGGCTAGGGACATTCCTTCAGACATCTGAAGGAATGAAGTAATTCACCAGGAAGGTTGCCCAATGCAGTTATTTGTGGTGGAGCCTAGAGCACATTCCTGCCCTGGACTGATAGCAGTATTGCCTGTATTGTTTATCATCTACCTTCATGGGCCAGCTCCCATCTGCTGGGTGTTGCACGGGTACTGATGGGGCACAGCAAAGATAACGAAGGAGTGGCCTAGCGACATTTTTCTTTTTTCAGTCCAGTGGGAGTGAATGATATACAGATTAATACCTAAACCAGGGACTGGAAAGAGCTCAGCAGATTGTAGATCAGTTTATAACCCCTGTAACTCCAGCTCCAGGAGGTCTCATGCTCTTTCCTGGCCTCCATGTGCACAGCATGCAAGTGGTACGCATACAGGTAGGGGTCTACAAACAAAACATAAAGACAAAAGCTAAACATCCCCATAGATAGGAGCAAATGCTGTGAGAACACTTTAGGGAAAATGTTGTAAGCACAAAGAGAAATCTAATGGGCTCATAGGGGTTCAAGCCAGGCCCTTGAAGAGGAAACTTGGGATGTTTCTTTGGAGTTGCCTTATGAGCTAGGCCCCGGAACAAGAAGTGGATAACAGTGTGTGGAGAGGGTGTTGAGAAAGTGCTTCCTTACAGGCCTCACTGCCTGTAGTCTAAGTGCTATCAATCCCATTGAATGCATCAACATAGCTGAAGAAGATGGTTGGTATACCTGCTAAATGGTTTGGAGTAACCAAGCACCTGGTTGTGAGCTGTACTTCGGTGGCGCCAATAGGGTCTAACTTTTCCCACAGAGGACCATGCTGTTGAGATGAGAATTTCTTTTCTAGTTTCACATTGTACTAACTCACACTTCACACACAAACAGAACCTGCTTGCTTGCTTTCATTTAGGTTTTGAAGTTATGGTGCAGAAGATTCCAGAGTATGAATTAAAAAAATAAGCTTTCCTTGTGGATGTTGTGATGCCTAATTCTGTATGTGTATATATATGTATATATATATATATATATATATATATATATATATATATATACATGTTGTCAAGTCATCTTCCAAAGAGAAATTCTTCTACACACCTACCATCAGAGTGTGTTACCAAATTCTTCAATTTGTTGCATGAAAGATGAGATTGGAGAGGCTGTGCATATTGCTCAGGGGGTGAGTGTGAGGCCTTGAGTTAAAGGGAAGACAGAAGGGGAAAAAAAAGAAACGAGATATCACGATTTCATTGAGATAATCTTTTTAACGTTTTTCATAATGAGCAAAATTAACCATCTTTTCATATATTTCAGATTCATTTACATTTCCCTTTCTGAGACCCGTCTGTTCAAACCCACCCCCACTTTTTTCTTGCCTTGGGGTTTGCTATATTCCCTGCTGCCTATTATTTTTAGTAGCTCTTTAAACTTCTTTGTTGTTCTTGTTGGTCTTTTGAGACAGGAGCCAATGTAGCTCAAACTGGCCTTGAATTCACCAGGAAGTTGAGGATGATCGTAAACTTCTGGCCCTTCTGATGAGTGCTGAAATTGCAGATGTGGGTACCATGTCTAGCTTTCATGCTTCCTGGGGATTGCATCCTGTGCTTCAGGTATGCCATACAAGTGCTCTGCCAATTGAGTTCCATCCCCAACCCAAGGAATTAGCTGTTTGTGATATAAGTTGCAAATATTTTTCTCTACCTTGAAATGCTTGCAGTTCAGTCATGGTACTTTTAATAACTTCTTTCATTTCTCTGCGGACACATACAAAGATTGGTACTGAGGATGCTTTTCTGTTTCTGTATACTGGGGAAGTTTCTTGCTTGCCTACCCCTTATACTCCAAATTCTATTTTGCCATTTCTTGCTGAAATATAACCTGATAAATTATTGTGCACCTTTTTTGAGTTAACAAATCTTTCAGAATCTGTTTAAAACTAAGATCCAATTGTAGCTTACTTTCTTTGGGCTACCAACCAGCTTCCATATCATGACACAGAGATTTATTATTAGTTATGAATATTCGGTCTTATCTTATGCTTGTCCCACTAGCTCTTTAACTTAATTTACTCTATTTCTGTGCATCTACATTTTGCCTCATTTTTTTTCTTTTTACCTTTCTTTTATTCTTTATGTACTACTCCATGTCCAGCTAGCTGGAGGTTACCTGGCTGACTGTCCCTGGGCATTCTCCCTCCCTCTCTTTCTTTTTCTTGTCCTCCCATTCTCTTGAGCCTAGATTCCTCCTCCTACTTATTCTCTCTGCCTGCCAGCTCCACCTATCCCTCTACTGCCTAGCTGTTGGCTGTTCAGCATTTTATTAGACCAACCTGGAAAGTAACAGGGTTTTATGAGAGTTTCATGATTTGGTGTGTGTGTGTGTGTATTGTGGACCCCAGAAATTGAAACTATGGTTTCACATATGCTAAGCATACATTCAAATACTGAGCTGTTTCCCCAATACTAGGAATATGGTGTCTTGAAGTGTACCTTAAGGACAACCTCTGGGGGATCTTGTTTAAAATTCAGATTCCCTGGTCTGAAGGAACCAGACTGCAAACAGACAGAAGCACAGACATACATTTAAACACATTCAGGTAATCTGAAGACATACTAAAAACAATTCTCACAAATTAAGGATATTGGGAGGTCCATGTTAAAAGCCCATTTTTTTTTAATCTTTTGTTTTTAAAGTACTTGGGCTCAAAGCCAGGGCACCGCACATACCAGGTAAGGCGAGCAGCAGTGAGTTTACATTCCTAGCCCATAGCATATTTCAATTCTGACAGGAACATTTGAAAGATGAAGAGTTCCAGAATAAGGCTGTAAACACACAGTGATTAATGAGGAAAGGGATACTCGTTCACAGAACTTCCAAATCATACCATGTGGTCAGTTGGACTGTGGGTGTGTGTGTGTTTCAGGTGGTGGAAGGGAGGGACTACTGTTTCTGTATGTAGATTTTAAAAATCTTTCCTATTCTCTCTCTTCTTCCCTCCCTCCTTTCTTCTTTTATTAAACTACAAGCAAAGTACATCTTAGTCTGAGGACAAGTGCCTTTGAGAAGTGAAGTGGCTCATTTATCAGAGGCCCGAATCCCACATGAATAGGCAGCTGATTTGGCTGGCATTGTATCTTTTTCATAATGGAATATGCTAAGAGGAAACTGTTATTTGGTTGTCAAGATCTCAGCTCTTGCATTCTGGGCAGGATCATTCTATCGGGTTGGTAACAGCTTCACCTCTTCTAGGCAGCTTTCCCCAGGAGACCCACTGGCCTTTGGCTGATCAATGTCTGCTCTTTCTTCTCACGAAATACACAGTGTAGTCTGGCTACTCTATTACAGAAGAGCCTCTCCATTATGAGTGTCTACCAAGAAACAAATATCAACACAATTTGCAGAGAATGTCAGGAGTCTGATAAGTTCCTGAGACCCAGCCACGAACACGCTCAGGCACGACTTCCTAAATTAGTCATGGACTGAAGAGCATCTGGATAGCAAGTCTTTCTCTTGACCACCAGCTCCCAACTGACACAGAGACTTCTTACCAATTATGAAAGCTCAGTCTTAGCTTCGGCTTGTTTCTAACTCGCCCTTATAACTTAGACTAACCCATTTCTTTTAATCTATATGCTGTCACATGGCTTGTGACTTTTACCTCTCTACCTGCATGTCCTGTTTCCTCTGCATCCGACTGACAACTCCCCCTTTCTTCTTCCCAGAGCTCTCTCTGTCTGGAAACTCTCTCTGCCTATACCTCTTGCCTAGCTATTGGGTATTTAGCATTTTATTAAACCAATCACAGCCACGTAGCTTTACACAGTGCAATCAAATATCTCACAACACATCTGAATGACTGTTAGAAATCCCAGTAGCATTCTGGATCAGAGGTTCTTTTACATCCTGGCAACAGGCCTTTTTGGTTCCATATGCATGTAAATTAAACATTAAGTTGGAATGAATCTGGTTGGTGAATTTGAATGTGTCAGGGAGTTCTGATTGGTTGATAAAAGCATGCAGGCTCAGGGAAGCCCACAGGCAGGAAAAAGGCCTGCCATGTGTTGCAAAAGGAAGAGCCAGTATGTAAAAGGTAAAGTTTTCGGTTAGCTGCTGTTTTCATGAACCAGTCTTTTTGGATTTCCGTTCCCCAGCTCACCTCAGTGGTCAGGGTTTATGACAAAACCTTGGTGCTCTCAGAACTGACTCTCAGTTCTGCTAGGACATGCAGACATTTTTGTTTTTCTTCAGCCTATGGAATAGGGCTAGCTTGTCTCTGCCACCTATCACTAAGCCACTGCTTTGTATCATCCCAGGTTAGACAGGGTTCATACTAGAAGGTCAGATAGATCCAGGAGAGGGAACTAGTCACTAATCCAGCCAGAAAGCTATTCACTGGATTGTCTTTCTACATACAGCCTTTCTGAACCCTCTAAAATTCTAAACATTAAAAACTAAAAATTTTTAATGTTTAAAAAATTAAAAAATTAAGAGTGGACAGCCTGCTGCCGCTCAGCAGGGGAAAGAGGCTCAGGTGAACCAGAGCCTGGTGAATGATAGGCCATCTGGCCATGGCAGCCTGCCTAGGTTTTGGCAGGCTTGAGAGCACTGGGGATAAAGACACAGTTTTCTGAGCTCCATCCTCTGGTCACAGTCCCCAGTCCCCTCAAAGCTTAGCCCGAGGCCAGCCTCTGGGGAGCTGCCTGCCTCTGCAGTCCAGGTGCTCTCTGTCACGCTGTTTTTTATCTAGTAGGTAATCTTTGAAGAGCTGGCAGGCCAGCCCTTCTGTGAGCATCTGCAGCAGAGAGACAGGGCTAGGAATGAATAGGTTGCTGTGTGCACACAGGTGATGGGCTCCACTCAAGAGTCACTGCTTGATCCTTTGGGCAAGAGACGCACGCCCTGGTTTGATTCATGGAACGGAGGCAGGAGAGAAAAACAGAAATTATGAGGCCCATTTTCCCAGGGTCTGACAAAGGCTCTTGACAGCTGAGAGGCAAGGATTTTGGCACAATTAACATTTTCTGTAAAGACTGTCTGCCTAAGAGTTAATACTCCTTTGATATATAGATATTTTATGCTAAAATAGCACTGGGTGTATAGGAGCTTGGGTAGAGCCTCACTCCTTTCCTGAGACGTTGTCTGAGAATCTCAAACAAAAAACTTTGTTAACAGTAAACTGTTTACAGACACGGCATCCCACCTCTCTCTACCTCTTTGGGCTAGGCTTTTACTTTATTAATTGTAGTCCTGCAAGGCCCCAACTGCAAACACCTAGTGATAATATAACAACTTCAAATTCCACCAGAAAACCCTGTATATAAATGACAATTTGTAACAACCATCTATGTCTCGTCTTTGAAGAGCCTGTGCCCACTTTTCAATTTGTCATACTTTCTGAGACTCACCTTTGAAAAGCCCACTTCTAGGTTCTCAGATGTTGCTTCTTCTGACCACACCTCTTTTCTCCTAATCTTCATGCTTCAGCCTATATTAAAGTATCTTTAATGAAATTGCCACCTCTGTTTTGTAAACCAGCTCTTCCTGAAATTATTTTCAAAATGATTTTCAGTTTGGAAGGTGGGAGTCCTGGTTTGCTCTGACTTGAAGCTGCTACAATTCTTGTGGAACTCCTCAAGCTGCTGAGGGTGACAATGGGGGACTGTGCCTTCTGTACCCCGAAATAATGAAAGGACAACGTAAGTATCCTTGGAGGGAATCACCGATGAGGAAGGGTCTGCTTTGCTGCCCAAGATGGTTCATCAATTCCAGAAGGAGCCACTGGGCCCTACAGGGCTAAATAAAAACACATAGAAAGTGTTCCACAAGATACTTCTTTAACTTTTCTCTTTTTCATTTTTTTCTTCTTTTTTGAGACGAAGTTTCATTCTGTAGTCCAGACTGGCATCAAACTCAAAGCAGTTCTCCTACCTCAACTTCCCAAGTGCTGGCATTCTATGCACAGGCTTCTTTCGAACTGGAGCAGGAAATACTTCTCCCTTCGCTTGGCACGGACTAAATTCAGTCCGTTTTGGCCTTCTGTTGCTCTGGCCATTGCTGGAGTAAGTGAAAAACAAACAAAGCACCATTTTCCTAGGCAAACTGCCATAGCTGAGTCATTTAGAAGCAAGCAGTAGGTTGAAGGATGAAAAGCAGTTAAGGATTTGTGAAGGGTGGCTGCCTTATAACCCAATTAGAATTTCAAAGGCGGAAGCCTAGAGCCTAAATTAATTTAGAACGGCAGCTTATCTTGCCAACACTCACCTCGGAATTTATAGTGTCTCTTTCTATCTCAAATTACATGAGGGTACTCTAAATCAGAGAAGGCTTCTGAATGATCTTTGCTATGGGCTGGTGATGCCTGATAACAAAAGGGCTTCCCACCATCCGGTTTGGGTATTGATCTTCCTGCTGACAGGGCTTCACTCACTGACATTTGCCTTCTTGAGCAAAGCTCCTTGTGGGAACTGGTGCCTTGCCCCCCACAACCTTCTCTAGAGGCTAGAGGTGGGCTAAGTGTCCTTGCTCTTAGCACTTCTTCCTTTTCCAGTCACTCTGAAACCTCCACTCCTTTGAAACTCCTCTCCTTGGGCTTTATGGTTTGCCGCTAATGTCCCCTCGTTCATTGAAGAAGAGGGAGCTTGCTTCTCTGTCTTCCTGTTCCATTCCAAACTCTACCATCTTTCAGCATCTCCATTTAGCATTTGGAATTACTGTTTACATTCTCCCCACAAGAAACAAAATGTGTGTGTGTGTGAGCACGAGTGTGTGTATGTGTGTGTGTGTGTGTGTGTGTGTGTGTGTTTTGTTTTGAGATAGTGCCTCATGTAGTGCAGACTGACCTTAAACTTGCTCCATTTCCAAGGATCTTGAACTTCCTGATTCCCTTGTCTCCACCTCCTCAGTTCTGGGATTATAGGCATGTACTGCTATGCTTGCTTTATGTGGTGCTGAGTAACTAAACCAAGGTTTTGTGCATGCTTGACAAGCACACACATGTATGTGTGTGTGTTTGTGTGTGTATTTGTGTGTGTGTATGTGTATATATATATATATATATATATATATATATATATATATATATATATATATATATTTGTTATCTTTTTAGATAGATTTCATGCAACCCAGGCTGGCCTGAATGCCATTATTTAGCCCATGCTAATCTCAAGCTCAGGATCCTCCTGGTTTGCTCAACAGAAATCTAGGATTATTGCCATGTGTCCTGCTGCAAAGTGGTATTTTTATTAATATGTTTTCATACTGTATATCTTGTGTTTTATTCTCCCTCAACTCCTTCTAGATTCTCCCCACCTCCCCTACTCACCCAGCTCAACTTTATGTTTGTTGGCTACTTACGTTTCTTCTTTTGAGAACCATCTACTCAGTTCACTGAACCATGTGTTGACTGGCAGGTTGGTTTGTTTGGTGCTTATTTTTTTCAGTTATTTACGTATTCTTGATAGTAATCCCTTGTCAGAAGTATAGCCGGTAAGGCCACCCTGCCAGTTGGTGGGCTGGCCATTCTCTCTGTTTGCTGTTTCCTTTGCTGTATAGAAACACGGTCACGTCTTGCGATCTCATTTGCCTAACTCACTTTTAATTAATTAACTCATTCATTTTCAGTAACACAGATATTGGACATGGTGGTCTACTCCTTTAATCCCAGCAACCAGGAAGCACCGCCTGGCCAGTTCACTATCTTTGTACATTTGAGTGCACATTGTCTTCTAGCTGGTCTCCTTGATTCTAGATTTTTTTTTTTTGCCTTTATAGGAATGAAACAGTTTCCCCTCTGCCTTCAGGCATGTTGCTCTTGGCCAAGAGTACTTTTTTTTTCTACTAACCCTTACTTCATGGCTAATTCCCATGCTTTACTCTGGTCATACCATAAGTCACCCCTCAATATACATTTCTTTCATCCTACAAACTAGAAAAATATCCTGTGCTATATGTTTTTTTCATAGCCTACAAAGATTTCCCTTTCATAGCACTGTGGTAGTTTAAATAGGAAAGGCCCCCATAGGTTCATATGTTTAAATGTGTGGCTGTCAGGATGTGGCATTACTGTACAGGGATTAGGCGGTGTGGCCTTGTGGGAAGAAGTTTGTCACTGTGGATGGGCTTTGGGGTTCAAATACTCAAGCCAGGCCCAGTGTCTCTTTCTTCTTGCTGCTTGTGTTTCCAGATGTAGGACTCTTAAGTTCCTTCTCCAGCACTTTGTCTACGCACACACCACCATGTTTCCTGACGTGATGACAATGAGCTAGACCTCCGAACTATAAGCAAATCCCAGTGAAATGCTTGCCTTTTTAAGAATTGCTGTGGTCATGGTGTCTCTTCACAGCAATAAAACACTGATTAAGACAAGAACCTTTCCACAATACTTTATATTAGCTATCTCTTGCTGTGCCACAAGTTACCTCAAAACTTGGTGACTTAAAAACGGGAAAAAAAAAGTTTCTCTGTTTATGTTGGTGAACTTTCTAGTATGGGTACTCCTTTTTTGTAAAAAAGAAAAAAAAAACAACTTTGCTTTAAAGATGCATTTTTATTATTTTGATTATGTATATGTAACTGCATGTGGGCTTTGTGAATGTTGAGTGCAGGTGTCCATAGAGACTGGAGGCATAGGATCCCCCTGGAGCTGGAGTTTGTAGTGGTTATGAGCCTCATGACAATGGTTCTGGGAACGAAATTTGGGTCTTCTGGAAGAGCAATATGTGTTCTTAACCACCAAGCCACCTCTTCAAGCCCTATTGATTGCTTCTTAAATATTTATTATTTTTGGTACGCTTTGTGCATGTATTTGTGTGTGTGTGCGCACGCTTGTGCATGCATGCCCATTGTACCAACTGAACTTCCTCCCCAGCCTATTACATGCATTTTATTTCCTACCCAGTGCAATTTCGACAAAGTCTCCCGTGATTACAGCACTGCTTTTAGCCATCTACTGAGAGGTGGCAGTGGCCAGGAACCCCAGTAATGCCAACCCTGACCTTTACCATCCGAAGCTGCTATTAGCAGTGCTGGAGATGGCTTTCTTCGAGGGTCAGTTCAGTGGTATATTTTTGAATATTGTCTTTGACTTCTTTGCCTCAAGTTCTGTTCTTCGCCCCTCTCAATTATTCTGCAAAGTGCCTGAGTAAATCCATTATCATCTTAAATTAATTACAGTTAGTTTCTTGCAGCTGAGAACCTTGACTAATATAGAGAGCAACAATTATCTGCTCAAAGTCACTAAGGCAGCAAATCATGAAAATTTGTTTTAAATGTGTTTATGTCTGACTCCACGGCTTAGTTTCTTCACCCTTCTCATCCTTCCTACCTGTGCAAGGCTTTCCTTCCAAACAAGTCTGGAGCCCCAGTTGTCTCCCCAACAGTGGTATAGCCTTGGCTTATTCTAATGGGTTAAGCAAGAATCATGGAGTTTCTAGTTTATAAAAAACCAAGCCTAGATTCTTGGCGTGAGGATGGGCATTCCCAGGGGTAAAGGTAAGTTTCACCTAGAATCTTTGTTTTTCAGTAAGCAAATACACTACCTTAAAATCAATTGAGGTGACAACAAGCACCATTATAAATGGCTTCAGAGTAGAGGCACCATTAACTGGTAAAATCAGCAAGAGCACAGAAAGGTGCCATTGGTCCAGACCATGAGTGACGCTAGGAGACTGTTGGCTTCAACAGATAAATGACAAATAGAGGGCTAGGGATTTGTAGATGCATAAGAGGTCATCAATAGTTGCAACATGTGAATCTTATTCTTTCCGATGCCTTATTAACATTCCTTAACAATATGTGTGTCGGGTGCTTGATGAAATAAAGAATTTGTCCCTGTGTCTTCTGTGAAACGATCTCTCTGCTTTTCCTTAATTTTTGAGATAAGGTTTATCTGTGTAGCCCTGACTATCCTGGAACTTGTTCTAAAGACCAGACAGCTTTGAACTGAACTTAAAGATTCGCCTGCCTCTGCCTCCCAGTACTGAGATTAAAACTGTGTGCCGTCACTCCTGCCTCGATCTCTTTGAAATAAACTGAATACGTTTTGTTTTGTTTTTATAAGGTTTTCCTATATAGTCCAGATTGGCCTTGCGTTTGCTATCTTCCTGCCTCAGACTCTAGAGTGCTGGGATTGCAGGCGCACACCACCACACCTGCACAACATATCCTTCCTATTTGGGGTGCAATGCCGACACGATGGTTGGAGCTGGAGCGAGGTTTGGAATTGTGAAGCACCATTGATCTGTGTGAGGAAGCTAGGTGTTTAGAAGTGTACAGCAAGGGGATGCAGTCATTCTTAATTCCAGAGATCGAGGCGTTAACTCACTAGTCCTGGAATTCCTATGGCTACGTTAACGTGAACTAAATCTCTGTCTTCTTTAAGCCATTCCATTTTGACTGGCTAATTGCAGCTCAACTCTTTCTGTAACTTATCGAGGAGGCAGCTGGTGCACCAGCTGGGACTGAGAGCCGGAACTCAAGAGGTGCAGGTGAAGCTCATCCCACAGCTGGAAGACTGGATAACCTTTGTCAGAAATGAGGAAGTCAGCAGAAGAACTGGCTGGAGAGGGATAATGACACATAGTTTCAGATAAGAGTGACTGGTCACATGAACATTTAATGTCCAAGCGGCAGCTGCTTTCAGAGACACCTGCCTACAGAAGAACCTGGACATTCCTCAGATACTTTTGCCAACTTTTCACAGATATGTTTTTTAAGATTTATTTTTATTTTATGTGTGTTGGCATTTTGCCTGTGTGTATATCTATGCAACATTGTGTGTGCAGTTCCCGAGGAGGCCAGAAGAAGAAATCAAATATCTTAGAGCTGGAGTTACAGTTGTTAGCTCCTATGTGGGTGCTAGGAAGAGCAATCATCTCTCCAGTCCTCCATGGACATAATTACTTCCTGCTTAGAGCCATGTTCTTTCGTGAACTTTCATTTCCGTTTTCTTATGAACTTTGCCTCTCCTATTCCTCAGGGCCAAGAGAACACTTTGGCCGATGCAGCTGTCTTTGGAACATCTCTGTTGTCTGTGTCAGGGTGCTAAGTAGAGAGATGATTGGGGTATCCTCTACTTTGTATCTCTTATTGCTTCATGTGTGAAACAGTACAATTTGTGCTCACATTCACACCAACATCCATAGATTTCCAGCACCTGAATCTAACTAGAGTCATAGCAATCTTTCCCTAATCACTACAGCACACAATATAGACTGAGTGATTATGTTGGGCAGACTCTAAGATAACTCTTTTTTTTTTTTTTTGGTTTTTCGAGACAGGGTTTCTCTGTAGCTTTGAAGACTGTCCTGGAACTAGCTCTTGTAGATCAGGCTGGCCCCAAACTCACAGAGATCTGCCTGCCTCTGCCTCCTGAGTGCTGGGATTAAAGGCATGTGCTTGGCTCCAAAAATGACTATTTTCCATTGTGATTCAATACATTGCTGTATAATCACTTGGTTGCCAGCTAACTTGAAAACTTCTAATAAGCAGAACATAGCTAAGATGATGATAAGCCACTTTCCATGACAATGTTGCATAATATTTTTAAAGGATTTATTTATAATATTTATGTATGCATAGGTGTATCTGTGTCTTAGTATGTTTATGTGTGTGGCAGGCCCAGGTGAGATTATTGAATAACCTGGAGCTGTAGTTACAGGCAACTATGCCCCCACATGGGTTCTGGGAACTGAACCTGGCTCGTCTACAAGAACAACAAGTGATTTCTTAAAAATTTTAATTTCTTGAGAAGTTCTTACATGAGTACCGTGTTCTCATCATTTCTAGCCTCACGCTTTCCCCCTCCAGCTCTTCCTGTGTCCCCCACCTCTCCAAGACCCCTTCTTCTCTGAGCTCTTAGCCACTGAGCTGGCTCTCCAATCTCATTGCTTACATGAAGTTTTAACTGTCTTACTAGCTGATTCTATTACTTTCATTGCTTGCATATTTGGATAAAGCAAGTAGCCAAGCTAAAAGGACTCATGTGATAAGGAACTGAGGGTTTCTCCTACCCAACAGCCAGGAGGGAGCCAGAACTCCCAGTTGAAAGGCCAGTGAAGAGTTAAGTTGTATCAGTAAGCACATAAGCTTGGAAATGAACTCTTCCCATGTTGATCTAATGAGATTCCAACCCTGGATGACAACCTGATGGTATGGGAAACCTCAAAACAGACCTAGATAACCATATTCCCATTTCTGATCCACAGAAAATATGAACTAGTAAATGGCTATTGGTTTCTGCTGCTAAGTTCATGGGCATGTATCATGCACTTACAGACAGCCTTCCTCAAGGACCAAATCTCTATCAGGGATACTAACATGTGCATCTATGTACCTCCAGGGACCACTAACTAGCCTACTAGTTCAGCCTTCTCTGAGTTCTGGCATATTCTTTGCAGGTACAGAACAGCCTAGATAAATACAGACTTGGTGGTGAGTCCGTGGTGCAAAGTACAGCTTCATCTAATGTTAGATTGACTCTCTGGCTCCTTTATTTTGTCTCAGTGTGTTTAGTTCCTTTTAAGGTTGTCCTGGGGATCCAAGGAAGGTTGGTTACAAAATCTTCAGATACCTCTCTCAAAACCTCAATTTCTCTACTGCACTAGCTTCAACAGAGCCATTTGGGTCTCCATTTTGACTTTCCAGTGGCTAGGAAAGGATTCCCCTCTGGGTTTCTCAGATAGCCATACTTCCATTCTTCCCGTGAGTTAATTCTTTTTCTACTATGAAGGTATTTCTGAAAATACCCATGTCCCTTCCTGAGCTAGCTAGTGCTTTATTTTCATAGTCCATCCTCATTTATTATAGAAACTCAAGCTGTAATATTGTCAGTCACTCTCAAATGAAAGTATGTGTACTTTAAAAATACTCTCTTAGCAACTTTCAAGATCTTTCAGATATATTAATTGCAAATTAAATGAACTGCCCTGGCTGTCTTGGAACTCACTCTGCAGACTAGTCTGACCTCAAATCCACAGAGATCTGCCTGTCTCTGCCTCCCAAATGCTGGAATTAAAGCCATGCGCTGCCACCTCCTGATTCTTAAATTCCATTTTAGTTTGTTTTGTGTGCATGCAAACACATGGAGGTCAGAGAACAACCTTCCTGCGGCGGTGCTCTTCTTGAACCATGAGGGTCTCTGGAGTTGTCAGTTGTGGGGGCAAGTGCTGAACCATCTCACTAGCTCTTAATTTTTTTTTTTCGATGCAAGGTCTCACTGTGTAGCCCTGGCTGGCCTGGAAATCTTGAACTCGCACGAATCTGACTGCCTCTGACTCCGAGGTCCTGACGTTAAACGCATGAGGATTAGATACTAGTTTTATATATTAGTGGCACTCCATTTCCTCTTTCAACATATGTGTGAATCATACACCAACAAAAGCCAGAAAATGGCTTTTCAATTTTAATGTTGGAGAAGAAATTCCCTTCTTTGGGAACATATTTATCTTATTATGGTAACCTGTTCTTTTAAAATGGCATTTCTTGATATGTGTGTGCATATGTATCTGCATGTGTGGTATATGAGTGTGCCACGGTGCTGGTGTGCAGGTCAGAGGACAGTTTATGGGAGTCAGTTCTTTCCTTCCACCATGTGGAGTCCAGGAATTGAACTCGTCCTCAGATTTGACAACCAGCCTTCACGCAGTGAGCCATCTTACCAGTCCCGGGTATGTTAATTTTTTATATCTCTTCTAACAGTTGTGCCATTTTCTTAGTATATCTCCAGAGAAGAAAAACAAGGTCCCGGGATTTTTTTTTTTGTATGAAATAAGTCACTTCTCTGTAGTATGAGGGGCCGGCTTGTTGGGGTTTCTATCCCGCCCAGTACCCCACAGCCGGCAAGCCCAAAGAAAAATCACACACAAGACTCCATAAGGTTATAAACTGATTGGCCCATTAGGTCAGGCTACTTATTAGCTCTTATAACATATATTACCCCATTATCCTTATCTATGTTAGCCACACAGCTCAGTACCTTTTTCAGCTGGGCAGGTTACATGCTGCCTCTTCGATGGTCTGCACAGGAATGGCGGAGGGGGCTTTCTGTTTCCCAGAATATTCTTGTTCTCATCGCCCTGCCTCTACTTCCTGTCTGGTTGACCCACCTATACTTCCTGCCTGGCCAATCAGCGTTTTATTAAAATACATGATTGACAGAATACAGACAATTCTCCCACACCACTTCCCCCCCCCACACAAGCATCTATATAGTAATCACTGGTTACACATCTACTATGGGTTAGTTACTAGGAATACAGAGATGACTAGGCACGATGTTTTCCCTCAAGACGTTCCATCAAATATAGGGCATAGAAAAATAAGCCCACACTAGTAATGACCTGTGATTAGATCCTTAATAAAAATCTATAGAAAAGGCTGAGAGAAAACTACTGGGAGTTAAAAGAAATTCCCTGTGTATGTAAGAAAAAAAAATCGACAAGGACTTACTATATAACCCTGGAAGACATGGAACCTGCTATGTAGATAACACTAGCTTCCCACTCACAAAGACTGGCCTATCTCTGCCTCTCGAGTGCTTGGGGTTAAAAATGTGTACTACCATTCCCAGGTAGTAAAAGAAGTTTTATCTAGAAGGTAATCATGGAGATGAGCCTTGAAGCCTAAGTGAGGTTTCTGTGTATGGAAAAGGGCCGTAGAGCTTGCAGAGAAGAAACAGCTTAATATCATATGTGTCCAAGAAGATATTTTCTTTAATAGAACTTAAAATGATTTTAAGACTGGTTTCAAGTGGTTTTTATTATGCCCTCTTCTAAAGTTTCAGGGATACTTCAAATGATTAAACACATATTACAGTTTGAAGTAGTTAGTCAGTACACTTTTCTTCAACCTTCCGATTAGGACCTGTGATGTGAAAAGTAAAACTATATAATTATAGGAATACTAGAATGAAGTGTTTAAATTTGGATTTGTCTGAGAAAATCTGGCCAGCATGTGTGCTCTGCAAGATATTAGTCTACAGATGCTATGGAGAGAAATTTATCCTTACAACCATTGACAATCTGAGAATAAAATAAGAGTGTCCGAAGGTTTCTTTGTGGATTTGCTGGCTCGTTTGGAGGTTCTTTCGCAGGAATCCAGTCATTCTAGTACGTTTGCAGCTTTTAGCTGTAAGTAATGGGAATGGCACTTAGGTAGCAAAATGTGTTGAGCGGATCCTTTGGAGAATCTGGAGTACCTCATGGAAGAGTGACGCAGGCTTGGTTTCTTTGTTCACTTTCTGCAGCTGCAGTAAAGAACAAAAGGCTGAATGCATCATAAAGAACGAAAGCAGCCAGGTGGTGGTGGCGCACACCTTTAATCCTAGCACTCGGGAGGCAGACACAGGTGGATCTCTGTGAGTTCAAGGCCAGCCCGGTCTACAGAGGGAGTTCTAGGACAGCCAGGACTACACGAAGGAAAAAAAAAAAAAAAAGAAATGTTTAGATGACAGTTTGGCAGATAAACGTGCGTGACTGCGTGACTCATCTCTTTGGCCTCTAGTGAGGGTCTCCAACCTGCATCAGAGCATGACAGGCGATGAGGTGATGGCAGGACACACACGAGAGAGATCGTATGACACGAGGGGAAGCCAGAGATTCAAGAAGGAGGTTTGTTCTACTAATAACCATCTGCTCTCATAAGAACTGTATTGGGCCCTTCGAGGGCTGCATCATCTGCTACAACATCCACTTCGGAGTGTGATGTCCCCAATAGCCTAGTTATCTTCCACCAGGCTCTACCTCCTCAGGGTTCTACCACCTCAATACCACCAGACAAGAAACTTTATGGGGGGCAAACCCTATCCAAAGTATGGTACTGGGAAGTAACAATAGAATGACCTTACAGAGCAGGGTTCACTAACTCTGGAGCAAGCAAGGAGAAAACAGGTTAAGTGGACTTATTTCCTTCTAGCCAATTATTGCCGTACAGGAACTTGGCCTGGTGTTTCGAGATCCAGTAAAGCCAGAAGTATGAGTTTATTACTGACATTCCCTCAGTTTTCAATATTGGCAACTAAATCAAAATTTAAAAATATCAAACACTCTGAGGGCCAAACAAAACATGTCTATAGCTTCTGTTTCAAAGTGCTGCCACCGAGGTGACTCAGTGCCAACAGACTAATCTCTCTGTTCTAAGTTTACCCTTTCCTGGAGTGAGATTTTGACTAAACCACCTAAAGTCATTCTCCACCTCAGTTTTCTCAGCTCTTACTGGAAAGCAGTCACTTAACATGGGCCTAAGCCCTGGGAACGACCAACTTGTATGTATAAAATGAATCATTTTTGAAGACTAACAATCATAGCAACCTTTTTGGGTTCTTAGGGGCATGCTAAGCACATGATGTTTGCTGTCCCATCTCACAATAACCTAATAAAATACCCATTTCCATTTTATAGGGGAAGGAAGAAGATGTCAGCGTTGTTTATCTTCTTTGAAACACATGCTGAAATCGTATCCCCATTGTGAGACACAAAGCTGGAACTTCTAAGAGATCAGGCTTCTGTCCTTGTAAATAAACTAATATAAATTAATAAATGTATTAATTAATTTGTATGACTAATGGGCTAATGGGTTCTCTGGAGAGTGGGTCTGCTACAGCTACAAGCTGGTCTAGGTCCTTGAGTGTGCAATGCCCTCGGATGCTGCAGGATCCTGCCAGCAAGTAGGTCGGTCATGAGAACATGCATCACCTTTGCCTTGAAGTAAATCCTAGAATCAAAACAAGCTTCTTTAGAGCTGTTCCATTCTGTGGTATTGTTATCAGCCACAGAAGTTCTACCAAGACAAGGAGATTAAGACACGTAGTTGGCCATTGGAAGCCCAACCAGTATGTTCTCTGATCCTGGCCTCTTGGCTACCTCACGTGGCATTCCTAAGGCGAAGGAGGTTTGAACCAGACAGCTACTTCACTTGTTTGATTGAGCAAGCAGTTTCAGGAAGCATATGGACGACGGAGTTACAGATAAGGGGCTACCGGCCTTCCAGATTCTGACATCCAGGAAACTCCGTCTCAAGCTGGAAAAGCAGCTTGCTGGAACTAACGGCAGGAAGCTAGGATCCCTTCAGCATCCCTGTTTTTCTAACACTGACTTCCATTCCCAACCAGTCAACCAATAGCTGTGCTCCACAACATCTCATTTATGCCTTTCAGTCCAGGCTCTTGGCTGTAATTCTGTAAGATCTACCTTGGTATCCCAGATGTGCCTGTTTATTTATGAAAGTCAACGGCAGTCCCAGGATGTTTTCCAGAGCAGGAAGCATGCCATTTCCCATCTACGTTGCTTTTCCTCCCTGCATTGATCTCTCCACTGGAGAAAAACCAGAAGCTTTCCAACACTGGCCAGTAGAACATAAATAGGAAGTCAGGGGTTAAAGTTCAGAGGACAATCTTCCCTGTCATTGTCACTGTGCCTTAAGGTTATCTTTAGGTTTGAAAGCACATTCAGATTGCAAAAATGGGAGAAGGAGAGATTAGAAATAAAGTATTGGGTCCAGTCTTTACAACTGCTCTGAAACTTCAAATCATATAGATCTCTATCAGGCCCGTTGATTCATTTAGTATACATTAGGGAGATAGTCTTAGACGTTAGGCCCTCTAACAGAAGACTATAGTTAAGAATGGGTGAAACCCAGAATTGGGGTTAGCATTTTTTAGTCACCCGAGTTTGCCTTCCTTCTCCTTTTAGCCTTTTCTTGAAGTCCTATGGAACACGTGTGCTCACTGCCTCTGATGTGTGATATTTGAACCTTGTCCAAGAAACTAGTGTTCTACCCAGTGAACTTCCACAGAGGATTCCACATCCTGAGGTGTGGAGCATAAATGGGCTTTGGGAAATGCAAGAATCTTCAGGAGATTTATAAACACATGGAAGGGTGGTCACAGATCTGGTTAGGCAATGAATCCATATTCTTTTAAAAACTTACAAACCATTGCCATATAAGCTGTAAAGTGAGTGAAAAATTGTGCCATTTCAGGAACATTGTCCTTAATAGATGGGAGGGTGGTTTAGTCAGTAAAATACTTGTGGGCCAGAATGAGAACCTGAGTTCTTTTCCCAGCACCCAATTAAAAGCTGAGCTCATCAGCCCATGTCTGTCATTACAGCACGGAGAAAACAGAGCCGGAGCTCCCTGAGATGTTCTGGCCAGGCAGAAATGGGGAAGCAGAGATGGTGTCATCCTAGCCTGGGGAAGTGGAAATGGTGTCATCCTAGCCTGGGGAAGCAGAAATGGTGTCATCCCAGCCTGGGGAAGCGGAAATGGTGTCATCCCAGCCTGGGGAAGCAGAGACAGAGCTCCCTGAGGCTTCCTGGCCTGGCAGTGTAACTGAATCAGTGAACTACAGGCTCAGTGGCAGACTCCTTCTCAAGAAGCAACATGGAAAGTGATTGAAAAGGCATCCAGTATTGACCTCCATTCTCCAGTTGCATGTGCACACGTTCATGGACCCCTCCCCACAAAGCCACATGAAATTCATGAGTGAAATCACAGAAATCACTTGGGAGACCTAGGCTATGGCCTGGAGGAGCAACATGATAGGATAGTATCAGCAGAGACAGCAGAGATGTCAGGAAATTTGAAGGCAGGCTGGAATCCAATCAAACGCAGACACGTGGAAATAATTCAAGTCAAGGGGCCCGATCTGGATGTCTGGCAGAGCGCAGCAGAATGAGGAAGCTATGAGGAAGCTGACATCTGAGTGGCTGGCAGCAGACGCTTTTCTTGAAGAAGAGTTCTGTTTAACTGTGACACTGAGTATTCTTTTGCAAGGCCATTTAGCAATCAGCATGAAGGTAAAGGGAACAGCTGCTGCTTCCCAAATACGATCCGCAAGACAAAGTGTGAGAGGTATTACAGATAATGGTTGCTTTTAAGCAAGGCTTCCAGGGTTATGATGATCAAGTTCAATGTCAGAAGCTCTCTCTCTCTCTCTCTCTCTCTCTCTCTCTCTCTCTCTCTGTGTGTGTGTGTGTGTGTGTGTGTATGGTCCAAGTTCATTTCACTGTTTACACATGTGCATATGCACCTCAGTATACAATTTCAGAGAACTGGAAGAAACAAAGGAAAGACTTCAGTGATGAAGTCAGGAAGGGAGTGAGGTATAGAGAGCTAGTGGCAGGAGAGGTTAACCCATTCCTATTATTCTGTATCTTACCACGAGGCTCGTGGTTTACCGGTAAGGTTTGGGGCATCTGTCTCCTTTGGTGTCCCCCTAACTATGTCTTCTTTTCTCCTCTATCTCTACTTGGAATTCCTGCCTTGCTCTCTTCTGCGCTGCCTTAGGCCAAAAGCAGCTTCTTTATTAACCAATGGTAATAAAAACATATTTACAACATACAGAGGGAAATCCCTCATCAGATCCTTTTGTTTTCTGAGTCAGGGTCTCACTATGTAGCCCTGGCTAGGCAGTAACTCTGCCTGACTCTGCCTCCTAAGCGCTGGTATTAAATCTTTGCATGGCAGCCCATGCATGTAATCTCAGCACTAGGAGACCGAGGCAGAGAATCTTGAGTCAGAGGTTAGCTTGGGGTGCATAGTGAATCTTACACTGGTTACATCTCAATAAACAAGTGAAGTAGGGTCACATGTACACACATGAGCACACTGTTAATAATTTTTATAGTGTATTGTTTTTCTCAATAATTCTCTTCCTTCTTCCCTTTCCCTTCTCTCCTAATTTTCTTATCTATGCTTGTCTTCTACTGAAATATACATTCTCTGAGGACAATGACCACATTGATCTCATTAACGACTTGTAGGTGTTAGCTTAGCATAAGTAACACTGTGGCAAACAATTTGCACCAACAAAAGTTTATTTCTTGCACAGGAGACATGTTGGCTATGCCCTGCTTATGGCTCAGGTCTGTTTGTCTTCTCTCTGGGACCCAGGTTTGTAGAGAGAAGGAGATTTTGGGATATTGACGTTCTCATGGCAGCGAGAAGACAGACCCCAGCGGTATGACTCTGACCCTGAAAACCTCTGCTTGGAAGTGACACCATTACTTCTGATCATCTGCCGATGACCGACACAAGTCATATGACCAAACTTCAATTAAATAGAGTGAAGTGGTATAATATACCCCCAGGGCTGTGTGATGAAACATTTAGCTGGTAATGCAATCTGCTACATTGCTGCATTCTCAGCACCATGCATAATAGTTCCTGGAACAATGCAGAGCCTCCAAGTAATGATGCCATGTGGCCCCTGGCTGTTGGGAAGCCTGTTTCTAGTGTGGGCTTTGAGATCGAATGGAAGTACTTCTCCATGGTTCATATTGTGTGATGCACAAACTTTCTATTTTTTCAATCACATGTACTATGCAAACAAAATATCTTTAGAAAACATTGCTCTTTTTATTGTTTTTGTAGCATACAAGGGAAAACCACGCACCCCTTTTTTCTGAAATGGTAGCTTCAAGAATGTCTGCTGTCCTCCTTCGAGACAAATAGCTTTCTTTAAGCTCCTTCAATGTAAAAATCTCGAAACTACCATTAGCTGGGGAAGTGTAGAGCTGGTGAGCCTAAGGCGTGGCTTTTGAGCTTTTCTAAACAATACAGGGAGGCGGAAATACTGTTACTCATTCAGTCTGCAATCCTGAACGGTCTGAGAGGACCACTGAACTATAAGACATGAAACAAATGGTACAATCTTAACGTGCCCAACACTGTATTTCTATTTTTTTCTTACAGTACTGGGCTAACCAGGGCTTTGCATATACTAGGCATGCACCCTAACACCAAGTTTTACCCTTAGTTCCCCCCAAATGAATTTCTGGTATTTCCTCCCTGCCCCTAGGCCTGTTCTTCATCCCTCCCCCTTTCATTAAATGACAGCTCTCCTTCAGTTGCTCAAGCCACAGATTTTCATGCTGTCCTTGAATGTTTCCTTTGTCTCCATCTCACTCTTATTCCACCTCTAAATATCAGCCCTCTTGGCAGTTCCAGCTTCAAAACATATCCAAAAGTGGAAAATTTTAATCATCCCCGCTGCTATCACCTTGGTCGAAACACATCATCATTTCTCGGCTGGATTATTGCGCGATCTATTCTAGCTGCCAGTTCTTGCTCTGATGTTATTTCCAAACAACCCCCTAATGTCAATTGCTTACAATAAACATTTGTTTTGCTTGCTCAATGGTCTGGGGTCAGCTGGGATAGCTTTGCTTACGGCTTTGAGTCAGTTTTTGTATCCTCTCCATATATCTCTGCTGTGAAGGATCAGGAGCCAGCTGGGGCACATTCTTTTGGCAGATGGCAGGTGCACAAGAGGCCACACTAAATCATACAAATAATTATGTGCTAGCATCACATTCACTGGCATTCCATCGAGCACAACAAGTTACATAGACATGCTCAGCAGCAATGTGCAGCAAAATGTCATCTGCTTGCTCTATACGAAATTAAAGCACACACACAAATCACAATCCCAGAGAACCTAGACAACAATGAGGACCCTAAGAGAGACATACATAGATCTAATCTACTTGGGTAGTAGAAAAAGACAAGATTTCCTGAGTAAGTTGGGAGCATGGGGACTTTGGAAGAGGGTTGAAGGGCAGGGGAGAGACAGGGAGGGGAGCAGAGAAAAATGTAGAGCTCAACAAAATCGATAAAAAATTAAAAAACAAAATAATTAAATCACAAAATTATATCATCAGGGAATGCATATAAGATTCTGCAGCAAGAGGGCCAGGAGGTGGTGGCGCAGGCCTTGAATCCCAGCACTCGGGAGGAAGAGGCAGGCAGATCTCTGTGAGTTCAAGGCCAACCTGGTCTACAAGAGCTAGTTCTAGGACAGGCTCCAAAACTACAGAGAAACCTTGTCTTGAAAAACAAAACAAAACAAAAAAGATACTGCAGCAGGAAGTGAAAACATATAGTTTGTCTCCTAACTATTCTCCTTATCTCTGTCCTTTTTCCTCAAGTGAAATTTAACTTTATTCTATGCTGTTTATGTGTCCCTGTTTCTACGTCATCACTCCTTTCCTGTTCTTTCTTCTTTTTCCTTCCTTTCTTTTTTTTCTTTTTTGATTTTTTGAGATAGTGACTCACTATGTAGCCCCGATGCTTGCCTGGAATTAGTTATATAGTAGAGGATGACCTCATACTTGTGATCCCTATGCCCCAACCTCCAAAATTCTGGACTTACTAGTATGTACCACCATGTCTGGACTAAGACATCTTTTCCTCTGTACACGATTGTTTCCTTTTCTTCATCTACTTACTTGCATGCTTTTGAGACAGTCTTAAAACATAGTCTTGGCTGGCATGGGGGCTCTCTATGCAGACAAGGCTGGTTTCTGAACTTACCCAGATCTACCTGCCTCTGTCTCCTGAGTGCTGGGATTAAAGGCGTGTGCCATGATCGTGTACACTTTTTAAAATTGGAATCCCTCAACTCTGCAAGTTCCTCTAGCCCTCTTTCTTCTTTGCTTTCTCTCTGTGGTGCTATCATTTAGTGTGCTGCACATTTCACAGATTTAGTTAATCGTCTCTTTCATGTTGGTATAGTATAAGCTCCCTGAAGGCAGGTGTTTAGGCTGGATTTATTCACCTGCTCTTCTCTGAGTGTCTAAAACACTCGATATTGACTGAATGAGCAAGTTATTGGTGGCAGGAACAGAACTAAGGCGAGAAAAGGCTAACATGGCAGCAGGGTATATCCATTATACCAAAGCCCTGCCATTTTTAAGTAGAGAAGAAAAGCATTTCGGAATGAGGGATGATAACCAAGTGTCTCTGCTTTCATGGTTATTTTGGGTCCATAGGCAGTCAAGTGATGTTGAGGACTCAGAACCAAATGCTTATTGTACAGTTCTTATCTGTTTGCATTTGCCTGCAAGGAAGCGGAGCAAGGACCACCATTCAAGTTTCCAGGATTCCTTTGCTCTCTTTTCCCTTGGTAACACACATCTGTGGTTACCAGTGACTAAAGGCAAGGGGTTGGTCAAGAGGGCCAGTTTTTGCTGAGAGGGTCTCATTGGGTACCTTTGAAATAAACCCCTGATGTGTGTCCAGATGGTGGCGCACATCTTTAATCTCACCACTTGGGGGGCAAAAGCAGGGGGATCTCTGGGTTTGAGGCCAATCTGGTCTCCAAAATGAGTTCTACGACAGCCAGATCTGTTACACAGAGAAACCCTGTCTTGAAAAATCAAAACCAAAGAAAAGGAGAAAAAGAAAAAAAGAAATAAATCCCTGATTAAGAAGCCCCCACCCACAGAGACTTCCCTGTAAATTTCGGGGATGTGAGAAACATAGCTGAGCTACTGATTAGGGTCACAAAATACTTAGCAGGATACAGGCCTGCGGATGGGTTTCAGTATTAGCAACATTTGCATAATGATGACAGGGACATCTGATAGAAACTACTTAAAGGAGAGAAGGTTACATAGGACTCACAGTCTCCAAAGATGACCACCATTAATTACTTCTTTCAATTTATCCACATGCCTGAGACTCCATTCATCAAAAAAAAATATAGAATCTATATTTTTCCATTGGAATTTAGTCTCATCTCGCTGTTAGTTTCCACTGCTGCAGCAGCTTGCCTCTGCCGCCAGAGCAATTAAGTCGTCACCTGTCATAGGTGCCTTTCCACCATCAGCGATGCAACATGTGCCCCCTCTTAAAAGTGCCCGCCAGGCACAGCTCGCTCTCTGCCTCTTGCTCCTCTCTTACCTCTCTTGTCTCTCTTCTTGCTCTTGTCTCTGTTCTTTCTGCCTCTCTGTTTTGCCTCCTTCATGTCCCCACTCCAACACCGCACTTTCACTCCCCCCATCCCCCAATAAACCTCTTGCCCTAACTCTGTTGCACGTGGCATGCTTGCTTAGTGGCATACCTTGGCAGGGCCCGAAAGGCACCCACTTGGTTTTTCTTTTTTCTTTTTCATCCTTTCACCCACACTTTACTTGGAAAGGTAAAATATGGTGATGCTTGCTCACTTCTAGGTCTATCCTGGAACTGGCTTTGTAGACCAGGCTGACCTTGAACTCATAGAGATCCACCTGCCTCTGCTTCTGCCTCCTGAGTGCTGGGACTAAAGGTGTGCGCTACCACTCCCATCCTGGGTTTCATAAGATATGAACGTTTTCTCCTTTCTAAGACAGTTAACCTCCACGTAAAGAAATCTGTTTACATTGAAAGCACCTTAATGTATCCAAATGACAAGGCAATATGAAAGAGAAGCAAAGAAGCCATGAGATAAGAGAATGGAGGCCCCAAATAAAGCTCTTTCCCTCCGCCCTAGTTAAGCCATCTCAATAAAACTATCCCAACTGAGGCTCTAGGTGTTATAAAGTCAATCCAAGGCATGGGTGGTACTATTCGGATTCTCAGCCCACCAGCAAAACTGTTGTGGCTTTGAGCCACTGAGTTTGGGTGAAATTCTAAAACAGAGGAAAACTTGAAGAACAGACTATGGGCAGCATGAAGCAGTCTAGGATGGAGGCAAGGCTGTGAACCCCAGGTAAAGGCTTCCTGAATACTAGCCACATGACCTTAGAGGCAAGTCCCTGAATCTCTCTCTGCTTCATATTTTTTTGCTTGCCTTTAAGACGGAGTTAATAATATCTGCAATCAGAGTTGTGATGATTGTGTTCATGCACGTAAAGCCCTCTCACTCCAGCAATGGTGCAGGATAAGAGCTACGCAAATAGGCACTGTTGTGATGATGACAATAACATGTAATTTCTATTATGTACCAATCACATTCTCATTTTGCTCACATTTACTTTATTCGATCCCTGGGACCCCTGAGGAACAATACCACCCAAAATACCCAAGTAGGAAAAAATTACTGCTTCCCTAGATACGAGTCTTTCTAAAGAGAACACACTCAGGAGTTTTGGGTTCAATTAAAGGCCTCAAATCATTTCTGACTGGCAGAGGAGAGAGCTAGATTTTCCCCCTCCTCCATCCAATTTTCCTCTGTATTTCCATTTTGCGTAGGCAAATGTTCAAGTTTGCATTTTTCAAGCATATATTCACAGGCTGTCATGGGAGCAGGGGAAAAAGACAACTCAGAAACCCACTGGGAGGCAGTGGAGGCCAACTTCCAGAAGGGCCCTCAGATAATCTACGAAGTCGATAATTCTCTGGAAGAATCAAGGGCTGATGTTAGTAAATTACTACTTGCCAAGCTTTCCCAGGGGCCTGGAAAGTTCATGCGGCCTCTCCAAATTCCTACCGCTGCTAAAGGGCAGGAGTGTAGACCCTGGGAAGATTGGCTTCAATGCAACAGAAAGTAGATAATAAGTATTTGTGCCCTCCTTGTCATTCTCGTGGAAATGCAAGCTGCCAAGGCTGAGGGGAGTGGGAGTTGAGTGTTCATCTGATTAATCTGTACATCAGCAGGATGCAGCCTGGGCCCAGGCCGTAGGAGGCAATGGGAGGAAAGAGCTGGGCCTTACCACTCGGCAGTGATTTGCAGACAGGGCTGGGAGGGCACTGTGAGAGGAACAGGAGGTATGGCCAGAATTGGAAGTCAGAAAGAGGGGACCAGAAAGGGGGTCAGAGGGCAAAGTCCTTCCTCTGCCTTTCCTTATCTGGCTTACCACCTGGATCCCCTTCCTTTACTTTTTCCACTTCCTCCCTCCTGTCATGCCAAGTTTTCTACCTCCCCCCACCCCGTCTCCCACCCCACCCCACTGCATTTTCTTCTCATCTGCTCTCCAAACATCAAAACAATAACTCTCCTCTGCTGTGATGCTTTTCTATGTACTCAAGAGTGTCATTTCCTTGAAGAGCTGAGCTCATTCTAATCAAAGTCCCTAATGCATGTGCAAATGGGAGAAAGAGCTGCCCAAGGGATGGGGAGATGGTTCAGTCAGTAAAGTGCTTGCGGCACAAGCTTGAGGACTTGGATGTGGATCCTCACATAAAAAACCAGACATGATGACACATCAATATAATTCCAGAACTGGACAGGCGGATCTTCCAGATTTGCTGGTCAGTTAGTCCATACCAGTGAATAAGTTTCAGTTCAGTGAGACATTGTGCCTCAAAGGAACAGACTGGAAGAGTCAGGCATGGTGGTGCATGCCTTTAATCCGAGACACTTGAGGGGCAGAAGCAAGAGAATATCTGTGAGCTTGAGACCAACCAGAGCTGAATAATGAGCCCTCTCAAAAATAAACTAACTGGCCATGGTGACACACAGGCAGATTTCTGTGAGTTCAGGCAAGCCAGGGCCATAGAGTGAGACTCTGTCTCGATGAATGAACAAACAAACAAATAGATGTGCTTGTATATGCACATGCACATGCGCGTGCATACAAACACACACACACACACACACACACACACACACACACACACGCACACACACACGCAGAATGCCACTTGAGTGAGGCCTGTGAAGGCTGGAGGGGGAGGAATCAGGAAAATTCTAGAATCCAACTGGTTTCCGGAAACGCAGGGCAAAGAGAAGTGGACAGGCTAGTTTGGGCAGCTTTTTGACTGCTGGAGAAACCCTGGAGCTTGCGACACTAAAGGCCCCAGGGTGCTGGGCTGGGTAGGGTCTGCCGCTAATTAATGACAGGTTTGTGGGGTGAGAGTGTTGAAAGGCCAGTGTGGAGTGCTGAGAATGGAAAAAAACAAAACCACCCTCTCTCTCTAGGGAGCTACCAATTGCTGTGTCACTTGGCTCTCTGTGCATTCCAACAGGGCCAGTGTCTGCTGGGCATGTGATGTTGTGAGAAGCAAAATATAGCCCCTGGTAGCAGCAAGAGGCTCTGTTTATAGAGTTCCGGCCTTCACACCACCTGCGAGCTACACATATCCAAGCAATCCTTTTGGAAATAAAAAAGGAATTCACTTTCTCTAAAGAGCCCCTAAGCTAGAAAAGGCCAGTTGCTCTCTGGAGAGCTTTTCTCCTTTGCACTGGGGCCTTTCATTTTGTCCATAGGACCAGGCATGCTATATCTACCAGGCTCTGTCCTTCCCAGATGTGTCCTTGGGTCCTGAGCACTTCTCTGTACCCTCCCTTCAGCAAACCTGTTCTCCTTCACTTTCTCTTTAAATAATAAAAAAAAAAGTACTTAATTTTCTTCCTTCAGGTTTCAGTAGGTAATCTACATAGCCTGGGCTGACTGATCAGGCAGTCATGATCCTCCTGCCTTGGTTTCCTGAGTACTGAGATTACAGGTGGCACTTCCCTTCTCTTTTGCTAGAGGCCAGCTGAGGAACCTAAGCTTCATTCAGCAATGCTAACTCCTTCCAAAATGCCCGAGCAGATCGTGGTGTCCTTGGAAAATGGCAGGACAGGTTAAGATTCCCTTCCCCAGCCAGCGTTTTTTGCTTGTTTGGGTTGTTTTCATTCGCTTGTTTTGAGACAGGGTCTCACGTAGCACAGGCTGGCCTCAAGGCTGATGTAGCCAAGGATGACTTTTAATTCCCACCTCCCCTTGGTTTCTGGGGGCTTCAGGGTCAACCCCAGGACTTTATGCGAGCTAAGCAAACACTCTACCACTTGAGTGCTATCCACACCCTGATGGATCACCAAGTTCTTTAACCAAGGATGTGACTGGTACTGTGGCTCTCAGGAAGGCAGGTCACAAAGAAGCTATTTTTGAGCATGGCGTGGGGTGTGTGTGTTCAGCTAGCAAGTTGTCCCAGAAATCTGGGCTAACAGCTATAATCCCTGCTTATGTCTAAGACTATCCTCCTTATGCCCTTAGAGTAGGGATTAGACATTCAAAAACAATCTTAGGGCTCAGACAGACAGGTAGGCAACTGAAGTAAATCTAGTGGCTAGATAGTCTGATCTCTTTAGCAAACTGGAGAGTGTATGCCTATCCGTACCATGAAATAGTGTGAAAAGGGAGATAATAAACCTTCACAGAACGCTTTGCCTCAGTGCCAGGCAGATATGAAGGAGTAATGAGGCAGAGGTAAATCTGGGAGCGAATGTACGCTCTGTTCAAATCAGGTCACTTGCTAGCCAGTCCCAGCCCGATACTGCTACGTGTTAGACTGTGCCACGAGAGATGTCAGTGCTTTCAAGTTTTCCAGAGAACCCAAAGAGCTGGTGCTTGTTAATGCAAAAATCTTCTTACTGTTCAATATTATCATCAGTTAACTGGAAAATAGGATATAAATATTTAGCATGAAAGAAAAACCCATCGCTGGAGTGCACTGGGCCATGGGTAGTCTCACTGGAGATCATCAGAATGTATAATTTAGCATTAAATCAGTCCAGAATTGTTCTTTAGCATTTATGGTCAATATATAATATATATAATATAATATATATTATATATATTATATATTATATATATAATATATTATATATATATCAAGAGAGAGACAGAAATTGTACACATTTATATGGCACAGGGTGATGATATTTTATTTCATATTCAAAATGAGTAATGATCAAATCAGTGCAATTAGCACATCCACTACCTCGGATGTTTATTGTTTCTCTGTGTAGCATCAGAAATCCTCTCTACTAGCCACTTTTATGTGTTTAGTTAATTGCTATCATCCGTGATAGCAATACTGTGTATGGAACACTAAACATTATTTCTCCCATCCAGCTACATGCCGGTGCTTATTAGCCACATTCTTTTCTAATACCCATCTCTCTACTGCTCAGCTCAGGGTGGCTATCCTTATCCTCTTAAATTCAATCAGCCAACTATTTTTAGATGCCACATATGAGAGATCTTGGGTCACATGCCCTTCTGAACTTACCTTTTAATATCTCCATGATCCATTCATGTTATCAGAATGTCTATGAGCCCAGACTATTTAAGCTTGGGCATTTTTTTTTGGCTTGTCACTGATTTTATGTCCATGAATAGAAGACATGGTGGTGGGTATGGTGTGTGTGTGTGTGTGTGTGTGTGTGTGTGTGTGTGTAAGAGAGAGAGAGAGAGAGATCTCCAGTTGCATCTAATGGAACATGTCCGGGTAAGGCCACTGAGTGAAGCACCTTGAGATTTCACCAATAGCTAAGTTCAGTCACTCATTATCATGGAGTACTGCCTACTCTATGGTTTAGGGACATTTTAGTCTATGGCTTGGTTCTGGAGAGTTGGTTCAGTGGTTAGGAGCACCAACTGCTCTTCCAGATCACCTGATGATTCCACTCTGTAACCTCAGTTCTAGGGGATACAATACCCTCTCCTGGCCTCTGCAGGTACTGCATGCACATGGTACATAGACAAAACACCAACACACATAAAAACAAAATAAGCAGATTAGTTAAGAAGCAGTAAAGTCTATGTATAACTTTTTCCAATAAAAAGGCAATAACAGCAATAGTAATAAAAAACCAGGGTGACAAAACAATAAAGTCTATATACTTTTTAAAATTTTTATGATTAATTTATCGTTTATTTTATGTGCATTGGTGTGAAGGTGTCAGGTCCCCTGGAACTGGATTTTCAGACAGTTGTGAGCTGCCATGTGGGTGCTGGGAATTGAACCCGGGTCCTCTGGAAGAGCAGTCAGTGCTCTTAACTGCTGAGCCATTTCTGCAGCCCTAAAGTCTGTATTTTTTGTTTGTTTTTGAGACAAAGTCTCCATGCAGCCTTGTCTGGCTTGAAACTCACAGAGTTTGAGCTCACAGAGATCTGCCTGCCTCTATCTCCCAAGTGCCGGCATGCAACACCGTGCACAGCAAGCCTGTGTCTTTTGATGGTGAGTCTAAATGCTGATTGCCATTCACCTATATTAGAGTGGGTGCAGAATATATTGGGGCTTAACAGCTAAAGCACACAGCAGACAGAAAAGCAAATAGTCGGTGAAAATAACTAACATCCACTGCAAATTTGAAGCTCTTAGGAATCTCTGGCAAGACAAAGAAAGAGGAGCTCTTCTGTGGGATCAACCTAATTAATAGAAGTTGAAAAGGGGAATTTGCTTGGTGGTTACATAAGCAATTTCTTTTTTTTCTAAAGCCTTCTCAAGTGATTCACAAACACAATTAATCTCCATGTGTCAAAATTTTTTTCATCTACTTTCTTTCTCCTTGTTATCATTTTCATCCTTAAATATTATTTAAATCACAGTCTTCAGGAGGCTGAGGCAGGAGGATCACTAACTGAATGCTATGGTAGGTTATATAGAAAGACCCTACCTCAACTCAGCCCTAAAAAATGTCACAGCTATTTCTTAAATGCTTTCTGTTAATTGGACACTGTGCTGGCCATAGCATAAGACAATAAACAAGACACATGCCACCACTACCATCCTCTGGAGCTAAAGGAAGAGTGATCCAATTCAGAGAAGGACATCCATGAAGCACAATGTGACTTGGGACAGTTTGTATGCATGGAGATGCCAACACATTCTGAGGCTATAGCACAAGATCATGTTTTTTTGTTTGTTTTGAGACATGGCCTCACTATGTAGCTTTGTCTGGCTTGGAACTTGCTCTGTAGACCAAGCTGGCCTCCAATTCACAAACACTCCCCTGCCTCTCTACTGTTGGGATTATAGTTATGCACCACCACACCTTGCAATAGTATGCTTTGAGGGAAAGAAGAAAAAGAAGTTGGAGAGATGGCTCAGTGGATAAGATTACATACATATCTTGTAAAGGATCCAAGTTCAATTCCTAGCATCTATGCCAGGTTACACAACTGCCTGTAATTCCAACTCCAGGGGAATCTGATGCTTTTTTTGGCCTCTGTGGACACTGGCATTCACATACCCATACACAGACACATACAAATAATTTAAAGTAATTAGGTAAAATTTTTTAAAAAGAGAAAAAAGTAGTGGGCCTTGGAATCAAACAATCTTCTACTCAACTTGGCTTGCTATCTGTGTGTCTTTGGACAACTTTCCAATATGTCTTTATGTTTTAGTGTTTCTCATTTGGACGAATGGAGGACAACAATAGTACCTATTATGTACAATCCTTTGGTTAGCAGAGGAATTGGTGATTAGTCCTCAGAAACACCAGATTCTTCTCTTTAGAAGACTGGGGTTCAAACCCATCACCAACATGCTAGCTCATAGCAATCTGAAACTCTAGTTCCAGGCAATCTAATTCCCTTTTCTGACTTTCATGGGCTCTAGTATGCAAGTGGTACACATATATAAACTCAGGTGCACACATATACACAACAAACAAAAAACCAAATGAATGAATAAATACATAATTTTTGAAATAAATACCAGATTGCCTCCCTCATTTCACCTAATTGGCAAATGATGCCTCTAGCTTTCCGTGTGACCTATGCACTTCTGAGTTCATTTTTATTGGTGGAGATGGGAAGTGCAAACTCACACAGTGTTGTTACTTTCTTGTAGGCAGAGACTGTTCTTTTGTTCCCGGCTGTCCAGATGTAAATACTGACACAGAAACTATATTAATTGAAACACTGTTTGGCCAATAGTTCAGCTCTTACATCTTAAGTTAACCCATTTCTACTCATCTGTATATTGTCGCGAGGCTGTAGCTTACTAGGTAAGGTTCTCTTTTGGTGTCTTTCTTCTTCAGCACCTCCATGCATCTCCTTGACTCCACCTACTCTCTTTATAGAGAGTTCCGCTCTTGGCAACTGATACTCAGTAGACTTCATTGGAGAAAACTGATTTTTCCTTTGCCAGCGCGTATTAGTTGCCAATAGCCTCCTGATTAGGGGTAGGAACCTGTCCACTTACCCTTTGGTGCAGTATTGTTAGAGCTTATCTTATCCTGGTCCTTGCCCAGGTCTGACTTTCTTCCACGTGAGTGTGCGTTCAGTCAATACTCATTCATCATTTACCATTTACCAACTTCTTATCTCAAAACATACAAAATCCCTGGCTTTCTGGAGCTTACATTTCAATGGGGTGGCACAGGCATAAACATGATAAAAAATTAAATATGCAGTAAGCTAAGGCAAAACCAAGTCAGTGAAAAGGATATAGGAAATGTTTTGAACTAGCAAGATTCAAAAAGCTCATTGGAAAGCGATCTCTGCTTAAAGACTTAAGTGGGTAAACAACTTAATACTAATGGTTCATTCATAGCACTCTAAGCAAAGAATCCACAAGCTTCCACACTCGACTTATGCATTGATCCATTTATACATTCAGCCACAACCTATTGATTGAATGCCTCAAGCCAGGCATTGTATTCACTGGGGGATGAAATAACAGTTAAATACTTACTGTGTACTTCCCATGCACAGAGCACTGTTGCAACCATTTTCCATGCACTCAGTGAAACACCCTCCAGAGGCAAGTTCCATCTTACGTCTCCATTTTACAGATAAGGAAATCAAGGCACAGGTACAGAAGTGACCAAGACATGTTACATATCCTCAAAAGACTCTGAATTTAATGAATATATATATATATATATATATATATATATATATATATATATATATATATAATGACCCTCAAAAAACTGGCTGTCTGATGACAGATCTAGATATATATAGCCTGGCATAAGGAAGTACATGTCGGTATTCCAATTGCAGAGGTAGGCCATGGTAGCTAAGGATTTCTCCGAAGAAGTCATTACTTTGCAATAAGCAGATAGAGAGAAGCACATTACTATCCAATTCATAAGACATGTAAATGATGTATGTCATCCTCTACATCTTATGGTAGGCTCTTAAAAAAATAATCCTCATGACATATTTATCTCAAATCCCAGAAAAAGAGAACCCTGGAGCTTCATTTACAAGTGATGGGGATATTCTTAATGCTATGGGCACTGTTAACTCACTGTTAATTCTGTAACTAATCAGGTGTCTATCCTTGTCTTAGTTACCAGACAGCTGGGAAATCAATTTGTGGTCTGCCTCTCTAGGAGTGGAAAATTCTTTTGGCAGGCATTTTTTTCTAGGTGAAGTTCTAGGTGACGTTTTGTTTCTTTTCTTAACTCTGACCTTCTTTTATTCCTTCCTTCCTTCCTTACTCCCCCTCCCTTCTTTCTTCTATTCTTCCTTCCTTCATCCCCTCTTAGCTCCCTCTCTTCCTTCTTTCATTTTTTGTAGTACTGGGGATTGAACTCGGAACCGTGTATATACTGAACAAACCCTCTACCATTGAGCTACACCTACAAACACCTCACACTGACTTTCTTGGGCCATGAATTTATAATTTTTTCAATTTTAAAGGATTCCTCAACTATTTATGAGCAAACATTATGAACACAGCATACCATGAAGTGTAGATTGCTATGGTCCCCACTTACTTGTGCTTTCAATAGCCTGCAAATACAGTGAAGCACAGTAAAAGAGCAAATGTAGAATGGAGACTGAACATTTAGTGCAAGGAGGAGGGAGATGACATTTTTATTTTGAAAGAGTGAAACAGAGTCCCCAAGTTCTGTGTCTAAGTGAATTCTCTCTTCCTGTGGTTTTGGGGACATGTGTCTGTTGTCCTGTTTTTCTTCTTTCTCCTTCTTCCTTTTTTCTCTTTATTCCTTCTATTCCTACTAGCTTTCACGTCTTTAGCAATTTTTATTTTAAGCTGTGTGTATGTGTGCATGTGAGAACAGATGGCTATGCAGGACAGAAGAGAGTATTGGATCTAGTGGAGCTGGAGTTATAGGTAGTTGAGCCACCGACATGGGTGCTGGGAATTGAACTCTGGTCTTTGGCAAGCGTAGTTAAGTGCTCTTAACCACTGAGCCATCCTTCCAGCCTCTAGCTCTCATTTTTATATTATTACATAGCCAGACACTGTGCTGAGACTTTTTGTTTGTTTTTTGAGACAGGGTTTTTCTGTGTAGCTCTGGCTGTCCTGGAACTTGATCTGAAGTCCAGGCTGGCCTCAAATTCACAGAGACCCACTTGCCTCTGCCTCCCAAGTACTGGGATTAAAGGCGTGTGCTACCAGTCCTGACTGTGCTGAGATTTTAATTGTACTTAAGGGTGCTTCTTTCATAGGCTTGGGAAGATTATCACTTCCATTTCATAGATACGAAAATTAACTTCTGATAGGTTAGTAACTTGCCAAGATCACATGATTAGGAAGTCATGGAGTTAACTTTGAATCCCGAATATCTACAATAACAGTAGTTATTTCATGAGTGCCAAACATTCACTGTACCTTATTACATCCTCCACAACAGCCTTATTAGATAGACATTATTCCCATTTTATAAACACATTGAAGTCCTGAGAGATTGGATAACTTTCCCAAGTTGTATAGCTCACATGTAATGTAGCTCACCTTTCAAATTTTGGCTAGGCTACTATTTTTATGGGAAGATTACAAAGTTGACATTTAAATCCCAGGTGAAAGAGCTTAAATGCTGCAAAACAGTAGATAGGCCAGATAAACAGCCGTTGTTGTTTTTAGCAGGTCACCTTTTCCTAAGGAGTCTTGTGAAAGAATCCGAAACAAGTCTCAGAAGCTGACATCCCCTCCCTGGACAGCTAGTTCTGAGACATTAGCCTTTTCACAGAGTCTCCTTACCAGTCTATGCATCCTGCTCCTCATTTCCAACCTGCACCCCACCCCATACTCCAGTACCACAAAACAAACTGAACATGTGTGACAGAGTGTGCATGGGGACATTTGGCTTGAATGGTTACCAAAGAAGCCCCCAGAGGTAGAAATGAATGGATCTGGGCCTGCCAGGTCTGTTTCCACAACACATCATTCTAAAATGCCACTGCCTCCCGAAGCCTCTCAGCCTGGCTCCTGATTCATGAGAAATAAGCTCTGAGCTGCAGTCTTGTCACCTTACTGCCACACAAAGCATTAATCTGGTGAGCTTTCCCACCTCCCTGACAGCGCAGGGTAATCAGACAGAATTACAGCTCTGAGGCGGTTGTGATGGTGAGATTCCCACCAGCTGAACTGCCCAAGCTTCCATTTCAGAGGTGGTAGTTTGTCTTTTCTCAAACAAAGGGCACCTTCTCGCATTTCTGTTCCGTATAAATTTCTTCTAGAAGCTTCAAGTCTCCGTGAACAGAAGCAACTCATTTGTATCATTCACATACGGGGCAGGGTGGCAAAAAGGAGAAGAGCTGGGGCTGGGCCTGGGAAATGCGAGCTATAGAACAGATGTGCCCGTAGAGGGCTCCCTCTTAGACTTGCCACTGATCCTGCAGAAATGCCACAGTTCATGTTTGATTTCCTTGGCCTTAGGTTCAAGTCTCTGTTTGAATGAAGATGTCCTCTGGACAAGCACATTAATGTGTTTCAGAAAATGAGTTTGGCATTTCGCATCATAACTAACTAAACAATGCTGTTTCTCGCATAACTTAATGTTTGCAACTAATCATTCAGTTAATCATTCTCGGGATTCAAAATTTAAGACTGTCAAGCTGGGTATTGGTGGTGCACACCTCTAAGCTCAGCACTTGGGAGGCAGAGGCAGGTGGATCTCTGTGAGTTCGAGGCCAGCCTGATCTACACAGTGAACTCCAGACAAACAGGGCTACACAGAGAAAGCCTGTCTCAAAAAACAAAGACAAAAACTAAACCTGTTTAAAGGACATCAAGAAGTCTTTCTCTTCCCCTGCGTTGATCTACCCTATTCTTGATTTACCAATAATTAACCAGTCCCAGTAACTTTTATTTTGAGAAATGGTATTGCTATGCAAAGCTGGCTAGACTTGAACTTGTGATCTCCCTGCTTCCAACTGTTTACTCATTTGTTTGTCCACACGGTTTTTAGAGATAGACTCTTACTGTGTAGCCCAGATTGTCCTTGAACTCACAACCACCACCCCCAGCCTTCCAAGTGCTGCATTTTCTATCATACAACACCTTAGGCAGCTAAAGCTAACAAGTTCAAGGGGAGAGAAGTAGTGTGACTGCTTAATTCTAATTAGCACTTAGAAGTGTGATTAAGTACGTTTTCAAGAGTTCAAGATTCCCATCCCAAATTGAGTTTGTTTGGATAAAGACTCTCTCATACCTTATGAGGGCAGTGTCTGTTGAACACTAGTGGAGTACTGAAAGGTAGCATGTTCCTAAGAGGGGAAGCAATATGGGGACCCAACATACAGTAGGAAGCTGCCGGGCTGGAAGAAAGGGTAGAGTACCAGTAGCAGTATAAAAGCAGGGAAACATGATGACTCGTGTCATCTTTGGGGACTGAGAGATACTTCCTAGCTTCTGTCATGGTGAGAGAAGGGTGTGTGAGCAGAGAAAAAAAGGTCAAATACCAGCATAATGGCCAGTACCTATTTGCCATTCCTTCCATATTGGTCGAGTGAATAAATAAATGAACGTGTGAATAAATTTTTTAAGTTACACAGTACAGTGATAAATTGCTGATCTGATGCTCTATAACAAGTTTCTCTCCAACTTGGTTATTGCTTTTGAGATAGGGTCTCACCCTCTAGATCAGAGTGGCCTTGAACTTGCAGAGATTCCCCGTCTCTGCTCTCTGGGTTCTGTGATTAAAGGTGTGCACCGCCACGCCCGGCAACTTTTTTTTTTTTGCTATTCTTTATTTGTGTGATTCTGTACGTGCTCTGGTAAGCCCATGGGGGTTGTTTCTCTTTTTCCACCACGTGGATCCTGAGGATTGCACTCAGGTCATCAGGTTTGGCCTGATCCCCAACTGTTATCTTGAAATAGCAATTTATTATCTTATTCGGTATCTAAAGGTCAGGAATCCAGAAGTGGCTTATCTGAGTAGTTGTTGCTCAGGTTACAATGAAGCTGCTGGCTCAGGCAGTCCTGTCAGCATTCTGTTAAGGCTGGATGAGCCAGTTGCACCCTTTCACACACTTGTTGCTGGGCCTCAGCCCCTTGGTGTTGCTGTACACATGTCGGAGAATGGCTGACACCTACTAAATATTTTATAACTATTAGCTTTACTCATTTTATCTACAAATTGAGGCATTATCAAAATGAGTGTGTTGTTTGTATTGTGTGTTGCATGTGTTTCATGCATGTTGTGTGTGTTGTGTGTGTGTTGCTGTCATTAGGGATTAAATTCAGAGTGTTGTGCATGTTAGGCAACCTTAGTACTACTGAGCTATAAATCAGTCTCATTGTCGAACTATTATAACAATAGAGTGAGCTCTATTTATTTTTTTCAGTGAGGAAGGAGCCAGGGGTTGAGTCAGAGTCTAAGAGGTTGGTACCAAACTTGCCTTGAATCCCCTGATCCTTCTGCCTCTATCTACCAAATGCTGGAATTACAGATGTGGGCCACTATGCCCATCTTAAACTGATTATTTTTCCCTTTTCAGAAAACTCTGGGTTTAGTGTTCAAAAAAAAAAAAAAGTAAATGGGAGCTGATTCATTTAAAAATCTGTTACAAAAAAGCCAGACAGAATATCACACATTTCTATTCCAGCATTTAGGAGGCCAAGGTAAGTAGATTTTGAATTCAAGGTCAGCTGTGATTGTACAGTGAGATCCCATTACAAAGACCAGCACATGCACGCACGTGCAAGCACACATGCACACGTACACACACACACACACACACACACACACACACACACACACACTTTAACAAGCAGAAGATGACAATGGTCTTCATGGGGCGATGGCAGTGGAAACAGCTTACACTCTAGAAGGAGAACTACTTTATCTCATTGACCTAGATGTGAAGTGGGAGAGGCAGGCAGTGACTATAGGAAAAGGAATAAGGGAACTTTGTTTGCAGGGTGGAGCAGGGCAGGTAGGGTGGATTGGAACTCTGCAGAGTTTGAGATGCCTGTAAAACATCTATGTGGAAAGTCTGGTGGCTACCCAGTTCTATGGGCATTGCAGCTCAAAAGGGAGATCTGGGCTCAAGATTTTGCAGTCATTGGCATGTGGTTCAATGATACCAAGGGTGTGAAAAAGATTGCCCAGAGGAGCGTGTTTTGGAGGAGAATGGAGATCTTCATAGGACAAAATACTGAGGATCAGCTGCACTTAATAGAGAGATGGAGGATAAAGTATTGAGCCAGGAGTGGCCAGAGAGAAGAGGAAACCTGCCAAGTGTGTAAGCCAATGTGTCTTGAAGGAGAGAAAAGAAGGCTCAATAATACCAATGATAACTGATAAGAAGGTCACAGAAGATAAGGACTGAAAGAAACACATTGAATTACCAACAAGGAGCTCACTGGTGATCTTCCTGAATGTGGTCTACTGGAGTTAGAGTGGGTATTCCTGGCTCAGCCTCCTTCTCTGGACTAGGGTAACTTCATGAGATCTATGGGCCTCTATGCGGACTGCCTTCCCAAACAAAATCTCAACTCCTTGAACTGTACCCTTCATTCAACCTGCAGCACTCCTTAGCCCAGAGACAATCATAAGTTATAGCTGCTAGCATTGAGTGAGTGCTCTTTCTCTTTAAATGTGATCTGTCCTCTTCCAATGTCAAACTGAAATTTGGCTACCAGTCTAACAGGGTGAAAGGTTGTGGGACCCATAAGAGATGTTTGGGTCACAGGGCCTCTACTCTCCTGAGGTATTACTGTTTGTTTCCCTCAACTGGGTTAATTCTCATGGAAGTGAATTCTTAATCCCATGGGACTGGATTGGCTTTCATACAAGCAGCTTGCTATAAAGCAACACTTGCCCTTCTGGGTTCTCACCTCAGGCTCTCACTAGATGCCAACAGAGCAGTCTTACATCCATGGTCTCCAGAATTAGAAGCTAAAGTCAACTCTTTCCCCTTATAAATGCTCCCTCCCATCTCCACATCTCTCTGTGAAAAGTGCAAAGTTCTCTGTGTTTAAAAGCTCTTCCATTCTGGGGCTGGAGAGACGTCTCAGCAGTTAAGAATGGGGACTGCTCTTGTAGAGGACCCAAGTTGGGTTCCTGGAACCTCTGCTGATGGACTGAGGGGCTCTGATACCTCTGGCTCCACTGAGAGACACATACATATACACACAATTAAAAATAAAAACAGCAAACCCTTAAACAGAATAAAACAAAGAAGAAACTGTTACATTCTACTTTACATATGCCAAGTTATTTGTTATTACAGATGACTAACCTCCACCGCAGTGTGGTCCCAGGCTGAGCTGACACAGGCTAAAGGAACTTAACCAAAATCCCCCCAAGTCACGGAGAAACTTTGGCTTGGTTTCAGACAAAACCCTTCTCTTGGATGAAGGAGGTTATTAGGGCAGGACTGTCTGCATCTGGGACTCTCAATAATGTTTGACAATACCTTGCATGGGATACAAGATTAACTCAAAAATTTAGTAGCCCTCCTGTACACAGATGATAAATGGGCTGGGGAAGAAATCAGAGAATCAACACCCTTCACACTGGCCACAAATAGCATAAATATCTCAGAGTAATTCTAACCAAACAAGTGGAAGACTCATATGACAAGAACTTTAAATCTTTGAAGAAAGAAATTGAAGAAGACACCAGAAAGTGGGAAATTTCTCCCATGCTCTGGAATAGGCAGAATTAACATGGTAAAAATGGCAATCTTATCAAAAGCAATCTATAGATTCAACTCAATGCCCATCAAAATCCCAGCAAAATTCTTCACAGACCTTGAAAGAAAGGTACTTAACTTCTTATGGAAAAGCAAAAATCCCAGGATAGCCAAAACAATCCTGTACAATAAAAGAACTTCTGGAGGCATCACAATCCCTGACTTCAAACTCTACCACAGAGCTACAATACTGAAAACAGCCTGGTATTGGCATAAGAACAGTCAGCAGGACCAGTGAAACTGAATAGAAGACCCAGATATCAATCCACACATTTTCGAACACCCGATCTTTGATAAAGAAGCAAAATATATCAAGGGAAAAAAGAAAGAATATTTAACAAGTGGTGCTGGCATAACTGGATATCAACATGTAGAAGAATGAAAATAGACCCATATCTATCACCATGCACAAAACTCAAGTCCAAATGAATCAAAGACCTCACCATAAAGCCAGTCACACTGAACCTTATAGAAGAGAAAGTGGGAAATACACTTGAACGCATTAGCACTGGAGACAACTTCGTAAATATAACTCCAGCAACACAGACACTGAGAGCAACAATTAATAAATGGGACCTCCTGAAATTGAGACACTTCTGTAAAGCAAAGGACACAGTCAATAAGACAAAACTACAGCCTACAGAATGGAAAAAGATCTTCACTAACCTCACATCAGACAGTGGTCTGATCTCCAAAATATACAAAGAACTCAAGACATTGGACACCAAAAGATCACATAATCCAATAAAAAAATGGAGTACAGACCTAAACAGAGAACTCTCAGCAGAGAAATCTAAAATGGTTGAAAGACACTTAAGGAAATGTTCAACATCCTTCATCAGCAGAGAAATGCAAATCAAAACAACTCTGAGATTCCATCTTACACCTGTAAAGAATGGCCAAGATCAAAAACACTGATGACAACTTATGCTGGAGAGGTTGTGGGGAAAAGGGAACACTTCTGCATTGCTGGTGGGAATGCAAGCTGGTACAGCCCCTTTGGATGTCAGTGTGGTGATTTCTCAGAAAATTAGGAAACAACCTTTTTCAAGATCCAGTATTACCAGTTTTGGGTATATATTCAAAGGATGCTCAATTGTGCCACAAGGACATGTGCTCAACTGTGTTCATAGCAGTATTGCTTGTCATAGCCAGAACCTGGAAACAACCTAAATGCTCCTTGACCGAAGAATGGATAAGGAAAATGTGGTGTACTTATACAATGGAGTACTACACAGCAGAAAAAAATGACACCTTGAATTTTGCAGGAAAATGGATGGAGCTAGAAAACATCATTTTGAGTGAGGTAACCCAGATCCAGAAAGACAGTTATCACATGTCTTTCTGTGATCATGAGTATCACAGTTATACTCACTCATAGGTGGTTTTAAAACATAAAGCAAAGAAAGTCAGCCTACAAACCACAATCCCAGAGAACTTAGACAACAATGAGGACACTAAGAGAGACTTCCATAGATCTAATCTACATGTGAAGTAGAAAGTAGAAAAAGACAAGATCTACTGAGAAAATTGGGAGCATGGGGACCTTGGGGGAGGATTGAAGGGGGGAGGGGAGAGGCAGGGAGGGGAGCAGAGAAAACTGTAGCGCTCAATAAATATCAATAATAAAAAAGAAAAAAAATACCCTGCACAATGGCATGATTCTTTGCTTCAGAGGATCATGCAAGATGATGCTCATTAAACAGTGGAAGACACCTAACATACATGACCTCATGTTGTCCTCTTTGTGTTCAGAGGAAGCTCTCAATACCTCAAAAATGTAATATAAAGAAGCTTTAAACTCCCTAGGCTAGGATTCAGTGGGACCAGCTTGCCACTTTAGATTGCAAAGCAAGCGAAATGACTTGCATTGCCCAGGTCCTTCTATTAAGAACCCCTTGCCATACTGAAGTAGAGAGAACATTTCCTTAGCATTCCTACTGTCTTCAGTGTTCCTCCTCTAGCACATGGACAATTGCTACATCTAAAGGTGTATGTGAGCATCTGGTCTCTTCCATCAGATTAGGGATTTCTATTTTTATTGTGGTGCTGGGAATTGAACTTGGGACCTCATGCATACTATGTAAGCATCTTCCCACTGAGATACATTCCTTTTCTTTTTCTTCAAGACAGAGTTTCTCTGTGTAACAGTCTGTCCTCGAACTCATAGAGATCTGCCTGCCTCTGCCTCACAAATGCTGGGATTAAAGGCATGTGCCATCACCGTCCAGCTTGACATACATTCTTAACAGTCCCAGACTACAGATTTCTCAATGGCTAGGAGGTGGGGTGGGGGTGGGAGGAGAATTTTGTTTCCTTAGTGTTTCCTGCAGCTTCTCAGCTATTTGCAGTGTTTGGCGCCTCTAAAAATATTTGTTGTATTGATTAATAAAGGAAGGAATGGATTTTCCCTATGGACAACCAACATTTGAGCCTAGCTCTTCTTTCTATTCATAGCCAGAATAACTTACCCAGATAGAAGAGCGTCTGTGTCTTTTTTGAATGCAAGATTAATAAATAATGGGCGTGCGAAGGCTAGATCGAGTTGATTTAGTCCAGCAGGTGTTTGGACACCTGCCACAAATAAGTCCTGTGCCATGTGTCCTCTCAGAAAGGACATAGCCCTAAACAACTCAAATGTTTTAAAAATACATATTTCAAACACGCATACAAAAATGTATCAACAGTCAAATAACACCATGGTCTCATGACTTTACTTCAAAAGCAAGACATGAGCAGTATGTACAGTCTCTGGAAGCCAAGAGCCTTTAAAGGAATTGGTATAAAAAATTTGTTTTCAAGCCATGGTTGAGAAAGCTCTGGTTGACTTGGAATTCAATATATAGACAGACTGACCTCAAACTCACAGAGAGCTATTTGCCTCTACCTCCTGCGTGCTGAGCTTAAAGATATGCACCGCCACATCCAGCTCACATAAAAAAAAAAATCTTGGGACCATGCCAAACCTAAGCAGAATTTTCCTGAGGCTACATAGAGTGTTCATATATCCCATGATATAGAAGAAGTCATTCGTTTCACAGGAAAATATTATCATCAGATGTTGAAGTATTACCCCAGATCCAAATTAGTATGTTTGATATAGGTTTGTTCTGGATTTCTGAAACCCAAATAATTCTGAAATTCCAATACACATATAATCACGATGGATATAGGTAAGGCATTGTAAGTCTGTGCTCTATGGATTACAGCTTTGGACTTGGTTATTAAAGAATGCTTTCCTTTTAATTACACACACATGTATTTATTTACTTGTGGGGGGTGCGCACATGTGAAGGTCAGAGGACAACTTGTGAAAGTTCATTCTTTCCTTCCACGTGGATCTCAGGGATGAACTCAGATTACCAGGCTTCACACTGAGCTTTCTCACAGACCTATGCTGGTGGTAGGTTCTTCCCTCCCTGCTTACTTCTTCCCTCCCCCTCCCTCCCTTCCTCCCTTCCTCCCTTCCTCCCTTCCTCCCTTCCTCCCTTCCTCCCTTCCTCCCTTCCTCCCTTCCTCCCTTCCTCCCTTCCTCCCTCCCTCCCTCCCTCCCTCCCTCCCTCCCTCCCTCCCTCTCTCTCTCTCTCTCTCTCTCTCTCTCTCTCTCTCTCTTGTTCTATGCTCTTAAAGGGCAAAAAGAAAGGGAGGAGGAGTGAGCCAGGTGAGGCAACCAAGGGCATCTGGTAACAAATCTTTCCCCTGCTCCTTTCAGTTGGCACCTCTACCCATCTTCCTTGGGCTCTGCCTGTTTTCCAGTCTCTGAGTTGCCTGACTCAGTTTCATTCTCATCTAATAGAATTTGTTGCAGCATCAGTTTTATAACAAGGCTGACATCTGTTTTCCATCTCAGAGAGTCCATGTTTTCTGTCCCCTGTGTCTGACCCAGCTTCCCTCTCAGCTTTGGGGTCGTTTCCTCTTTCATCTGTGACTTCCATCCTTCTGCTCTAGTCATTGGCTCCAGACTCAGCATTTTCATCCATTTCTCCTCAGGGAAGTTCTTCCTTTCCAGGGCTATTATTATCTTTTCCATCTATGTATCTCTCTCTCTTTTTTTCTTCCCCCATCTTCCAGTTTACCCCTAAAATAAGTCTATTTTATACCTATATAGGTATGTGCGTAGTGGCACATACCTATAATTCATGTACTCTGGATGCTGAGATGAGAGAATCATGAGTTCCAAGTCACCCAGAGCCACATAGTGACACTACATGAGCACATAATAAAAATACAAGAAAAAGGGGCATTTTTTTTAAGTTAAAAGGCAAGTCAAGCTTTTCTCTTAAACAGCAGATTTACTGTAATTACAAATTTAAAGTATACAATTTGATAACAACTGCTTCATTGATATATATGCAAATATATAATATAATCAGTATATATATATAAAACAATTTAAACACTAAATATATACTTAACTCCTCTAAAATTTCTATTCCCCCCCCCCAAACAATCTCTCCTTCCCTGATGTTATGGTTTGAGTGTGAAGTGTTTCTCACAGGCTCATATGCTGGAAGATTTTTTTTTACCCCAGCTGGCAATGCTGTTTTGGAAGATGCTAGAACCTTTGCAGTGGTGCCTAGCTCCCAGAAGTGAGTCACCGAGTTGGGTGAACCTTGAAATTTCGAGTCTGACCCTCCCTCCTTCTCTCTGCTTTCTATTCTGAGACTGCTGCTGTTCCTTTTGTACCATGATGGACTGTAGCTTCTCAAACCATGGATCAAAAAAAAACTTCTAAGTTGTTTCTCATCAGGCATTTGGTCCCAGCAATAAAAAAAAAAAGGAACTAACATACCATTCTTTCTCCTTCCTTCATAATCTTAAGAAATCTCTGCTTCTATTTCTGTTTATATATATTATAAAATTTAAGACAATTCAATTCAAAAGTGTATAGTGTTGTACCATGATGTTTCTAAAAATAATGACGGCAATATTGACGTGATGATGCTAACGTTGTTTCATAAGGCATTTCAAGAATGAAAGAATAATTTTGAACGATTCGCCCTCTAGTGGCAAATGAAGGACAACAAGCCTTTCAGATAGAACATTGGATTGTTAGAAGAGAGTTGGGTTAATCAACCTCTGCACTGTAATAAATTCAAAGTACTAATTGTTGAAGCGCATAAACAGCAGTCAATTCCCACTTGGTACACAGCTAGGGGAGGTGTATGAATTGGCCCTGGCATTGCTCTGTTTTCTTTTTTTTTTTTTGTAGATTGTTTTTTTTTTTGAAAGTAATTTTATTAAATTATAAAGAGTTTCCATTTACGCCCCTCCTCCCAACGCCCTCCCACTCCCCCCCCTCCCTCTTCTCCTCCCTCTTTGTCCCCAAGGGCAGTCAGGGTCTCCTGCCCTGTGGGAAGTCCAAGTTCCTCCCCCCTCCCTCCAGGTCCAGGAAGGTGAGCATCCAAACAGATTGGATCCCAAAAATCCAGTATATGCAGAGGAAACCAGTCCCAGTGTCATTGTCAATGGCTTCTCAGTAAGACTGCAGGCCAGCCACATTCAGAAAATCCGGCCACATTCAGAGAATCTGGTTGGATCACATGCTCGTTCAGTCACGGTCCATCTGGCCTTGGTAAACTCTCATTAGATCCGACCCCTTGTATCAGTGGGTGATAGTATCCCTCGCAGTCCTTCGTCATTTTCTTCCTTCCATTTGGATCTTGGGGGGCTCAGTTCCGTGCTCCAACGCGGGCCTCCATCTGTATCGTCATCCAACGCCAGATGAGGGATCTATGGTGATAAGCAAAATATTCATCAGTATGGTCACGGGCCAAGGCCGGTTCAGGCACCCCCTCCTCTGTCCAGAGAACAATCTGGGGATCTCTCCTTGGACCTGGGATCCCATATATAATCAAGTTTCCTGTAAACTCTAATATGACTCCCTTAGTTGAAATATATTCTTCCCTGATCCCACATTCATCCTTCCTCCCTTCCCCCCATCCCGGTCAACAGAGCTTTCTCCATTCCTCCCCTACTCCCTTCTCTCTAACCCTCTCCCCTTCCAACAACCCCCCCCCCATGCACCCAAGGTTACCTGGGACTCTTGACTATTTCCTACCTCCTGGCGGATAGCTAAAAAATCTTCATCAGGTTCGTCTTCTTATTTAGCTTCTCTAGGATCACGAATAATAGGCTCAAAGACCTTTAACTATGGTTAGAATCCACTTATGAGTGAATACATACCATATTCCTCTTTTTGGGTCTGGCTTACCTCACTCAGTAAAGCGTTTTCTATGTCCATCCATTTGCATGCAAAATTCAAGATGTCATTATTTTTTACCGCTGAGTAAAACTCTAATGTGTATATGTTCCACACCTTCTTTAACCATTCTTCTATTGAGGGGCACCTAGGCTGTTTCCAGGTTCTGGCTATTACAAATAGTGCTGCTATGAACATAGTTGAACAAATGCTTTTGTAGTATGATAGGGCATCTCTAGGGTATATTCCCAAGAGAGGAATTGCTGGGTCCTGAGGGAGGTTGACTCCCAGTTTCCTGAGAAACCGCCACACTGATTTCCAAAGTGGCTGCACAAGTTTGCATTCCCACCAACAATGGATGAGTGTTCCCCTCATTCCACATCCTCTCCAGCATAGGCTATCATTGGTGTTTTTAACGTTAGCTATTCTGACAGGTGTAAGATGGTATCTCAAAGTGGTTTTGATTTGCATTTCCCTGATCGCTAAGGAGGTTGAGCATGACCTTAAGTGTCTTCTGGCCATTCGAAGTTCATCTGTTGTGAATTCTCTGTTCAGATCAGTACCCCATTTTTTAATTGGGTTAATTAGAGTTTTAGTGTCTAGTTTCTTGAGTTCTTTGTATATTCTGGAGATCAGACCTTTGTCTGATGAGGGGTTGGTGAAGATCTTCTCCCAGTCAGAAGGCAGCCTTTTTGTCTTACTGACAGTGTCCTTTGCTTTACAGAAGCTTCTCAGTTTCAGCAGGTCCCATTTATTCATTGTTTCTCTTATTGTCTGTGCTACTGGGGTCCTACTTAGGAAGTGGACTCCTGTGCCTATATCTTGTAGACTACTTCCCACTTTCTCTTCTATCAGGTTCAAAGTGGACAGATTGATGTTGATGTCTTTAATCCATTTGGACTTGAGTTTTGTGCATGGTGATAGATATGGATCTATTTTCATTCTTCTACAGGTTGACATCCAGTTATGCCAGCACCATTTGTTAAAGACGCTTTCCTTCTTCCATTGTATACCTTTAGCTCCCTTGTCAAAAATTAGGTGTTCATAGGTTTGAGGGTTAGTATCTGGGTCTTCTATTCGATTCCATAGGTCGACTTCTCTGTTCTTATGCCAATACCAAGCTGTTTTCAATACTGTAGCTCTGTAATAGAGTTTGAAGTCAGGGATAGTAATGCCTCCAGAAGTTCCTTTATTGTATAAGATTGTTTTGGCTATCCTGGGTTTTTTGTTTTTCCATATAAACTTGATTATTGTTCTCTCAAGGTCTGTGAAGAAGTTTGATGGGATTTTGATGGGGATTGCATTGAATCTATAGATTGCTTTTGGTAGAATTGCCATTTTTACTATGTTGATTCTCCCAATCCAAGAGCAGGGGAGGTATTTCCATTTTCTGGTATCCTCCTCAATTTCTCTTTTCAAAGGCTTAAAGTTCTTGTCAAATAGGTCTTTCACTTCCTTGGTTAGAGTAACCCCAAGATATTTTATGGTGTTTGTGGCTATCGTGAAAGGTGATGTTTCTCTGATTTCCCTCTCCATTTCTTTATCCTTTGTGTATAGGAGTGCCACTGATTTTTTGGAGTTGATCTTGTATCCTGCCACGTTACTAAAGGTGTTTATCAGCTGTAGGAGTTCTTTGGTAGAGTTTTTGGGGTCGCTTATGTACACTATCATATCGTCAGCAAATAACGAAAGTTTAACTTCATCCTTTCCAATTCGAATCCCCTTGATCCCCTTATGTTGTCTTATTGCTATTGCTAGAACTTCAAGCACTATATTGAAGAGGTATGGAGAGAGTGGACAGCCTTGCCGTGTTCCTGATTTTAGTGGAAAGGCTTTGAGTTTCTCTCCATTCAATTTGATGTTAGCTGTCGGCTTGCTGTATATTGCTTTTATTATATTTAGGTATGATCCTTGTATCCCCAGTCTCTCCAACACCTTTATCATAAATGGGTGTTGAATTTTGTCAAACGCTTTTTCAGCATCCAATGAAATGATCATATGATTTTTTTCTTTCAGTTTATTTATATGATGGATTACATTGATAGATTTACGTATGTTGAACCATCCCTGCATCTCTGGGATGAAGCCTACTTGATCATAATGGATGATTTTTCTAATGTGTTCTTGGATTCGGTTTGCCAGTATTTTATTGAGAATTTTCGCATCGATGTTCATGAGTGAGATTGGCCTGTAATTCTCTTTCTTGGTTGTGTCTTTGTGTGGTTTTGGTATTAGGGTAACTGTAGCTTCATAAAAGGAGTTTGGCAGTGACTTTTCTTTTTCTATATTGTGGAATACATTAAGGAGTATAGGTATTAGCTCTTCCTGGAAGTTCTGGTAGAATTCTGCATTGAAACCATCTGGTCCTGGGCTTTTTTTGGTAGGAAGATTTTTGATAACAGCTTCTAGTTCTTCACGACTAACAGGTCTATTTAGATTGTTCACCTGGTCTTGGTTCAACTTTGGTATATGGTACTTATCTAAAAAAATGTCCATTTCTTTTACATTTTCCAACTTTGTGGCATATAAACTTTCGTAGTAAGATCTAATGATTCTCTGAATTTCCTCTGTGTCTGTGGTTATGTCCCCCTTTTCATTTCTGATCCTATTAATTTGCAAGTTCTCTCTCTGCCGTTTGATTAGTTTGGATAGGGGTTTGTCAATCTTGTTAATTTTCTCCAAGAACCAGCTTTTTGCTTCATTGATTCTTTGAATTGTTTTCTGTGTTTCTATTTTGTTGATTTCAGCCCTCAGTTTGATTATTTCCAGTCTTCTACTCCTCCTGGGGAAATCAGCTTCTTTTTTTTCTAGAGCTTTCAAGTGTGTTGTTAAGTCTCCAATGTGTGCTTTCTCTGTTTTCTTTAGGTGGGCACTTAGTGCTATGAACTTTCCTCTTAGCACTGCTTTCATTGTGTCCCACAGGTTTGAATACGTTGTGTCTTTGTTTTCATTATATTCAAGGAAGACTTTAATTTCTTTCTTTATTTCTTCCTTGACCCAGGGGTGATTCAGTAGTTGACTGTTCAACTTCCATGAGTTTGTTGGCTTCCTGGGGGTACCATTGTTGTTGAATTCTAATTTTAATCCATGGTGATCTGACAAGACACAGGTGGTCACTAATATTTTTTTGTATCTGTGGAAGTTTGCTTTGTTACCAAGTATGTGGTCAATTTTCGAGAAGGTTCCATGAGCTGCAGAGAAGAAGGTATACTCTTTCCTATTTGGGTGGAGTGTTCTATAGATGTCTGTTAAGTCCATTTGATTCAGTACCTCCAGTAAATCTCTTATTTCTCTGTTAGGTTTCTGTCTGTTTGACCTGTCCATTGGTGAGAGAGGAGTGTTGAAGTCTCCTACTATTAGTGTGTGTGGTTTGATGACTGCCTTGAGTTCTAGAAGAGTTTCTTTTACATATGTGGGTGCCTTTATATTAGGGGCATAGATATTCAAGATTGAGACTTCTTCCTGATGAATTGTTCCTGTTATGAGTATGAAATATCCATCTCCATCTCTTCTGATTGATTTTAGTTTGAAGTCGATTTTGTTAGATATTAGAATGGCCACACCCGCTTGTTTCTTAGGTCCATTTGCTTGGAAAACCTTTTCCCAACCCTTTACTCTGAGTAGGTGTCTGTCTTTGTGGTTGAGGTGTGTTTCTTGTAGACAGCAGAATGTTGGATCCTGTTTTCGTATCCAATCTCTAAGTCTGTGCCTCTTTATAGGTGAGTTGAGACCATTGATATTAAGTGATATTAATGACCAGTGATCGATGACTCCGGTCATTTTTTTTTGGGTAGTAGCGTGTATGTGTTTTCCTTCTTTGAGTTGTGCTTGTGAAGGGTCGCTAGATGTCTGAGTTAATGTAGGCAGTGTTGGGAATGTTGGATTCCTTGGGTTGTGATTTTCCTTCTAGTATTCTCTGTAAGGCTGGATTAGTAGCTACGTATTGTTTAAATTTGTTTTTATCCTGGAATATTTTGTTTTCTCCGTTGATAGTGAACAATAGCTTGGCTGGGTAAAGTAGTCTGGGTTTGCATCCATTGTCTCTTAGTTTCTGCAGTACCTCTATCCAGGACCTTCTGGCTTTCATGGTTTCCATCGAGAAGTCTGGTGTAAGTCTGATAGGTTTACCTTTATAAGTTACTTGACCTTTTTCCTTTGCAGCTCTCAATATCCTTTCTTTAATCTGAATGCTTTGTGTTTTGATTATTATATGACGAGGGGATGTTTTTTTCTGATCCAGTCTATTCGGTGTTCTGTATGCTTCTTGAACCTTCATAGGAATATCGTTCTTTAGGATGGGAAAGTTTTCTTCTATAATTTTGTTGAGTATATTTTCTGGATCTTTGAAATGCAATTCTTCTCCTTCTTCTACTCCTATTATTCTTAGATTTGGTTTTTTTATTGTGTCCCACAGTTCCTGAATGTTTTGTGATGAGAATTTGTTGGATTTGCTGTTTTCTTTGGACAGAGTGTTTAATTTCTCTATGGTGTCCTCAGAGTCTGAGATTCTCTCTTCTATCTCTTGTATTCTATTGGTTAAGCTTGTTTCTGAAGTCTCTGTTCGTTTACCCAGATTTTCCATAGCCAGCCGGTCCTCGGTTTGTGATTTCTTCATTGACTCCATTTCAGTTTTCAAATCTTGAACTGTTTCTATTACCTGTTTGATTGTTTTTTCTTGGTTTCCCAGAATTTCATTTACGGATTTACTCATTTCTTAAAACTTTTTGGTATATTTCTCTTCCATTTCTTTACTCATTTCCTCAATTTTTTTGTTATACTTATCTTCCATTTCTTTACGGCAGATTTTCACCTCCTGTTTAAGTTCCTCTATTATTTTCATAAAGAAGCGCTTAGAGTCGATTTCTTCTATTTCTTCTGGAGTAGGGTGTTCAATTCTTCTAGTTTCGAGCTCCCAGGATTCTGGCGATGTCATGTTGCCTTTCAGGTTGTTGGAGGAATTCTTGCATTGGCGCCTGCCCATCTCCCCCACTCTGGATGAAACTCCTCAGCACTTTCTGGATAGAACTCCTCAGCACTCTCTGGGTAGGACTTCCCAGCACTCTCTGGATAGAGCTCCTCAGCCCTCTCTGGGAAGAACTGCTCAGCAGGGCAACAGGGCTAGCTGGTCTTCCCAGGACTCAGGAGACAAAGGGCCCGCAGCAGTGGGGGGAGGGGAGGGGTCCCTTGGAACACCGAAGACCCTGCCGCAGAAGCTGAGGGGGGCAGGGCTGTCCTCCCTTCCCGGAGAGGCAGGCAGGCTGCCCAGGCTAGCACCCACTCACCTCTCTGGGAAGAACTCCATTGCTCTGTTTTGAAACAGACTTGGAGAAATGTACACTTCCTATATGATATCTCAGATCTCAGCTGCATGACCAAATCCTTTTTACAGAGATCCCAAGCGACTTTTCACCAAGACAGTGTAAGTGACTGCCTTGAATCATTCCTTTATTCTCAGAAGCCACACTAAGAGAACATCAATGCTACGCAAGAGAGAAAATTACTAAGAAGGAATGGATTTCAAATCATCACCCCCCCCACCTCAGTTTCCCAAGTCACAGTTTCAAAAGACCTAAGTCAATGCATTTTAATTGGTAGTCATTGTGGTAGGCTCAGATATTTGAATGGTTGTTTCCCAGTTGGTGGACTGTTTAGGAAGGATTAAGAAGCAGTTCCTTGTTGGAAGGGGTGTGTCACTGGGGGTGGACTTTGAGGTTTCAAAAGCCAACACTAGGTCCAGTCTCTCTCTCTCTCTCTCTCTCTCTCTCTCTCTCTCTCTCTCTCTCTCTCTCTCTCTCTCTCCAGATCTGGACGGAAACTCTGTTCCAGTGACAGCCTGTGCCGTTGCTCCAGCACCATGCCTGCCCGCCTGCCGCCACACTTCCCGCCAGGACTGGACTAACCCTCTGAAACTGTAAGCAAGCCCCCAATTAGACACGTTCATTTATAAATTGTCTTGGCCAGGGTGACCCTTCACAGCAATGGTTACTAAAAAGTCATTTACTCTTGCAGCTAATATTTATCGAGATACCACAAACAACATCCAAAGAAACTACACTGTTGCATTTTACAAAATAAAATAAATTACCTAGTTAAGATGTATGTGTTGTAGAAACAAGGTATGGTTGTGCATAACTGTAATACCAACACTCAACAGAGGGTAGCAAAAACATCACAAGTCCCTTTTTGAATTTTATATTTCAGTGGTTTTTATCTGCTAGAGTGCAGGCCCTGGGGGCTGAACCTGCCTCTCTTTGTGTATTGTATATTTGTGTGTACACACTTATGTGCTTGTTTATATGGGTAGAGACCAGAGGTCAACTTTGGGAGCCATCCACCTTCTTTGATTTTGTTTGTTTTATTGGTTAATTGGTTTGGTGATTTGAGACAGAGTCTCTCTGTGGTTGTCCTGGAACTCACTTTGTAAACCAAGCTGGCTTCGAACTCATAGAGATCTGCCACCTTCTGACTCCTTAGTGCTGGGATTAAGGGCATGCACCATAGCTGCCCAGTCTTCCTCCTCCTCCTCTTCCTTCTTCTCCTTCTTCTTTTTAGAGACAAGGTTTCAAATGAACTAAAACTTAGTGATTTGATTAGTCTGGTTGGTCAGTGAGTCCCAGAAATCCACCTATTTCTGTGCCCTAAGTGCTGGGATTATGAGTGCGTGCCCTCTGACTGACTTTATTTATGCATTTATCTATCTGTCTATCTATCTATCTATCTATCTATCTATCTATCTATCTATCTATCTATCTATCTATCTATCTACCTATCTATCTATCTGCTTGTTTGTTTTGATTCTTGAGATGGGATCTCTTTACACAGCTCCATCTGTCCTGGAACTCACTATGTAAACCAGGCAGACCTTGAACGTACAGAGATCCGCCTGCCTCTGCTTCTACCTCTGCCTCCTGAGTGTTGGCATTAGAGGCATGTACCAGCACATCTGGCACAAAACACCTAGCTTCTTGTGAGGGTTCTGGGGATCAAACTCACATTGTCAGGCTGTGTGGCAAGCACTTTTGCAGCCAAGCTTTCTCTCTAGATCAACCTACCTTTCTTTTAAAAATCCATTCTATTTTCTGTATACTAATTTTAAAGTTAGTATGCAAATAATGAGTTTCATCACCTTCATACATACATGCCACTATATTTTATTTCCATTCTTTCTCTCCTCACACTGTCCTCCTCTTTCCAAGTTAGTGCCTGCTGCTGCTTTTTTTCATACGGGTTTCACTACCCTATTTTTCCCTGGAGTAAGGAGGCCACTTGTTTGTTTTCTGGCTGCCCAGATTCCAAAAATAACTACACAGAAACTCTATTAATTAAATCACTGCTTGACCCATTAGCTCTAGCTTCTTATCGGCTAGCACTTATATATTAATTTAACCAATTTCTATTAATCTGTGTATCACCACGTGGCTGTGGCTTACCAGGAAAAGTTCCATCCGGCATCTGTCTCTGGCAGGGCTACATGGCTTCTCTCTGACTCTGCCTTCTTCCTCCCAGCATTCAGTTTAGTTTTCCCTGCCTAGCTAAGTTCTGTCCAAAGCAGTTTCTTTATTCATTAGTGGTAATCACAGCATACAGAGGGGAATCTCACATAACCTCTTCCCCTCTTAAGGTCACTCCCTAACCTCTCATGGTCCTTTCTTTAATTTCATGACATTCACACCCATGCACATATAAATATAAATGTGCTGCTACTTAATTTTAAATCTAGGTTTTATATGTGTCAGGGAAAAGATGCAGTATTTGTCTTGCTGAGTCTGACTTATTTCACTTAGTTATACTGGTCTCCAGTTTCATCCATTTTCCTGCAAATGCCATGATTTCATTTTTCTTTACTGAAGGATCATAAGATGTCAAACTCCACACAGGGAACCAAGGTCTATAATCTTTCAACAGAGAACTTGAGTTATCAAAGACCTTAATATTTCCTTAAAATAGTTTGGCAGCCAACTTCAAGATTTTAGAGAATGAGGTGAGTGGTCTTCATTGTGTTATTTTTTGTGTATTTGACTGGAAACTGCACAGGGGCCATATTTGAAAAATATTGTACAAACTGAAGTCCTCACTAGGCTCTACTAAATCAGAATGTTTGGAATTCTCATTATTCATAGATTCCAAATGGACCTGGTACACAGATAATAAATGGATAACTGCTGAGTTGTCAGGTTCTGAAGAGACTGGCTAAGATCCAAAATTTCACTTCATCTATTTTGGCTGTTTGTGATAACCGTTTTCTTCTCTCATTCCACCACTGTGAGCAAACCTAAACTTATTGCTCAGTCTTTAATCTGGCCAACTTTCTTTCTCTCCCTAGTGTCTTAGGTCCATTAGCAACTATTCCTAGTAAGTCATATGAAGAGCTGGGTGACCCAGGTTCTATTGCTCATTCTACCATTCATTTTGGGATGTTATGCAGACTAGTTCCCCTCTTTGAACCTCAGATTTCTGCTGTGGGATCATGCTCTTGTATCCTGTAAAGATTTGCCACTTGTATTGGTTTAATAAAATGCCAATAGCCAGGCAGAAAGTGTAGGTGGGGTGACCAGACTAAGAGAATTCTGGGAATAGGAAAGGTTCAGTTTGCAGTCACCAATCAGAAGCAGAGGAAACAAGATGAGAATGCCTTACTGAGAAAAGGTATCAAACCACGTGGCTAAATATAGGCAAAAATTATGGATTAAGTTGTAAGACCTAGTTAAAAATAGGCCTGAGCTGATAGGCCAACCTGTTTATAATTAATGTAGGCCTCTGTGTATTTTGTTGGGACCGAATGGCTGTAGGACTGGGCAGGACAGAAACTTCCATCTACAGATTTTTTTATTTATAAAATAGAGTGTGGTACCAGATCATCATGTAAAAGCACTTCAAGTTTTAAAATCAGTGACCTTCATAATTATTCAAATGGTAACTATGAATGGTGGTACTCACTTGTTATCCCAATGCTTGGGGATGCTAAAGCAAGAAGAATGCCATGAATGAGAGCATGTGTGTTCCAGGACAGCCTGAGATAAGAGTGAGACTGTTTCCCCAAACCCAAAAGGGAAAATTAAAAATAAACTTATTCTTCAATGTGGCATGAGATCCAGCAGTAGTAAATGCCCAGAATGTTTATTGGAAGAGCACACCTGGCCTGGAAGTATCCCAGTGGTAGAGTACTTGCTTAATGTGTGCAAGACTGTGAGTTCGGTTCCTGGCACTAGAGGAAAAGAGCAAAACAGAAAGAAATGGAAAGCACTCTATCATCTATTGGTGGATGAATTTAAAAAAAATGGAGGAGGCTGGGCATGGCAGCTCACATAAATAATCCCAGCAATCTGAGAGGCTGAGGTCGAAATACTACAAGAATGATACCACTTTAGGCTACATAGAGGTTTTGTTTTTTATTTTTGGTTTGCTTTTTGAGATATGGTCTCATGGAGCCCAGGGCAGCCCTTAACGACCTATATAGTAAAGTATGATTTAGAACTTCTGCTCTTCTTGCCTCCACCTCCCAAGTGCTAGGACTCCAGGCATGTAGTTTATGCAGTGATAGAGGCTGGACATGCATCTTCATGCATGCCAGATAAGCACTCTCCCAGCTGAGCTACATCTTCATGATCAGCCCCAATTTTATTTCTACCGAATCAATTCATTTTTAGGACATAAGTTCTTTATTGATTCTTTGGGAATTTCACATCATGTACCTCAATTTCACTCATTTCCCAGTCCCCCCATTTGTTCCCCTCACCCTTGTGGCATCCCCTTAACAGAAAATAAAGTAAAAAAAACGTAAAATAAAATCAAACCAAACCAACCATACAAACTTGTTGGTCTTCTTCTCCAACACCTCTTCATTTGTCTTAGAGGCACTGGGAGCCATGGTGTGTCACACAGTAGACCTTTTGTACGATCACCTTTACTTACAAATGTTCATTGCAGTGAGACATTGGTCTGGTTCAAGGCCTCTGGTCCCTGGTACACCATCATCACTGGATCCTCACCAGAACTCCTCTCAGATATCCCATGACTGCTTCAAGGCGTGGAGATCCTGCAGGTATTGTTCCACGGGACCAACCAGTCCCTTCACACACTATAGCAGGTCATAGATGAGGTAGATGTTAGGGTGGGTCAACCCAAGGTCCTGGCTGTGGGTCTGGGTGGTAGCTGAGCTGGTCAGTCCAGGCTGTTGGGGCTGCCCCCTCAGGTGAGGGATGGGACCAGCTCTCCTGTGTGTGTGTGTGTGTGCTTGTTCTCCCTTGCCCAGGAGGACACTGGGGCCAGATCTTCCATGAGGGTCAAGCCAGTTTGCTTGCTACAATGTGCAGCCCGAGGCAGGGCCAGTTTTCCCAGGGACAGCTAAGGGAGGGGCTGGCTTAGCATGACCCTCAGATTTTATCACACATGGTTCTTGTGGCCCTCTGTGGTCACATGTGCCACAGACATCAACAGAAACCCCAGCTTCAGCAAGATGATAGACCTAGACATGGCTCTTGGCAGCAGCTTGGGCTGTATGTCACCACAGTCCCTGTGGCAGCTTAGGCCACCCAGATCAATATGGCCCAGTGGCAGCATGGCTCTCAGTACAACAATATGGTCTCAGGTGGCTGACCAGACCTCAAACATCTTCATGGTAACAGGAGCCATGAACATCAACTGAGCCCCTGACTACTGTAGAGACAAGGACCCAGAGATGGCCCTAGGCAGTGGCCTGGGCCCAGTTGTTGCCATGGCTCCAGGTGGCCGCACAGGCCACCCAGACCAGAATGACCCTGGCAGCACCATGGCCCTTGGACACCAGGATGGTCTTGGATGGTTGGCCAGACCCTTGGTGGTAATGGGAGCTATGGACGTCAACTTGGACCCTGGCTGCTGTAGGGTCACACACCCAGACATGGCACACAGCAGCAACTTGGGCCTAGATGACATGACCGAGGTCAGGTGGAAGGGGCAGCACAGGGCACTAAGATCAGTATGGCTCTGGTGGTGCCAGGGCCCTTGGACACGAACAAGGCCCCAGGTGATGGTCTAGACCTCTGGCATTCATGTGGTCTTTGATGGTATCAGAAGTCAGGGACATTAATATAGACCCTGGCTACAGGGGGCCAGGGACCCAGATGTGGTCCTCAGCTGCAGCTCTAGCTCAAATTTCACGATGGCACCAGGTAGCAGCACAGGCCACTCAGTATAGCACACTGTATAGCCCTGACTGCAGCATGTACCTCCAACACCAATATGGTCTTACTTGATTGACCAAACTTGGCTCTGGGTGTCAGCCCTGATTTTTTTAAGACAACATCTTACTATGTAACTCAATCTGTTCTGAACTTTCGAAACTGATGCCTTAGCCTCCCAGAAAACTGGAATCACCAGTGCATACTATTCCTGCTGCTCCCATTTAAAAACAAGGGAATCATGTCTCATGCTAGAAGAGGGCTAAAACTCCAAGGGTAGTATGTTTAGTGGGATCAAGCAATCAAAAAAAGGACACAGTGCCTGCATTGTTCCACTCATATGAACGATCTAGTCAAAAAATAATAAAGTGGAAAGGCTCTTGTGAAGGACCGAAGAAAGGAGAGGAGAAATGAGCATAAAATTTCACTTGTACAAAAGGAAAATGTCAAGAGATCTGTTGCCAAGAGTATGATTATATTTAACACCAGTGACTTGTGCTCATAAAAACAGCTAAGATGGACAACTTAATGCGGTGGTGCTATTTTTAAGTGCTCAGGTTCAAACTTGGAGCTTTACATGTGCTAAGCGTATGCTCTACCCCCACCTATATCTCCAACTGCTAGTGTTACATGCTTTGTGTGTGTGTGTGCATGTGCGTGTGTGTGTGTGTGTGTGTGTGTGTGTGTGTGTGGTGTATGCTAGTATAGGCACATGTGTGCTAGAGTGTGCGTGTATAGAGTTAATTTTTTCCTCCCAACTCTGGCTTTCTGGGGCTCAAACTCTGGCAGTTTTATGTACTTAGCTGTGTTGCCTCCACTGCACTTTTTTTTTTTTTTACAAAAAAAAAAAAACTCCACAACATTAAGGATTGTTCTGAATCCCATGCCAGAGTCATTCACCTAGAATTTTAAGGGTGGGGGGGGTGTCAATGAGCATTTTAACAAGTTTCCTATATTTTTAAAATCTTTTTTCAATTTTGAGAGTCACTAGCAAAAATGTATCTTTAAATTCTGTCTTCATTTGCAATTAAGTTGATGTCATGATCCTTGATTCCCGTTTCCTTAAGACTATTATTTCTGTGCATTTTGACTTCCTGTGCTTAGAGAATGGAAACAGAAGTCACGATTTGCTGAGGCAAGAAGGGACCCAAATGGTAAATGTGCTATGCGAGAAGGTTATTCAGATCCTTTCAAAGCCGAGCAACTGACTCTGGGACCCGAACAGTTTGGGATTACCCATGAGTCTGCTATTCTCCATTAGAGTGAGTAATTGGAAGCTGGCTGTGTGTGTGCTTACAGAAATTACATCAAATTGTTCACATTAGATACATCTCAGCCACTGATGCTGTCGGCAAGAAGCAGCGTTAAGAATATTAATGAGTGCTTTCTCTGGAATGAGAATTCGTAGCTTATAAACAACCACAAAGGCGGCTGTTTTCATTGCCACAAATTAGGGAGCTGCTGAGAAGGAGTTCGTGTTATTTAAAGTCAGTGTCGGACAAGGAGGCGGAGTACCAGCTCACACTTACCATGTGCCCGGCACAGGGTCCAATATTTTCCAAAGAGGATCCCGTCCATTTCTGAGCCTGGCCCTGTAGACAGATATGACGGTCACCCTATCTTTGCCCATTGGCCTCAGTCTGAGAAAGCAGTGCTGGTTCTGAAAACCCAGTCTTTGACTTTTTAAAACTACAGTTGACAAATTGTATTTTTTTTGACAAATACAATTGCATCAATTTATGGTGTACAAAGTGACATTGCCATTTTTAAAGGCAATTTGGGAAGATAAAATCAAGCAAATAAGTATTTGTCACCACAACTATTTTATATTTTGTGATATAAATGACTGATATTTGCTCTCAGTGATGTTGAAATCTAGAGTACTAATTTACAAACTCTGCCTATTGCTCTAAAGTCATTTGTTTCTAGTATCTGTATCTTGCTTCGGTGACTGATCCATCTTGGGGTGCCACATCTGTCTCTCCCTGTCATATTGCTTCCTAGCTTTCTGACTTTACAGCCTCACCTCCACCACAGCTCCACAGGCTAGAAGCCTGCCTGTCTCTTTCTAGCCCCCACCCCTAACTCTCCATGCTCCTTCCTGTCTTGGATGCTTCTGCTTTATGAACGGAAGGACTTGTTGCCTCTGTGATTCTTCTCATACGGATGAACTGTCAGGACCATGACTGGTGTGACCTTCTCCTTTCTACACACCATGTTTTTATCTCTGGCCTGGGCTTTTTATTGATTTTACCTCTGTTGCTATCACATCTTGACCTTTTGTCATTTCTTACATTTTTACGTGTGATTGAAGTTAATCCCCTTTTGTTCAAATTGGGCTAAGTCATAGTCATTACATGTGAGGTGGGTTTTGTTTTTCTTTTGAGACAAAGTTTCACTATGCAGCCCTGACTGGCCTGGAACTTGCTCAGGCTGGCCGCAAACTCACAGGGATCTACCTGTCTCTATTTCCCAAGTTCTGAGATTAAAGGTGTGAGTCACTATGCCAAGCACGCTTAACGACAACAGAAAATCTTCCCTAATAGAATCTCCTGGCCTGGAAGCTGCTTTCTACACATAGATACATAATGGTGACATTAGAAGAGATCTTTAGGATCATTTAGTTCAAGCTCTTTTATTTTATAGATGGGAAAAGTAAGATACCAAAAAGACAAGAAGAATGCCCATGGTCAAGAGAATGTTAGTAGCAGAACATAGATAAGAATCTAAGGCTTCTAGCTTCCAATCTGATCATAGATTTAGAGAATGCTGGCAACCACAGCTTTTAGGACTGGAGAGCAAATGAGAAGATCTTTCAAAAAGAAAGTGCTGTGGTCTATGATCTTTGAGAAGGCCATTAGAACTGGATGTCAACATCATAGAGCCCAGAAGAGAACATGATGAGCCATAAAATCCCAAAAGGGCTTATGGTATGATGATTTCGTTTCTTTGGGAAACAGATGTCAAACAATGTAGGAATGAAAGGGATTGCAAGGAGACCTAAACTGTTGAAGAATAAAAGAGGAGGAAAAAAGAGAATTAGGCATAGGAAGCCTTCAATCTGCCTGCATGGAGAGGGCAGAAAGATTAGACAAGAAAAGTCTCAAACTGCGATGCAGTCAGAGAACCCTGTGCTAGCCTAACAAGAAGCTTCAGTACAAAGACAGCTTACAATCTTCTCCTGCGCTGGTAAAAAGTAATGATGTCCTTTCATTTTTCACGGATTCAGCTCTTATCTCGAGATTAAGTAGGATGTAAATAGACTCAGTTGGAAGGCTAAAGCCAATGTAAGTGTTACAGTTGAAGGCTGTCACATACTTGAAGTCCTTGTGACAAGAATTCCTTTTAAAGGGACTGAGAAGCTGGTGATGCCACCCATAAGTCCTAAAATGTTTTTGAAATTATGCTAAACTTTCAATGGGCTGTAATGAAACAGAGAGATTACTGTAGATTTTCTTTTTCTTTTTTCACTCTTTGGGGGCCTGTCACCCAGTTCCCAAATAAATACACAGAGACTTAATCTAACTTATGAATGCCTGGCCATAGCTCGGCTTGTTCCTAGCCAGCTTTTCTAACTTAAATTATCCCATTTCTCTTTAACTACATTTTGTCTCTGGGCTTTTTACCTTTTTTTATTATATATATGCATTTTTTTCTTTCTTACTCTGTGGCTCGCTGTGTGGCTGGGTGACTGGCCCCTGGTCTTTTCTCCTTCTCCTCTTCTTGCTCCTCGCTTTCTCCTCACTTGAACCTAGATTTCTCCCCCTATTTATTTTCTCTGTCTGCCAGTCCTGTTTATCTTTTCGCCTGCCTTGCTATTGGCCATTCAGCTCTTTGTTAGACCAATCAGGTGTTTTAGACAGGCAAAGTAACAGATTCACAGAGCTAAACAAATGCAACTTAAAAGAATGCATCTTTGCATCATTAAACAAATATTCCACAGCATAAACAAATGCAACACATCTTAAACTAATATTCCACAACAGGATTACTCCAAGTTATCCCTTTCAAAGGAGTTGAAGTTTGAGTTGTGGGCTGGAAGATAAAGATGGGTTTGAATGAAAAGGAGCAATAGAATGAAATGGACCATTTTTCTACTTGTTCATTTTTGCCAGGATGATGTGGGTGGTGGAGCAGAGGAGGTACTCTGAGGTGAATATTCTGGGCATTTATTAAAGGTCTACTATGTTTTGAGACACATGCTAAACCCTGGTGCAAATACCCACTGCATTCTCTAGAAGGTAATATTTGCCTCCTAAGTGCAAAAGTTAGGACAGTGGTGCGTTTCTTCCTAGCTGTAACCAGGGCACAAGTGTTTCAGAGAAGGGCAGTTGTGAGCAAACATGAACCTGCCAGAGATTCTTACACACTGTGTTTGCAGCCAGTTGTGTCTTATAATAGAGCAGGTCTCTTCTGTGTTTTTTCTTCTTGGTGTGGAGTTCCAGGATGTGAAAGAGCTGAAACAAACTCGACGGGTAGAGCTGGAGTGCATGAACTACTTGATGCTATATAATTTCTTTATATTTGTATATAATTTCTTTAGTATATAATTATAGTCATTAAGAGAATGTATTGGTGGAAAGGAACTTGGATCACTGCATTAGAATTAAGCCAAAAGAACGAAAGAGAAAACCCAGAAGTAGACTCCCACAAATACCCCCAACTGATTTTCATGAAGATGCAAAGGCAATCTCGCACCACACATCAAACAACCTCAGGATGAATCACAGACGCCACTGGAAATTGTCAAACTATAAAGAATGTAGGGAAAAAAAGAGAAGAAATTCTCTTGAATCTCAGGTTCAGTGAAACTTTTAGATTTAGTCCAAAAGTATGGGCCATAAAAGGGAAAACGGACGATGCGGACCTCATCAAACATCAGAAAACTTTTGGTTTATGAAAGCTCAAATGAGTAAAATGAAAAGACATGCTCTGAATGTGAAGCAATATGTACAAAGCACAGAGGCGACAAACATGTCTCAAAATGGAACATTAACTAATCCAACTGCGGAGCCAGTGAGAGGGCTCAGTTGATGGTGATCTTTGCCACCAAGATTGACAACCTGAGTTCAATCTTAGGATCCACTTGATTGAAAGAGAAAACAAACTCCCACAAGCTGGTCTCTAATCTCCCCACGCAAGCACAACATTCGAACCCCCAAATACACATGTGAAAGAGTGCACATGCACATGTGCATACAAACATGCACAGACATATTTGACAGATAAATAATAAATTAATATTTTAAAATTAAATATCTAGATAGAAAATGGGTATCTTTTTATGTGCTTTTTCTATGACTGTATATTTTCTTTGGCAAAATTTCTAAAGTCCCAGAACTCAGGAGGTTGGAGGAGCATGAGTTCAAGGTTATCCTCAGCTCATAGTAAGTTTGTGCCCATCCTGGGATACAGGGGACTCTGTATTTGTGATACTTATTAAGTGTTCAAGAATGGTAAGAAGCATATAGATGTGGTAACAGAAGGCAGATTACCCAGGGCCTACTGACCCAAACAAGAGGTTCAAAATTCATTCTAAACCCATTGGAGAGGGTCAAATGTACTGGTTTGTAGTTTAGTAAATCATTTTAGTTGACGTATGGGACGCCAAGAGTGGGAGCGGGAAGACCAGCAAAGAGATCACAGTAGTAGACTAACATTTCTTTAGCTGTTGCCATCACTACAGTAAGATATTCTGGAGCTTAGATAGAAAGTGAGTGAAGATGGAGAGACGTGAGTGGATGCAGAATGTATTTTGGAGGTAGAGCTAACAGAAACTCATAGGTAGACATATGACTGTGGAATTTTTAGTTCAGAGAATTTTGTAAACTGGACTCAATTCTACACACATACACACACACACACACACACACAAAATGAGAGACAGACAGGCACATGCACCCCACATAGAGAGACACATACACACACACACATAAAGAGAGAGGGAGACAGACAGACACACAACCCCCACAGACAGACAGACAGACAGACACACACACACGACGAAGCTATTCTTTTTTTATTATTGATTTTATTGAGCTCTAAATTTTTCTCTGCTCCCCTCTCTGCCTCTCACCTTCCCTTCAACCCTCTCCCAAGGTCCCCATGCTCCCAATTTACTCAGGAGAGCTTGTTTTTTTCCACTTTCCATGTATATTAGATCCATGCATGTCTCTTCTAGGTCCTCATTGTTGTCTAGGTTCTCTGGGATTGTGATATGTAGTCTGGTTTTCTTTGCTTTATTTTCAAAAAACACTTATGAATGAGTACGTATGATAATTGTCTTTCTGGGTCTGGGTTACCTCACTCAATATGGTGTTTTCTAGCTCCATCCATTTGCCTGCAGATTTCAAGATGTTGCTTTTTTTCTGCTGTGTAGTACTCCATTGTGTTAATGTATCACATTTTCCTTATCCATTCTTCAGTTGAGGGGCATCTTGGTTGTTTCCAGGTTCTGGCTATGACAAACAATACTTGTATGAATAGTTGAGCATGTGTCCTTGTGGTACGATTGAGCATCCTTTGGATATATACCCAAAAATGGTATTACTGGGTCTTGAGGAAGGTTGTTTCCTAATTTTCTGAGAAATCGCCACACTGACATCCAAAGGGGTTGTATCAGCTTGCACTCCCACCATCAAGGCAGGAGTGTTCCCTTTTCCCCACAACCTCTCCAGCATAAGTTGTCATCAGTGTTTTTGGTCTTGGCCATTCTCACAGGTGTAAATGGAATCTCAGAGTTGTTTTGATTTGCATTTCTCTAGTGACTAAGGATGTTGAGCATTTCCTTAAGTGTCTTTCAGCCATTTTCGATTCCTCTGTTGAGAGTTCTCTGTTTAGGTCTGTACTCCATTTTTTAATAGGATTATGTGTTCTTCTGTTGACCAATTTCTTGAGTTCTTTGTATACTTTGGAGATCAGACCTCTGTCTGATATGGGGTTGGTGAAGATCTTTTCCCATTCTGTAGGTTGTCATTTTGTCTTGTTGACCATGTCCTTTGCTTTACAGAAGATTTTCAATTTCAGGAAGTCCCATTTGTTTATTGTTTTCTCTCAGTGTCTGTGTTGCTGGGGTTATATTTAGGAAGTGGTCTCCTGTGACAATGTATTTAAGTGTACTTCCCACTTTTTCTTCTATGAGGTTCAGTGTGACTGGCTTTATGTTGAGGTCTTTGGCCCATTTGGACTTGAGTTTTGTGCATGGTGATAGATATGGGTCTATTTTCATTCTTCTACATGTTGATATCAGTTATGCCAGCACGATTTGTTAAATATGCTTTCTTTTTTCCATTTGATATCTTTTGCACAAAGATATTCTTATAGACTCATGGGAGTACATATCAGCAGTAGAGATAGGCTGGTTGTATAGCTTGATGGTAGAACACTTGCTTAGCATTTGACAGGTCCTGAGTTTGATCTTAACACCAAAACCAAGCACAAAGAAACAAAAAACACAACCAAAACAAATAAATCACAGAAGTGGAGATGGTGTCCTTATAGATTGGTTGCTTGTCCACTGTATGGCATATTATACAGGTCTGGCAGTAGTGTGATACCTCACCTTTAGAAAACAGAAATCTCGTGTATAGGAAGAGGAGAAGGCAATAGAACACAGGTACTGTGAGCACAGAAAGGAAGCTTTTGGAGGTGAAAGAGTACAAGAGGGTGGAGGATAGGATGGAGGATAGGAAGGAGTATCAACAAAAACAAATTATATTTGAAAACACTATAATGAAACCTAATGCTTTGCATGCTAATTTAAAAAATTAATGTTAAAAACCAAGAAAGTAGAAATCTCAAGCTATATAAAAATCTCCAAAATAAAATTAGAAAACTTTCTCAGATAAATTAGAAAAAAAGTCAACTTCCAGGTGGTGGGATTCTGGTGAGCAGAGCATGGGCTCACTATCAAGGCCAACCAAACATCTTTGCAGGCCTCAAATCCTTTGGTGCTGCTGCCATGCTTACAGGTAGCTAAGGCCCTGCCTGTCATTGCTGCGCTGCGGACACCAGGGGGCAGCCGACTACATAAATTCTGCCTGCTGGAGTTTTGGGAGTAGCTGATGCTGAGGTCAGGAGATAAGAGCCAGCTTTTGGCTTCCAGAGAAATCTATTAGTTTCTAGGAGACTCTTGGCCTTGGGGGACCTGGGACTCGCTGCTCATGCGTCCCACCGAGACGTTGAAGAACTCAGTCGTCAGGCCTTTCTACTGGCAAAAATAACCTAGTTTCTTTCAGCTTTGATTATTATATATCTCATGTCTATCCTTTTTGAAAAAAATTGTTATTTTTAATAAGTGTGTGTGTATGTGCATTTGTCTGTGCGCATGCATGGGAGTGCAGATGCCCATGGAAGCCAGAGACTGTAACGCCTGTGAGTACAGGTGAGTGCAGATGTCCTTGGAGGCCAGAAGGCTTCAGATCCCCTGGAACCACAGTTACAGGTGGTTGTGATCTGCCTGACATGGGTGCTTCGAACTGAATTCGGTTCGTTTGCAAAAGCAGTAGGCATTATCAGTTCCTGAGCCAGCTCTCCAGACCCAGTGGAATATTTCTCAAAGCATTTTAGGAGAAAACAAAACAACTCCCTCACAGTCCCGTATCACTCCAGGATAATTGCACCATGGTCTTGATTCCAAAAGGGAGCCCTGCATTGCGGTTATGCCAGCAAGAGGACAGAGTGGAACTCAGTGTTTCCAGTTTCACTTTTATCTGAGCAATTTAAATTTGAGGAGTACTTTTATTAATCTCATAGGAGGCAGCACAGATGGAGGTAAGGGTACAGATCGAGTTGATAATTGAGAGAATACTTTTGTAGTCTGTGTACTTAGCTCCAATGCACCAGGCATTGCTTCAGGATGGATAACAGGAGGTCTCTGGGCTTCTCAGCCCTAGGGAGCCGTCAGCCCAAAACCAAGGTAAAGGGCAGAAGCTGAGCATGTGAGACCACCTGAACAAACAGAGTGGCATTTGGCTTTGCTAATTTCCAGATGGTGGTGTGCAGCTACAATAGCTTATGGCAGTAGACTGAGACTGTGGTGGCATCCTGAGCCCATATGTGGAGACAGTTAGGAGACAAAGGACATAAGGGAATGGTAAGAAGATCCTTAAGCAAAGCTGAGGGAGGGAGATCAGGGACCTGAGCATCCAGGACCCCCACCTGGGTTCTTTTGTACTTGGGTTTCTCTGACCAATTTATAGAGCCATGGTGAGGGGAAGAGCAGGGAGGCACTCTGTGCTCCTCTAGGCAGAAAGATGGTTTCAGTTCTGAGTTACAGTGCTGGATTGTCCCTCCGAGATGCTCTGCAATCCTAGTAAGAGTAAATGTACTGGGGAGGGCTGCCTGGCACCCTGCACCATTTTATTACTATCCAACATCGGCTTTATATAGTACTAAGGTCTAGAGGAAACCAAGTATGGCTGCACACCTCACATGAGGCCTGATTTTCCAACAGAGGGCAGCATTTGCTGGGCACACTTCTCTCTTCTGAAACAAGGCTACTGACAATTTGAGGGAACTTAACAGGAGAGGGCGATGGGCTGGAAAATGGGTGTATGACCTGTCTGGAAGGATTGTAGGTAAACAGTGAGATTCATTCATGTTCATTATTAATGTCAATCAATTTGCCAATTATTAATGGGTTGGTTTTTGTGTTGCTCCTATTTCAGCTTTTGTCATAGTGTCAAGGAATATCTGGGGACTTGGCTTTTACTGAATTCTCCTCCCTAGTCGAGTATCATGAAAAGTCACAGAGGACTAAAGAGACTGGTGAGGACTTCCTGCTTTCCCCTGCAAAGAACCTTGGGTAAAGAGTGAATGGTTGTGCAATGAAGCTCATTTATTAATGTTATTTACTAATGCTACTCAACTGGTCAATCGATTAATGTGTTAGATTTTATATTGCTGTGACCAGCACACCTTGAAGAAACTATTATAGGACGAAAGGTGGATTTTAGCTTCTGGTTTTGACTTTGAGTCTTTTGATTCCAGGCCCATGGTGAGACAGAAAAGGGGGGGGGCAGCGAACATACATGAAGCACAGCGAATAAGGAAGGGAACTGGGTACCAAGTTCAATCTTGAGAAATGATGCTCCCAGTGGTCTATATTCCCTAGCTAGGCCCCATGCCCTGAAGTTTCCACATAAAACCTTCCAAAATAGCATGAGCTAGGGTCCAAATACTCTACATATGAGTCTGGGGGTGGCATTCAACCCATAACACATCAAGTGTGTTTTCTACCTGTGTTGAGCTTCTACTCCATGTTGTGTGGACAGGCGGCTTGATCTCAGAGCTTTCATCTGGGATGCTCTGAAAAGTCAGAAGGATAAGAATGTCCAGTGCCTCCCATAAAACATTCCCTCAACGAACACTGGCTATCTCATCCTTAACATTGTTACTGTCGAATTGAATTGAAAATTCATGCTTTGTGGGCATCTCTGGTAACACTGGGTTGTTCTCTCTCCATTCATATAGGGAATATTACAAATAATGACAACTTTTCTCCCCCTCTATGGAGAAGAAAAAGACAGGAAAACTCACAGATGTAAACATGAATAAGCACATCTGCCCACCACCTAGAAACCATTACCCTGTATGTATGTCTGCACAATGTCCTGGCCTCCATTGAGAGGTCAGCATGTCTTTGAAATAAACAGGTTGGTGCAGGTAGTCAGGCCAAGAGGGAGAAAGAAGAAACAGGATGCTATTCTACTTTGCCTGTCCTGATCCTTCTGGAGTGCCCACACCTCACTTTCCCCTCTTTACAATGCTACCTTCTTTACTTCAGCTGGTCAGGGATACAGAAAGGAAGAGTGAGCATAATGGGAGATAATGGAAGACGGCTATGGTTCCAATGTCCTGCTTATTTCCCAGTCCCCATCAAGGCTTCTACAAATCCACAGACAATTCCTCAGTAATTTAAACCTTAGTACACTGGGCTCCCTATCTTTATCCCTACCTTGCCCTGTTTGAATTAGAAGAGGCATGGTTCAGTTCTAAGCACTACCAACAAGTTGTCTCTGTTTCAGATGTCAAGGAGGGATATTTCAAAGCTTGAATACTCCTGACCAGCAGGAAGGATAGATACCATTGCTAGATGACAACACATTCTGAAATCTGTGCTTTCTTCAGCTGTTCCTTGTCCTAGAATCGCTCTCTCCCATTTCCTGCCACTGTCCATCTTACCTTCCTGCCACTGTTCATCTCGCATTCCATAGCTTTGTCAAAACTCTCGCTGGCAAGGCTGGCTTCCTTGTTGTTGTCTTCAGTCTTCCAGCGTGACCCTCTGCACATGGCATTTCATGGTCATTCACTATAATAGCTGAACTCCTCACACAAGTGACTTTCTGAGAAGTAAAGTTGCCTTCTGGCTGATACTGGTAGTATTTACTGTGCCTTCACCTAGACTCATATACTCAATCCAAATTAACAGCATTTTCTATACAAACATGGGTAGGTTTTGTGAGTGTGATGCATGGACCCAAAACACCACAAGAAACAGTGATCATGTATGTGAGAAAATGCAGACAAGCTTGAACAATGGATTTCCACATGCACACCTTATTTATAAATGGACTGGACATGACTTAGATTTATAGAGGAACCGAATGCAGCAGAGCAGGGGACCACTTGCAGATGCAGATTGAGATGTCCACCAGTAGAGGGAAGCATGCAAAACAATGAAAGAACCTAATCTGGACATCATCTCCTTCAGTAGGAGACAGGATTCTGTGGTAACATGTTGCAAAGAGAAGGTCCCGTGTTTGTACCAACCATCCGGCTAGCTTACACCCAAAATAATCACAAAGTAACTGTATTCATTAAAACACTGCTTGGCCCATTAGCTCTAATTTCTTATTGACTAATTCTTACATCTTAATTTAACCCATTTCTATTAATCTGTGTATTGTCATGTGACTGTGGCTTACCAGCAAGATTTTCACCAGCGTCTGTCTCAGGCAGAAGATCCATGGTGTCTCTCACTCTCCCCTTCTTCCCAGCTTTCAGTTCTGTTTTCTCTGCCTACCTAAGTTATGCCCTATAAGGCCCAAAGCAATTTCTTTATTCATTAACCAATGAAAGCAACACATGAACAGAAAAACCTCCTACACCATTTCCCTTTTCTGTTTAAACATAAAGAAAGGCTTTAACTTTAACATAGTAAAATTACATATAACAAAACAGTTTTCAAGCAAGAATTACAGTCACAATATTTATATCTACTTTATCTTTTATCATAACTAAAGAAAACTATAACTATAAATTCTTCAACACCAACAAAGACTCCAGAAGGATATAATATTACCTAAGTAAACAGGAGGGCATTGTAAGCAACTTCCAAAACTCTAGAATTGACAGAGACATCTAGCTGCCTGTACAGTCACCCAAAGTTCTTCTGTACCATTGGGGCATCCATCTTCAGCCTACAGACCTGTAGTAGCCAGCAGACATTCCTATGAAGCAGGAAAATTCAAAGACATTTCAGTCACTTTCTTCTGTATCCTACAGAATGTCTTGCAGACTCTTTTATGAAACAGGAACCCCGAAGGATCATCTCACCTTTAGGCAAGTTCAGCAGGCATCTCTCTGAAGGTTCTTCATGTCCAGTTTATACAACAGTCCAGACAAGAGCATTTTCTTGCCCAAACGGCTAACGAACTTCAAAAGGAGCCTCTTCGATGCCCATCTTCCTTAGGAAGTAGCTTGGTGCTGCCAGGAACAGATGTGTCTCATTGTCATGAAAAGCCGTAACTTATTAAAACATTTTAAATGCCATATTCTGTAGCCTTTGAAAGATATGAAGAATGCCTTTCTTTCTGAAATATATCTATGCACATCTAGAAAATCTAACATGACTGCAAACTTGACTATGATAGATGATTATCTATTAACTTATATTTCTTAATTATACATTACATTTTTAAATTCGCTACTCAATCACAATACCTTAATCAAAATCAGAAATACATATACATATAACAAAATTCATATCAATAAAGCAAGATCAATACCAATGCAAATTATTCCTATCTATATCATATCCCCCTTTATATGTTAACAGTTATAAACAATATTTGGGAATATGGGCTCAGTATTTTCTCTCCTAGCTGCTTCCTGCTCTATGGGGGTGCTGTTAATCAGGTCTTTCATGGTGTATCCTGTGTGCTAGGTTCATCTCAGTCAGTAGTTGAACAAAGTAATTTTTGAGGGTGTTCATAGCAACCTTTCAGGTGGTGGTGGTCTATCAGACCATATTGATCTAGAAGCAATCTACAGGTTCTCATCTTCTGTGAAAACAAAAGATGAACCTCTTTTCCAAAGCACCATATCCTTAGATCCAAATTCTGAAGTCAAGATACATTTATAATATACTTGTTGGTTTAGCTTATCAGCTTATACAATGAAATATCTCTCTGTACTTAGCTCCTTTACAATAAAAAAATTTAAAGAAAACACAATAATATAAAAATTCAGACTCTCTGGTAGTTTCCATTTTTATGTGGCTTATTTTTCTTTACTTCTTTTGATTTATGACTATCTGCACCTTGTCTCTTTAAAGGTTTTACCCTTTTTTTTAAAACATTAACTTTATTTTATGACTCTCTATACTCCTTTTCTTCTCTGTCCCTAGCCTGTGTACACCCATCCAACACTGTGACTCATTTAGAGGTCGTTTATGTCTGAATCTGTCCTATTGTGAATCTGTAATTCTTTACTGTCCAGGAGCACTTCTTAAAATGCTAAGTGCTTCTTAAAAACTTAAGTTGTGCCATTAGTAGCAGTAATATGGTAACACCTGTGTGCCTGCCTAGTCTAAAATTTAAGCTGCACTGTAATCATGGTAAATATGGTAGTTCCTGCCTGTGCTCTGCACAGTCCAGCATGGCAGAGATGCTTGAGCCTCTGAGAGCTAAGCATACAGCCCCACTTCCAGGCACAAAGCTGATTCATGTTGCCATCAAGCAAGCTGCAGCAATCTGCTCACAAACCTCATCCAAATTCACTGTCTCCCGCAAGAGACAGAGCTCACAATAGCAGCATGGCCCAGAAAGCCAGCATTTTAAAACCTCCACCTTTTTCCTGCTGTGACTGCTAAGTCAGGAAATTCTCTCTGCAGCATCCCACCAGCGAACAGCAAAAGGCTGTGTTAAACTCTATATTTGTGTCTAGAATTACTTTTCAAGTCCTCTCAGGTTTTACATCGAGTTAGTTGACCACGTTGAATGTGCTAATTGTAATTCGAGAAGACGATGGGCCCTCTCCCAGCAAAGTTTGTCCTCAGGATTTGGAACAACATTTAGGGGTTGATTATAATTGGTATATGGTTGAGGGTTGGAGGAAAAATTTATAAGCTCAGAGATCTATAAAAACTGACAATGGGCCAGCCTACATCAGCACTGGCTTTGCTAATTTTTGCTCTGAGTTCTCCATTTCTCATAAAACAGGAATACCTTATAATCCTCAAGGACAAGCTATAGTGGAGCAAGTACATCATATGCTCAAAGCCTATTTGCATAAAACAAAAAAGGGGGAATATGGTTCCACCCCCAAAGACCATTCATCTTTTTTTTTTATAAATGTTAATTTTTTTTACTATTGATGCTCAATCTCGTACCACTGCTGACTGGCATTGGCAACCAGTTTCTTCCAGGATGCCTCATGTCAAATAGAAGGATCTAGCAGATAGCACCTGGTATGGTCCAGATCCTGTACTGGTGTGAGGAAGAGGGGCTGTTTGTGTTTTCCTGCAGGATGCTGACAGTCCAATATGGGTACCCTAGTATCTGGTGATTGCTGTGGATTTTCCTGTCCAGAAGCCTGAAGACAGGACAGAGCCAAGAGATCAAATAGACACTGGCTTGTCAACTGAAGAGTTGTTGGGATTCCAATGAGCTGGCTGTGGTGGTCTGAGTGTCAAGGATTGTTCCCCTATCAAGCTATCCCATGATAATGGCAGCTATTGCTGTGGCTGCCAGAGCAGATACGGCTGCTGGATTTTCCCTTAGTCAGTCAGTTGCTTCTGCTAGCACAATGGATACCTTATCAGGGCAGGTTGCAAATGCCTTGGCCACTCAAATTGAGCTAATTTACAAATGAATATTGCAATTAACTTTGCTATTGGTTTTGGTTAAAGACCACTGGTAGGCTATACAATAAAAGGCTTGTTGCTGTTATTCACAGACCCTGGAGTACACAATTTATGAATTGGCTCTTGAGATTATTCTAGTATTCAGGGTTCCTCCCACCAGTGCTGAGACCTTACTTAAAGGGCTCCAGCAGAGTTATTAAGGATTGAGCAGGCACAGCATCCTTAAGAGTGCTTATATATGCTGAAGCATCATCTTCATGGTGTCATGGTACCAGAGCCAAAGGCAAGCTCAGGTCAATGTCGCCATATGGTGAGTTCTCTTAGCTATTGCCCTGAAGGCTCTTTCAGCATGAATCTGACTAAACTCGGTGATGGGTGACTTGTGAGCCAATGATGGGAAAGGTTTTGGGGGGCAGCCCCAACCTAAGACAGGAAATGTGTTTTGACCTGGATGCTTTCCCATGATGGGTAAGGAATATTGCCTGGCATCAAATGCCACCTAAGACAGGCCTAGTCATATAATTTATATAAAAGGGGGACCTGTAGGGCCCATGGGTCTACCCCTGATCCCGGAGTTCATCTTGAGGACAGTTTCTGGTCAGTCAGCTAATACATTCTGTTTGTTCCTGTGCTCCCTCTGCCCAGCCTGGAGATTAGCTGTAGGGCATTGCTTACTCCATCTTGGGTGTGGCCATTTCCCACCTGCTTGGGAGGGAATTCCTTGTGCAGCAGCTAGGTGTTTAAGGTTTTCCCTAAGTTTGAATAAATGACATTCGGTTGATCTTTCAAATGACCCAGGTCTCTTGTGTGTTCTTTCAATCTCCAGTCTCTTGCCCAGTTTGTACTGTACGTGTACAGTACAGTGCTGTGCAAACTGTACCAAGAGGGTAACACAGATGCAGGTGTTACAATTGGAGGCACTGTTGGGATCTCAGGAACTACAGTCAGAGGCCCAGCAGTGAGATTGGGAAGTAGGGGAATCCTGAGAAAATGCCCTCAGAAGGTTGGCCAACAGGTAAGAAATTGATTGGTGAGGGTAAATTGATAATGGGTGCAAGTAATTCTGTTCCAGTACTGATGGCCGATTAATGGACCAATGGATAGTTCATTTAAAGAAGCAAGGCAAGGAAGGCACTGATATTAAAATTAGACAGCACAAGAGTTCATTAAGACAGTTTTAGAGTTTAGTCCCTGGTTTCTACATGCAGGGGGTTTTAGTATTACTGAGTGGGAGCAGGTAAAGGCTGACCTTAAAAAGCATTGAAAGAGCAAGGGCCAGAAGAATTCCCCATAACAATATTTTCACTATGGCTCTTAGTCGGAGATGTTCTTCTCAATGATGAAGTAAAAGTAAAAGAGCAATTAGAGTATTTGACCAAAACCTTTGAGGAGACTCAGGATGTAGAATTGTGAATTCTATTAAGAGTTTTGAGGAGTGGGAAATTAAAAGTCATAAAAGGGATATAAAAGAGAAAAAAACTTTAGAAAAGGAGATTGAACTGATAAAAAAAGAAGTCAGTAAAAGAAGGAAGGCAGCTTTGCAGATCCTGTCTTTTGGGAGGAGATTGCTGTGAAGAGGTGAAATGCAGGAAGATTGTGCTGATGCGATGGTGAGGTTCCCCCCCCCCCCCCCCCAGCATAATCTTAACATGTTAACTGGTGCAGAACAGTATGCTGGCTTAGCGGCACAGATTACTTATGACCCTGCTATTTGTGCTCAGATAGCTGCCATGGCCATTAAAGCTTGGAAAGCTTTACCTAACAAAGGAGCAGGAGAACAACTGTCTAAGGTCTTTCAAGGACCTTCAGAATCTTACTCTGAGTTTGTTGATCACCTGTTACAGCTGAGAAGACGCATTTTGGGGGATGTGTACTCAGCTATGCTAGCCATAAAGCAATTGGTCTATGAAAATGCTAACAAATATGCGCCCATTGAAATGGGAGTTTAAATGACTTTATCTGGTTATGCAGGGACATTGATGGCACTCATGGGATGGGCCCTTAGGGAGAGTCAAGGTGAAGCAAAAAATGGACTATGGCTATTATACTTTAAAAAAAAGGTGGTAAGTAGTGTAAAAGAATTCTATATTCTGTCAATTATGTTTTAAATAAATGCTGATTGGCCATTAGCCAGGCAGGATGTATAGGTGGAACAACCAGACTGGAAGTAGAGGTGAAGCAAGGAGAATAGGAGAATTCTGGGAAGCAGGAAGCTCCCTCCACAGTCCTGCCCAGACCACAGAAGAAGCAAGATGTGATCTGCCCGGCTGAGAAAGGTACTAAGCCATGTGGCTAACATAGATAAAAATAATGGTTAATATAAGTGATAAGAGCTAATAAGAAGCCTGAGCTCATGGGCCAATCAGTTTATATCTAATGTAGACTTCCGTGTGATTCTTTGGGGCTAAACGACTGTGGGAACTGTGCAGGAAAGAAACCCCAACAAGCAGTACCACATGTTACAGATGTAGACCTCTGCAGACATCATTTTTAAGATTGGACTTGGTACCCAGTTCCCTTCCTTATTTGCTGTGCTTCCTATGTATTCAGCACCACCATGCTCTGTCTCACCATGGGCCTGGAATCAAGGACTCAAAGTCAAAATTAAAAGCTAAAATCCACCTTTCCTCCTACCATAATTTCTGCCAAATGTGCTGATCACAGCAATACAAAAACTAACCCGTTAATCGACTGACCACTTGAGTAGCATTAGTAACTAGCATGAATAAAAGTCATTACATTCATACAATCCTACCAACCATGCCCTATTATTTTCTTTATCTTAAAAATAAGGGAAATTGGGGCCCTGAAAGACTAAGGAATGCATGCAGCATTTCCGAGCTTCTAAGACTCAGAACTTGAATTCAAAACCAATGGGCAATACCAGTGTTTTGTTTGGGAAGATAAAAACTCTAAAGGACAAAAAGTGCTGACAGTTAAATGACAATGTGGATACACAATTCCACTAGATTATGCCTCTCAGATGGCTCAGATGAACATTTTTATATGATGTACATGCTCCACCCCATCCCCCACCTCCTTGTCACACACAGCCTGAACTGTCAGAATCTGGCATTTCTGCCATTGTGACCATAATAACCAAGAATCAGATGCTGTTGCCCCTTTGTTCATAAGCCCATGAGCCTACAAGGGGCAGGACTGGAATAAAAGGATCCAGATAGTACATCTCTTTCTGACTGCTTCTGTTATCAGTTGAGTGTCTGGATTTTCTTGGGCTAAAAGGGGAACCTAGTATCAGACAAACTCTGCCCAAGGATTCACATCACTTACAGACATAGGGCCTCACGACATTGATGTCTGATTTTGGGAGACGGTGGGCATAGGTTTGTTTGAGTCTCTCTCTAATGAAGAGGGCTAGAGAGTACTGGGTGATTTCCTTATATGTAACATGAAGGGGCCTGCTTGTTGGGGTATCTGCCCTGCCCAGTTCCCCACAGCTGGCAAGCCCCAAAGAAAATCACACAGAGGACTCCATAGGATTATAAACTGATTGGCCCATTAGCTCAGACTACTTATTAGCTCCTGTAGCTTTTATTAACCCATTATTTTTATCTATGTTAGCCACATGGATCAGTACCTTTCTCAGCAGCTCACATGTTGCTTCTCTGGTGTCTGGGAAGGAGTGAGAGAAATGGGCTTCTTCCTTCCTAGCATTCTCCTGTTCTCATTGCCCCACCTCTACTTCCTGTCTGGTTGACTTGCCTATACTTCCTACCTGGTCAATCAGCATTTATTCAAAATAAATAGATTGACAGAATACAGACAATTCTCCCGCACCACTTATTCATAGTTGATCACTGAAGTAAATACAGCTCCTGGTGGGATGAGGACTTCTAAGTGGAAGTAAGACGGCTACCCTTAGGAGAACATAAAGAGGCCCCTGTGGAAAGGGGAAGGAAGATAAAGTCACGTTGAGATAAACCATTTTGAGAGGAAAAGATAGTGTTTTCAACATTAAAGAAAGGTAAAGCCCACGAAACTGAGCTTCATTGCACAACCATTCACTCTTTACCCAAGGTTCTTTGCAGGGGAAAGCAGGAAGTCCTCACCAGTCTCTTTAGTCCTCTGTGACTTTTCATGATACTCGACTAGGGAGGAGAATTCAGTAAAAGCCAAGTCCCCAGATATTCCTTGACACTATGACAAAAGCTGAAATAGGAGCAACACAAAAACCAACCCATTAATAATTGGCAAATTGATTGACATTAATAATGAACATGAATGAATCTCACTGTTTATCTACAATCCTTCCAGACAGGTCATACACCCATTTTCCAGCCCATCGCCCTCTCCTGTTAAGTTCCCTCAAATTGTCAGTAGCCTTGTTTCAGAAGAGAGAAGTGTGCCCAGCAAATGCTGCCCTCTGTTGGAAAATCAGGCCTCATGTGGGGTGTGCAGCCATACTTGGTTTCCTCTAGACCTTAGTACTATATAAAGCCGATGTTGGATAGTAATAAAATGGTGCAGGGTGCCAGGCAGCCCTCCCCAGTACATTTACTCTTACTAGGATTGCAGAGCATCTCGGAGGGACAATCCAGCACTGTAACTCAGAACTGAAACCATCTTTCTGCCTAGAGGAGCACAGAGTGCCTCCCTGCTCTTCCCCTCACCATGGCTCTATAAATTGGTCAGAGAAACCCAAGTACAAAAGAACCCAGGTGGGGGTCCTGGATGCTCATGTCCCTGATCTCCCTCCCTCAGCTTTGCTTAAGGATCTTCTTACCATTCCCTTATGTCCTTTGTCTCCTAACTGTCTCCACATATGGGCTCAGGATGCCACCACAGTCTCAGTCTACTGCCATAAGCTATTGTAGCTGCACACCACCATCTGGAAATTAGCAAAGCCAAATGCCACTCTGTTTGTTCAGGTGGTCTCACATGCTCAGCTTCTGCCCTTTACCTTGGTTTTGGGCTGACGGCTCCCTAGGGCTGAGAAGCCCAGAGACCTCCTGTTATCCATCCTGAAGCAATGCCTGGTACATTGGAGCTAAGTACACAGACTACAAATGTATTCTCTCAATTATCAACTCGATCTGTACCCTCACCTCCATCTGTGCTGCCTCCTATGAGATTAATAAAAGTACTCCTCAAATTTAAATTGCTCAGATAAAAGTGAAACTGAAAACACTGAGTTCCACTCTGTCCTCTTGCTGGCATAACCGCAATGCAGGGCTCCCTTTTGGAATCAAGACCATGGTGCAATTATCCTGGAGTGATACGGGACTGTGAGGGAGTTGTTTTGTTTTCTCCTAAAATGCTTTGAGAAATATTCCACTGGGTCTGGAGAGCTGGCTCAGGAACTGATAATGCCTACTGCTTTTGCAAACGAACCGAATTCAGTTCGAAGCACCCATGTCAGGCAGATCACAACCACCTGTAACTGTGGTTCCAGGGGATCTGAAGCCTTCTGGCCTCCAAGGACATCTGCACTCACCTGTACTCACAGGCGTTACAGTCTCTGGCTTCCATGGGCATCTGCACTCCCATGCATGCGCACATACACACACACATACACACACACTTATTAAAAATAATAATATTTTTTTCAAAAAGGATAGACATGAGATATATAATAATCAAAGCTGAAAGAAACTGGGTTATTTTTGCCAGTACAATGGCCTGACGACTGAGTTCTTCAACGTCTCGGTGGGACGCATGAGCAGCGAGTCCCAGGTCCCCCAAGGCCAAGAGTCTCCTAGAAACTAATAGATTTCTCTGGAAGCTAAAAGCTGGCTCTTATCTCCTCATAAGATCATCCTTATCTTACCTCAGCATCAGCTACTCCCAAAACTCCAGCAGGTAAAATTTATGTAGTCGGCTGCCCCCTGGTGTCCGCAGCGCAGCAATGACAGGCAGAGCCTTAGCTACCTGTAAGCATGGCAGCAGCACCAAAGGATTTGAGGCCTGCAAAGATGTTTGGTTGGCCTTGATAGTGAGCCCATGCTCTGCTCACCAGAATCCCACCACCTGGAAGTTGACTTTTTTTCTAATTTATCTGAGAAAGTTTTCTAATTTTATTTTGGAGATTTTTATATAGCTTGAGATTTCTACTTTCTTGGTTTTTAACGTTAATTTTTTAAATTAGCCTGTCAAGAATTAGATTTCATTATAGTGTTTTCAAATATAATTTGTTTTTGTTGATACTCCTTCCCCCCTCCACCATCCCATCCTCACCCTCTTGTACCCTTTCACTCCCTAAAGTCCCCTTTCTGTGCTCACAGTACCAGTGTTCTCTTGCCTTCTCCTCTTCCTCAATGTTGTGCCCAGATTGCGACCTCCAGAGAGAGACCACCAGAGAGGCCCAGACTGTGATAAGCAAGGTTTAATCAGCATAATACAAACATGTTTGGAACCCCTGTCTACTGACCCCATTACAGCGAGGTAGAGAGAAGTGTTGTATCTCCTCTGTGGGGTAAGCCTTTGAAGGCATAACTACAAAGAGAATCTTTGAAGATGCTTTGGCACCGGTGCAAGAATTTTGCTCTATCTCATTCTACTATTTTTTTTTCTTCTTAGAGCAATGCCACTGTTCCTGAGTCAGGCCATCTTTATTAGCCCTTACCAGGTAACTGGCTGGGCGGAGTCAATTGTTCTTGTGCTCAGAATCTCCCAGGTGGGAGAGGGGAAGGCCACTATCTTCCTGGGAAAACATTCTGCTAGAAATTTCTTCTCACCCCTTTGAGAATAAGGGGTGCAGGTCGTACATTTCCTACTCCTCTTGGTCCTAAGGCTCCGCTCAATCATGAGCTGGCTTTGCTAACTTTGGCCAAATTGTCTCTTACAATTATAGAGTCTTTTTATGTTTCTTTTGACTTAGCATTTTAGGCAGGGATTATTGGATGATACATTCTTTTAACTGCTTCCAGCTGACTTTGAGGTGTCATTGTCAAGGGTTAACAAAGGTGAAATGCTAGTCAAAACAGAGAAAAATTCAGGAACATTTGGTTTGTGGACTTTGTTGAAGAGCCAGGGAGCATTCACATCGGCTAGTCTGGTCCACATCACTTTTTAGCAAGTTCACAGTCCGCAGTCATTTGGAGCAGGTTCTAGTCAGCAATTAATGTTTGTTTATGTCTGACAACCAAGGGGAAACCTGTTGAGACAAATTTAAACTAGGAACAGAAGTTAATGTACTTGAAACTTTTCGGCCCATATTAAAATCTGTATTGTAGAAATAGCAAATAACAGATATCTATAAAACAGTAAAAATAGACTCATACCTTTGAGTTCCAGCAAAAACACAGAAAATCCCGAGCTTGTAACCCAAACAGTATGTAGTCATTGCTCTATTGTTTATTAGAACTATCTTAAATTGCTTTTTAGACCCTTAATGTTTATGAACTTTTATATCCTCAGACCTTTATATATAATGAGCTAACAAGCTGGCTATAGCTTTGTGGAAGGATCTGGATATCCTTCTTGCTCTTAGACTGATATTATAGCTGGCCTAGCCATTAATACAATCAGAGATCTTAGAATGATAAATAAATTATACTTAAGTACAGACAAAACAGAAAAATGGCAGAGACCAGCCCATATACAGTCATACCCAGGTCTCGATAGCATTGGAGGCAGCAGTATCAGAACAGCAGGCTTTACCAGGCCCAAAGGGTGATTGGTTTCTGTGGAAGAGGGACATGGAAAAGACTGACCTTATTTTGTCTAGGCAAAAGTGGTGCAGTCAATTCTCCAAGGTCCTACTGTTTGTCCACAGTCTGGACCGTGTTCTGGCAGCCGCTGTTGCACTGGGGATCATCTCGACCAGTGGTCAGCATCGATGGTATCCAGGTGGAGACATCGTGGTGTCCCATAGTCTTCTTTGGAGACATTGGGTCACTGTTAGGATCTGGGAGTCTCTTTCTGATATAAGCTTTTTAAACATTATTTTAAATGCCATTTTCTATAATCTCTAAAGTGTTCAGGGCTGTCCAGGTATCTCAGATTAGACAGACTTTATTTTTTGTTTTAAGCTTTAAAACATACACAGGGGACTAAATGAGGCTTATTCCTGTACTTATATCATTACTTTGAGGATGACTGCTTATTAATTTGTATTTTTAATAGATCGTATTTTTTGTCAGATTGAACCTTTAAATTAGTGATTTTAGCAAAGACAATGAGGCTAAAATCTAAACATTAACAATATAGCTGACACTGCTGGTGACTAATACCTGGCACTGATGTTTTTGTTCTGGCAACTGTTTCTTTTTCTCCTTTGGGAGTCTAGTCTCAGCTGTTTCCTGTGGTAACTGACATTCTTGTATATCAATAAAGAACAGCATAAAACAGTTTTAGCATTATCTATATCAACAAGATATCCACATTTTTGTAAACCCGAATCTAAAGACCAGAGTTTAGAGAAAAATTACAGTACAAACCTTATAATTACCAAAGGCTATTTTTTTTAAACAAAACAAGCATACATAATTTTCTTAAGAAATAAACATGACCCTTTAAACATTTAGGTACAAAAAACTACAGCAAACATTTTTTTGGCCTTTTACAACTTTAAGTCTGACTCACTCTCTATTTTTGCTTCATTGGTTTAGCCAGACACTTTTAGGCAAAATTTTTTATTTTAGTCTCCTGCCCTTTTTTGCTTTTTAGACAATATAAAAACCTCCATCAAAAACTTTTTTTCTCATTTTCTAGACAATATGCAAATTTCCATCAAAGTCTTTTTTATGATTTGATATTTACTTTAAAATCAATGCTTTTTAACGTTACAGGTTGGTATGATTTAAAACTTCTCATATGCAGTATCAGGACAGGAAAGGGTTAAGACGGGAACCTGCTGGCCAGCAGAAGAGACCTTGACTGTTATCACAGTGAAGAGCTTGGTTCAGAAAAGAAGAGAGGCACAGAGAGTGTCCTTGGCTGCCAACGTTTCTAAAAAAAGTATTTTGTTAACTTTCTCTGACTGTGATCTCAGATTCTCTGTTTTACATTTGCCCAGTTTTTCAATTGCAAGCAGTCAATTCCCTGCCACCAGCATGCAGGTCCCTCTCCCCTGCCTAAGGCAAAGACCCTCAAGATACAGAGAGAGAACAAGGGAGAGGGGGCTGACCTGTTTTGCTGTAGCCAGCCTCTCTCAGTCCTTAGCTCCACTGCCTGCCTTCTGAAGAGGCATCCCTCTGCCCTCAGCCAGGTGCAGGATACTTTGTCACCTGATTCATCCCAGGTTCTGCTGCTCCCTGGCCTTGGAGCCCCACAGGCCCCACCCTGATCCTCTGCCACATTGCACTTCTCTCAGTCTCAAGGCTCAGCACTCTGCACCCAGGCACTGCATTCTCTGCCATCAGACCTGGCTCAGGGCTAGGAATACAGACCCTAGATGAGCTGCTGTCGAGTCATCTGCATTTCCACATTTAAGTTTCGTCTTTTTTTTTTTTTTTTTTTTTTTTTTTTTACAGTCCTGTCAGTCCAGTCTCAAACATAATAAACAAAGAGACAACAGTACTCCAGGGGATCACCATCTGCCCAATGTAGCAGCCCCAAAGATATTTCAACTCAAAGACATGCACTCCTTACACTCCTGCTTGGGTAGATAGGGCTGGTGGTGTGAGCGGCAGTGCTCTGGCTCCTTTGAGGTGAGGTGCCCCGCCAATCCGCCCTGGCACAGCCTCCCCCTCGCCCCCACCAGGCTGTGCGCGCTTGACCATACTTGCCTCCCCCAGAGGAGAGGAGGGAGGGGCGGGGGCGAGCTTTGGCCACCAGCCACTAGGGAAGCTGAGTTTTTTTCTACACTGGCTCCTGCTCTGAGCCCTGCCCCAGGGCGGCCGGCTTTGCACGCCCTGGGTCCCAAAGGCTGAGGTGGCACGAAAGGTGGGGGAGTGGGGATTGTAAAGAGGAATAACACCTGGGACTACCGGGACCTCCTGCAGGGCTGCGGCACCAGGAGAGTGTGGCCGGTGCCGCGACTGGATGAGGTGCTCTGTCCCGAACCCCGGCATCCCCCCTACTTCCCGCGCGGGACCCGGCCTCTTTTCCTCTTCCCCACGCCGTGGGTGTGTGTGTGGACGGGAGCAGACCGTGTCTGTTTCTATCTGGCCCCGAACAGATTTTCCAAGACCAACACAGCTGTTGCTCTTGACGTTGGCCTCGGGCGCGTGCCCGAGGAGGGCAGTGGGGTAAGCCAGCACAGCAGAGGCCCTGGAGTCCTAGCGGCCCCCCGCGGGTCAGTATCTCCGAAGCGCATTCCTCTGCTCACCTTGGCCCTCCTCTGACCCCGAGCTTGGGTGCAGGGAGGGGTCAGGGACTGCGCGCTGCAGCTGGAGCTGTGCAACATGGTTGTCTTTCTCGGGGGTGCCAACCAGCAGCGCCCGCTCCTCTGAGGTGTGCCTGCGCCTCTACTCCGCCCTGGCACAGGCCACACCAAGCTGTCTGCGCGGTTCAGAGGCGCATCTGCCGGCTCTGACCCTGTGTCATCAAGGCTCTGCATGCTAATGCTGCCAGCTGCCAGGGCTGCCCCTGCCCAGGTGCCCCTGGAGCCTGCAAGGAGCATCCCGCCTTAGCAAGCAGGTTCCCTCTAGATTCTCCCGCGAGCCAGGCTCAGCTTCCACAGCACCACTACCTTTTGTCCCAGCCTCCTTCAGCTCCAGCCTGGGCTCTCCTACTGGGTCCCTGGCCTGGCCTCTGATGGGGACTTCCCGGGACTGCCATCAGAGGCAGCTCTGGACACAGCAGCCCCTACCCTGTCTATTAGCCCTCCCCCCTTTAAGTAACAATATAGAGGACTTGGTCAGGATGACCACTGCAGGAGTGGAGGACCATCCTCTCCACTTAGTGAATGGCTGCTACATCAAAGGTTCCTCCAAGTTGGCCACCCACCTTTTTGGTGGGACAGTTACACTGCAGTTGCTGACATCCTGCCAGTGAGCAAAAGTTAAATTAAGGGGTATGACAGAGTATTTCCCAAGAGAGAAAGAAAACAAAGCAACAATTAGCATATTAAAACACAAAAGACATTGACAAATTCCAGGGACAAGACACATCGTGAAGCTTTCTCTCATGGTGGGAGAAACCCAACAGTTGCCTCTGAGATGGCCAGAGATGACCAGGGAGCAAAACTCCCTATCTAATGACCCAGGACTGGGAGAATTCCCATCCTGTCTACAAATGACCCAGGACTGGGAAAATTCCATCCCTGTCTAAATGAGGCAACCCTCATTTCTGCAGGGTCTCTGTACAAGTGAGTCTGCTTCAGAGAACACCTACCAAACACCAAAATCCCAAATTGGTTCACTGGTACAAAACTAAAGCAATCATAGTCAGACAAGACAAAATGACAGAGGCAAAGAAACAAGAGACAAAGAGCACTCACACACTGTTGGACCCTAAAGTCCAATTACCAAGAAGGAGTTGCCCCAAGAGACCACTCTCATACTACAGTAGATGTAAAAGCAACAGGATTTAATTCTGTCGTGACAGGGTCCTTCAGCATTTGAGAAGCTAAAAGACCCTGAATGACTGTCACAAGCTACTATTAAAGCAAAAAGCCATAGAAACAAGTGGGAGAAGGGACTTAGGGTTTATTTTTAACTATTAGCATTGGCTTATTCAAAGGGCGACTAACAATAATTGGTCTGAGCCAGGGCTGGAGAGCGGTTACCAGATCAGGCGAGGTAAGAGGAAACATCTGGGGCTTACTTTGAGCCCTTACTTTCCAGGGACTGAGTCAAACAGCTGTGGACATCTGTGCGTTATCTTGTCCCAATTCCAGGATCAGAGCTCTATTTGGAGAATATCCACAAGAACACGGAGAGATGGAGAGTCCTTACCGTTCCAGTATGTGCATGTGTAGTTGTTAGGTTCCCAGGGGAGGGGGAAAAGCACTAAGGCTGAGAGGCCTCAGAAAAGGCCTCAGAGTTGTCCTAGAGTTCTACATTCCCTCCTCTTATTTGGCCAAATCCCAATCCTGGGATTGTTAGAGATCTCTTTTAAGAGCCTGATACTGTTAGGTCAGCACTAAAGCTTGGGTAATGCTAAGTCGCTCACGAATGAACATCAGGAGTCGATTGAAAATACAGGGTCCAAGTTAAGAGGAGTAACAGGATGAGTAAGGGGCCGGTGATGAAAGAGATAAGGGTCGTAAGCCAGGTGGAGTTCTTAAACCATCCCTCAAACCAACCCTGTTGTGTCTCACTATCTTGTTGTCTCTTGTCTAATCTGTCCCTGAGTTTGGCCATAGAGTCTTTTATTACACCAGAATGATCTACGTAAAAACAGCATTGTTCTTTTAGGGGAGCACAAAGTCGTCCTTCTTTAAGAAATAACAGGTCTTACCCGCTCCTATTTTGTAACACTACTTTGGAGTGTGAGGTCATTGATTCCTCGAGCTTAGAGATGGACTGTTCTAAGGCCCTTAAGTCTTCATCCATAGCTGTTCTTAATTGGTAGTAGTACTGATCTCCCTTTATTAAAGTCGTTGATCCCAGTCCCACCCTTGTAGCCCCCAATCCCAGACCTAACATCATTGCTAAAGTGATGGTGGCCAGTTCTCTTTTACGGTGTCTGGGCCATAGGTTGAACTCATCTTTAAAACTGGAGGCACTATAGTAGTAGATTTGGGGGACTAAGTTAACCAGTACACAGAAATCAGTGACATTATTAAAAACAGAGGTTGAGATACAAGGAGACAGCCCAGTGTTACAGGCCCACCATAGGTCAATGGAGGGTACCAGGTACCTGTTTTCTGTCGTCCTGGGACTAAGGAGAGTTTGATTACACAGGTGTTGATTTCGAGGGGTTGGAGTCCCCAGACATAGGCCTTTCTCTGATACCTCTGTCAAGGTTAACTTTTTCTGTTGCCCCAACTACCTGATACCTCTGTCAAGGTTAACATTTTCTGTTGCCCCAACTACAGGACGCATGAGAGATGAAGTTGCTGAAGTTTCCAGATGAGACTATTCCCTCATAATAGGGGGGTCTTGCTGATAGACATAGTCAGCGGGATTATGTCAAGCTGGAATCAGTACTATTTAGCAGAAAGAAAGCTCCCTATACCAGATCAAACAATCCTTGGCTCATATTAGGGAGTGCAGTCAGAGAAGCAAGGGAAGTGGAAGGGTTTTTAGGGAGGGAGTTGGGAAATGTTAGGGCCTTAGGGTTTCGTGTGGTATTTAGGTCCATTGCAGTGGAGGCTTGGGGTCCTTGATCAGGTAGTACATGGTTGGGACCCACTGGCAGACTTTGGGGAGTTTCTACCTTTAATTTTATTTTGACAGTGGCACCCGAATACTTTTTGATGAGTCTCTCTGGGAAATACCATCAGATGACCCAAGTTCTTCCCAGTACTCATTGCGATGGCTCTGTCACTCATTCCTGAGGAGTGAAGGTAATATTCAAGGGCAAGCAAGTGGGGTTGGTGCTACAGGTTCTTGCGCTCTTTTTGGAGCATAGCCCTGGGGAAGTGTAAATTTTGTGGGCAGTGATCCAGTCCCAAGAAGAATGGTGTTTCCAATAAGCATCTACAGTGGTTTTCACATTCCCAGGCATGACAGTATAGGTGCTGGGGGGCGGGGGCACAATGTCAGGCGGTGACTCAGTTTTGGTCATCTTGGGGCAGACATAAAAATCTAATGTTCCCAAGGTGGGCCACCAAGTACCTGGAGGTGCTAATGTGGAGGTGGTCCAAATTACCTCCCTGGTTTGTGAGAGAACCTGCCAAGTCAGTTTCTGGGGTACATGGGGATTACTATGGATGGGCAGGGGCATCAAAGCAAGGGCTAGCAAAACTGACAGCATTAGGCTGTTTTAACAAATCTTAACTTCAGAGGATTTTGGGTGCATTGTAGTTTCCATTTGGATAGCCCTTGGTTGTCCTGCAGAGGTGCTGGCTTAACGTGAGATGTATGGATCCAGGCCGCGATGCCCATTCACTTTGAGGGTGGTGGATGTTGTCCCAATTGGGCCAAGTTAAAGGGAAGGCATTTTCTATTTTGTTCGGTAATTGCGTTGACCTGCCATCAGCTCCTGGGCTGTTTTCTTTGAGCTTCAAGGAACATGCGCTGTTTTTCCTCTGTGGTAAGGAACAGCTGTTGACAATCATCCTAAGTGGGATGATGAAAATCAGAACAGATTCTATAAGTCTGGTCAGGGCCTGGGGGTCCAGAGAGAAGGAAGGGTTATGAGTCCTCCAATTATAAAGATCAGAGGCAGAAAAAGGCCAGTATTGTAGTTGGCCTGCTACTGAGCAAAGGGGAAACGCTTGGAAGGTCCCTCACTCCCTTGTGTACGTCCCTCCCCTGTCTCAGTGTAGACACAGTTGACCCAAGGGCGGAGGGCTGGCGTTTTCAGGAGTGGTCTCAGTTGTATCAGGGCTAGGGGCCCTATCAGGGTCCCTAGTGGGCTCCTGGGAACAGTGCGGGAAGTGCTTCCTGTGGGGGAGGAGCAGGAAGATGGGAATAAGAAGGAGGTGGAAGGGGGTCCAGGAGAAGATAGTCATTCTGAGTATCAGGAAGAACCAGAGGTGCCTCCTTGGTTCTGGATTTGTTCATTCCTGTACAGGAAGGAGAGTGGACAAAGTGCTCTGAGGAGGAGGGGCAGACAGGGCAGTCACTGTCATTTTTTGGAATCAGGGGAGCTGATGATGGCCATGGGGCCAGTACTGGGATCCTGCAGGTGGGACAAATGGTTTGACCTATGTTAGTGGGTCTCTGAACAAGCTCTTCCAGGTAACAATGTAGGGAACCTGGTCTTGGTGGCCATTTGGGTTGAGTTGGAAGACTTTTGCTTTGACCTGTAAGATAATATTCAGGTTAAATGTCCCATTCCATGGCCAGCCTACCTCAAAACTGGGCCATTCTGAGGAACAGAACATCTGCCAGAGTTTCTTTTGGATTTCCACAGATTGGTTATGAGCTCAATCCTCAACCTTATTCCAATGATCTAAAGTCAGGGTCAAAGGGGTAGTTACGTTTTGTCCCATTTTATCAAAGACAAACCAACACACAAAAATGAAAATACAAAAAGACAGACAGACTCAAAACCAGAAGTTGTGCAGCAAAAGATCAGTGCAAAACTGAAAGTACAAACCGAGATGGAGGCAGATCACGCCTCCCGGCGATGAGTATGATCTGGTTGCTCCTAGTCCCTCAAAATGCCAATGGAGAGTCCTCCAGTATTAGAGCCAGGGGTCTCAGCATACGTCTGCCTCCCTGCCTGGTTCTGCTCAAAAACCAGCCCTGGGCAGGTACAATTTTTAAATTATTAAATCACAGTAACACAGAAACAGAAACAGACAAACAGACAGACAGTGAAGTGAGCTCGTTCTTACCTCCAACTAGGTCCGGAATGGGTCTGGGGTGTCTCAATTCCCAAACAATGCGCCAAATGTTGGACCCTCAAGTCCAATTACTGAGAAGGAGTTGCCCCAAGAGACCACTCTCATATCACAGTTGATGTAAAAGCAAGAGGATTTAATTCTGTTGTGACAAGGTCCTTCAGCATTCAAGAAGCTAAAAGACCCTGAATGACTGTCACAAGTTACTTTTAAAGCAAAAAGCCATTGAAACAAGGGTGGAAACTTCTGGTTTGTTTTTTAACTATTAGCATTGGCTTATTCAAAGGGCGACTAACAATAATTGGTCTGAGCCAATTGATAGAGAGCAGTTGCCAGATCAGAAAGGTAAGAGGGACCATCGTAGGGTTACTTTGACTACCTTTCCAGGGACTGAGTCAAAACATCTGAGGACATCTGTGTGTTATCTTATCCCAATTCCAGAAACAGAGCTCTATTTGGAGAAAAAGCACAAGGACACAGGGAGATGGAAATTTTCCAACATTCCAGTATGTGCATGTGTAGTTGTTAGGTTCCCAGGGGAGGGCGGAAAGCACTAAGGCTGAGAGGCCTCAGAAATGGCCTCAGAGTTGTCCTAGAGTTCTACACTCACCAAATGGTAGATACTAATAAACCTCTGGACTCTCGTCCTGGTGGAATCTCTGGGGTTTCCAGCCAATGCACCAAAAGTTGTGCTCAGATTATGACCCCAGAGAGAAATGACCAGAGATGCCCAGACTGTAATAAGCAAGGTTTAATCAGCATAATACAAACATGTTTGGAACTCCTGTCTTCTGACCCCCTTTCAGTGAGGTAGAGAGAAGAGTTGTATCTCCTCTGTGGGGTAAGCCTTGAAAGTCATAACTACAAAGAGGCTTTCTGAAGCTGCTTTGGCACAGGTGCAAGGACTTTTGCTCTAATTCATCCTGCTGTGTCAAGTAGTTTTTTGTTCTTAGAGCAAGGCACTGTTCCTGAGTCAGGCCATCTTTATCAGCCTGTACCAGGTAGCTGGCTGGGCTGAGCCAAGTGTCCTTGTGATCAGAATTTCCTGGGAGGGAGAGGGGAAGGCCACTATCTTCCTGGGAAAACATTCTGCTAGGAAATTTCTTCTCACCCCTTTGAGAAAAAGGGGTGAGAGTCCTACACTCCACAAGAGATTTCTGTTTTCTAACACACTACTGCCATACCTACATGATAGGCCATACTGTGGACAAGCAACCAATCTATAAGGACACCATCTTGAATTCTGTGATTCATTTGTTTTGGCTGTGTTTTTTTTTGTGTTTGGCTAAAGATCAAACTCAGGACCTGTCAAATGCTAAGCAAGTGTTCTACCACCAAGCTATACGACCAGCTTATCTCTACTGCTGATATGTACTTCCATGAGTCTATAAAAATAGCTTCAGGCAAAAAAATATCAAATGGAAAAAAGAAAGCATATTTAACAAATGGTGTTGGCATAACTGATATCAACATGTAGAAGAAAGAAACCAGAACCACATCTACCACCATGCACAAAAGTCAAGTCCGAATGGATCAAAGACCTCAACATACAGCTAGCCACACTGAACCTCAGGGAAGAGAAAGTGGGAAATACACTTGAACACACTGGCACAGGAGATCACTTCCTAAATATAACCCTAGTAGCACTGACTCTGAGAGAAAAACATTAATAAATGGGATTTCCTGAAACTGAAAGGCTTCTGTAAAGCAAAGAAAATGATAAAAAAGACTAAATGACAGTCTACAGAATAAGAAAAGATCTTCACCAACCCCACATCACATAGAGGTCTGATCTCCAAAATATACCAAGAATTCAAAAAATTGGTCATCAAAAGAACAAATAATAAAATAAAAAAATGGAGTACAGATCTAAACAGAGAACTCTCAACAGAAGAACCTAAAGTGGCTGAAAGACACTTAAGGAAATGCTCAACATCCTTAGTCATCAGAGAAACGAAAATCAAAACAAATCTGACATTCCATTTACACCTGTGAGAATGGACAAGATCAAAAACACTGATGACACCTTATACTGGAGTGCTTTGGGTTAAAGGGAACACTCCTGCATTGCTAGTGTGAGTACACGCTGGTACAGCCCCTTTGGATGTCAGTATGGCAATTTCTCAGAAAATTGGGAAACAACCTTCCTCAAGATCCAAAAATACCACTTTTGGGTATATATCCAAAGGATACTTAATCGTGCCACAAGGACATGTGCTCAACTATGTTCATAGCAGTATTGTGTGTCATAGCCAGAACCCGCAAACAACCTAAATGGCCCTTGACTGAAGAATGGATAAGGAAAATGTGGTACATTTACACAATGGAGGACTACACAGGAGAATAAAACGACATCTTGGAATTTGCAGGCAAATGAATGGACCTAGAAAACATCATATTGAGTGAATTAACTCAGACCCATAAAGAGAATTATACGAACTCACTCATGTGTGATTATTAAACATAAAGCAAAGAAAACCAGCCTACAAATTACAATCCCAGAGACCTAGGCAACAAGGAGGACCCTAAGAGAGACACAATGAATCTAATCTACATGAAAAGTGGAAATAAAAGATCTGCCGAGTAAATTGAGAGCATGGGGCTCATGCGAGAGAGTTGAAGGGGAGGGGAGAGGCAGGAAGGGGAGCAGAGAAAAATGTAGAGCTCAATAAAATCAATCGTAAAAAATAGCTTTGTGGCATGTGTGTGTGTGTCTGTGTGTCAGTGTATCACTGTGGTGATGTGTGAGTCTGGCTCTCTGTCTCCCTCCTTCTCTTTATGTCTGTGAGTGCCTATATGTGAGGTGTGGTTGTGTATATCTCTCTATGTGGGGTGCATGTGCCTGTCTGTCTCTCACTTGGTTTGTGTGTGTGTGTGTGTGTGTGTGTGTGTGTATGTGTGTATAAAATTGACTCCATTTTAGAAAATTCTTTTAACTAAGAATTCCACAGTCATATGTCTACCTATGAGTTTCTGTTAGTTCTACCTCCAAAATACATTCTTCATCCACTCACGTCTCTCCATCTTCACCCACTTCCTATCTAAGCTCCAGAATTTCCTACTGTAATGATAGCACCAGCGAAAGAAATGTTAGTCTACTACTGTGATCTCTTTGCTGGCCTCCCTGTTGCCACTCTTGGCTTTCCATACATCAAATAAAATGTTTTACTAGACTATAAGCCAGTACATTTGACCCTCTCCAATGGGTTTAGAATGAATTTTGAACCTCTCGTTTGGGTCAGTAGGCTCTGGATAATCTGCCTTCTGTTACCACATCTATGTGCTTCTTACCATTCTTGAACATCTAATAAGTATCAAAATACAGAGTCTCCTGTATTCCAGGATGGGTACAAACTTACTATAAGCTGAGGATAACCTTGAATTCATGCTGCTCCAACCTCCTGAGTTCTGAGACTGTAGAAATTTTGCCAAAGAAAAGATACACCCATGAAATAAGCAAATGAAAAGATACCCATATTCTAAATTGGGTATTTAATTTAAAAATATTAATTTATTATTTATCTGTCAAATATGTCTGTGCATGTGTGTGTGCAGAGAGAATAAATAGGAGGAGAAATGTAGGCTCAAGTGAGAAGAGAGCAAAGAGTAAGACGAGGAGAGGGAGAGGAGGAATCCAGGGGCCAGTCACCTAGCCACACAGCGAGCCACAGAGTAAGAAAAAAGATATATAGAATAAATACAGAATCAGCAATCTCCACAAGAACAAGTCTAACTCCAAGCCAGGAACTTCTGCAGTAGGGGATCCAGACCAGGATTTACGGAAACAGGGAAAACCTGGCAACCTAGGCCAAAGAATGCCTGAGACAGAAAATTCCAAGTGAGCAGAGCAAAGCACAGGAGTGCTGAGCTATCTCCAAGAACACGGAGTAACCAATGGGCTAACTAGATCTGTGACACTGACTGTACCCCAATGAACAACCATCTGAGCTTTGGATTCACTGATACCTATAAGATTATTCAACAGAATCTCAGACAGCCCCAACCACATCAATGAGAGAAAAAGATAAGTAGAAAAGGTAAGATCACATGCTACACCACAAAGAGCAGCACAATACCAGTAAAACCCAAAGGCCCTCCAACAGCAAGACGTGAACTACTAAATATGGATTAACCAGAAGAAAATGACCTAAAAATAGCTTCAAGAGAATGTTTGAAATTCTTAAAGACAAAATGAGAATTTCCTTTAAAGAAATTGTGGAAAAGACAAACAAAAAATTGGAAGATATTAGGAAATCAATTAAAGAAAACCAAGAAAAAGAAATCAAACATATGAAAAAAACTATTCAGGACTGAAAATTGCAATAGAAACAATAAAGGAAACACAAACTGAGGAAAGTACAGAAACAGAAGTCATGAGAAAAAGATCAGGAACCACAAATGCAAGCATGAACAGCAGAATACAAGAGATGGAAGACAGACTCTCAAGCGCTGAAGATACAATAGAGGAAAGAGATTCATCAGTTAAAGAAAACATTAACTCTAACAAAAGCTTAACCCAAAATATCTATGAAATATGAAACACCATGAAAAGGCAAAATCTTAGAATAATAGTTATAGAAGAAGTAATAGTTAAACTCAAAAGCACAGAAAATTTAGTTAACAAAATCATAGAAGAAAACTTTCCTAACCTAAAGAAAGATATGCCTCTGAAGATACGAGAAACTTACAGAACACCAAATGAACTGGATCCAAAAAAAATACTCTCACCACATAATAATCAAAACACTAAACATACAGAGTAAAAAAAATATTAAGAGCTGCAAAGGAAAAAGACCAAATAACATATAAAGGTAGACCTATCAGAATTACACCTGACTTCTCACTGGAGACAATGAAAGCCAGAAGGTTATGGTCAAGCATTATGCAGACATTAAGAGACCACGAATGCCAGCCCAGACTACTATACCCAGCAAAACTGTCAATCACCATAGAAAGTCAAAGCAATATATTCCATGACAAAACTAGATTTCACCAATACCTAGACACAAACCCATCCCTTCACAAGATACTAGAAGGAAAACTCCAACCCAAGGAACCTGGCTACACCAACAAAAACAAAGACAATTGATGGTCTCATAGCAGCAAACCCCAAAGAAGGGGGAAATGCACAAATTAACATCACCAACAATGAAATCTATATTAACAGGAGAAAGCAATCACTGGTAATTAATATCTCTTAATATTAATGAACTCAACTAACCTATAAAAAGGCACAGGCTAACAGATTGGATACTAAAACAGAATCCATCCTTCTTCTGTGTACCAGAAACACATCTCAACCTCAAAGGCAGACATTGTCTCATAATAAAGGGTTGGGAATAAAAATACAGCAATCAAATGGACCTAAGAAACTAGGGGGTGTTGCCATCCTAATATCTAACAAAATAGACTTCAAGCTAAAATCAGTCAAAAGAGATAATGATTGTCATTTCCTATTAGTCATAGGAAAACTTCAAGCTAAAATCAGTCAAAAGAGATAATGATTGTCATTTCCTATTAGTCATAGGAAAACTCTGTCAAGGAGAAATCTCAATACTGAAGGTGAATTACAAGGGCACCTTCGTATGTGAAAGAAATGCTTCTAACACTTAAATCATACATTAAATCACACACACTAATAGTGGGAGACTTCAACAGTCCCCTCTCACCACTGGACAGGTCAGTTAGACAAAAAAAAATGAACTGAGAAATAAGAGAACTAACACATGTTATGACTCAAATGGAATTAACAGACATCTATAGAATATTCCATCCAAATAGAAAAGAATATACCTTCTTCTCAGCACCACATGAAACTTTCTTGAAAACTGACCAAATACTCAGTAACAAAACAAATCTCCAAAAATACAAAAAAAATTGGAATAGTTCAGTGTACCTTATCATATCACCATGGTTTAAAACTAGAAGTCAACAGCAATACTAATTTCAGAAAATCCACAAATACATGGAAATTAAACAATGCTCACCTGAATAATCAACAGGTCAAGGAAGAAATAAAGGGGGAAATTAAAGACTTTCTAAATTTCATGGAAAATGGACCTTCTCCGGTAGTGTGAGTTTCCCCGTTTTTCAATTATTAAAATATATCTGTTGGTTTGAGCTAGTCTGGTTATTTTAGCGTACCGATCGAATATGCCTTCACTTACACTTAGTGCTATGTGAGGTTTTTAGAGCCCTTTATGGCTCTGGCCAGTTGAGGCCATGCCGTGTTCATTTGGGCATAGATACCTGCATCCTTGCGTGCCCCCAGTCCGGACACCCAGCCGTTGTGCACTTCAGCTCCCCTCCTGCTGACCTGTGCACTTGCATCAGATTTGAAGCCACCTTTCCAGCTTCCAGCTTCGCCCCCGCAGCTCCAGCCCTACTCCCTGGCACGAGCACGCTACTTGTGCTGCTGCTGTCAGTCATGCTGTGCTGGGTAAAGGCCATTCCTTTGCTTTTTTCCGGCTCTGCAATCATCGGAGCTGGAGATCTGTCTAGTGTGGATAAGAAATTCACACAGCACACAATCTGTGAGTTTAACTTCTTGATTTGAGTATATTTTTCAGATATTTTTCGTTTTCATTCAGCCATCTAATATCAAACACGTGGATTCAGGTGCACCCTGCCATCTACTGGCAGACAATGGTTATTGCACCTACTCTTGCTGATTGAGTCACAGGTAAGATTTAAAAAGGGCAATATTTCAGACAATATAACCAACCATTCAAGGTTTGCATAGCCTTTTTACTTACACCATGGTTGAGGTTTTAAAAGATGTTTATGATATCCCTCTTACATGGCTATTTCTAGGATTCACCTTTTTTTCTTGTATTCTGTAGGTTTTTTTTACAATATGGTTTGACAATAGGAAAATGATGCAGTCTTTACAGACTGAATCCAGGATTCTTAGAAAAGAAGTTGAAAATCTAAAAACGGTCTTGGCCATCTTGACTGACAATTTTCAGTCGGCTTAGGTAATTTCAAAAACAATTCAGACTGATACCAACCTCTTCAAGAAAGAGTTCTCAAGGAGGAGACTGGATCTTTGTTTAATATGACTCGGTCAACTGACCTAATTTTGGAAAAAGTACAGTCTAATAGTAATTCATTTAAGGAGAGATTCAGTGCTCTGGAGAAGAAAATGGCTGATTTGGCACATAAAATCTAGTCTATGACAGTTGGTGTTGAAACATTATTTGAGAGGATTCGAATTGCTGAATTTATTAATTGGACTTTGTCAAAGGGGCATGACAGATTGGCTGATAGAATGTCCCTCTAAGAAGGTAATATACATGCCATGAGGTTTATGTTCAAGGATGAGATTTTATCTCTAATGTACAGACTTCATACCTTAGAATCCTCAGTGAGGGCATTAGAGCAGAATACTGGACAGGAGATTCAGACCTTGCAGAAGGCAAGATTTGAAAAGATTGAGGAAAATATCGACTTTGATAACCAGGAGCAAAAGTTAGGAGGACAAAATTCAACTTTGTCAGTACATAAAACTCTCCGGGATAGCTTCTCCAGATTGCTACCTACTTTTCCAGTAATAACATCAGAAAAGGTAGCTGGCTCCAAATACCTTAAGATTGTCAAGGAATATACATGGGAGCCAGTACATATTAATGATTTAAAAGAAATTAAACAAGCAATTGTGAATTACAGACTACACTCGTCCTTTGTTAGAGAGATGGTCAAAACCTGGGCTTTCAGTAACAAAGCCACATGTCATGATTGGGCTCAGTTAACCTCAGCTGTCCTAGAAAGTGTCCCACAATTGCATTGGAGATGCCTTCTCAAAGAGGAGGCTAGAATTTTAGAGCAACAGGAAAGAGCAAAAGGAACTGAGATTTCCCTAGATCAAATTCTAGGTGACAGACTTCACTCTGATCCTCAGAACCAAGCTCTTTATGATGACCACACCCTATCCGTGTGTGCCACAGCAGCTTTAAAGGCTTGGGACAGGGTTCAAGACCCAGGACAGAGAGTGGAATCATATCTCAGGGTTAAACAGGGTCAGAGAGAACCCTTTAGTGACTTTTTACAAAGACTAACTAGGGCCATACAAATAGGAATAACTGACCCAGAAGCCAGATGTATAATAATTGAATCTTTAGCTTATGAGAATGCCTGATGGAGGAGGGTTATCTGTCTATTGTGTTATTTTCATTGGTCAATAAAGAGACTGCCTTGGCTCCTTGATAGGACAGAAAATTAGGTAGGCGAAGTAAACAGAACAGAATGCTGGGAAGAGGGCTATGAGGCAGAAGCCATGGAGCCAGCCACCAGGTCAGACATGCTGAATCTTTTCCGGTAAGTCACCACCTCGTGGTGCTACACAGATTATTAGAAATGGGTTAATATCAAGATATGAGAGTTAGTCAGTAACTAACTCTCTAGAGATAATGGGCCAGGCAGTGCTTAAATGAACACAACTTGTGTGTTGTTATTTCTGGGACTAAGCTAGCAGTGCAGGAGCAGGGTGAGGCAAAAAGCAGGCCTGCCCGCAGCCCCTCACTACATATGGCGCCCACGTGGATAACTGAATCCACAGAAAGTTTGAGAAAGCTTGGGAAAGAATAGAGTAAAGCATGTTTTGTTGGTAGCAGCAATTTCTCAGGTCTGCTCTGTTTGCTAGAGGCAAGCAAGCACTCTCATCTAAGGGAGGCTTCCTGACTCAGCTTCAGCTGTAAAACCTTGCAGCTCTTTTAAAAGGTCCTGTTACAAAGCACTTAAATGGTGTTGATGAAAAGCTGAATGCTTGCTTTTCAGTTTTCAGCTGTAGCAGGAAAAAAGCTGTGCCGTTTTAAAATGCCAACTTTCTGGGCTGTCGTGTCAGGGCAAACTCTGATTCTTTTAGGCAGGTAGTCCGACTGAGTGTGGTCTGTGAGCAGAATACTACAGCTTGCTTGCTAGCAAGGACCTTGAAACGCCATAGAGTTGTGGCAGTGAACACAGCTCTGGCTGGTATCTCAGCCATGAGGCTGGAAAGTTAAGAAATGGGCTGGATCTAGCTGTCAAAGCCACGGCTTTAATCCTCTCCTTAAAGACTCATGTGGTCAGAAAAAGAGAGACATACAGTAAAGAGTGATTCAAAGACAAAGAAAACCTCTTAATGGTTTACAGTGTGTTAAAAATAAATGCAGGATAAAAGTTAAAGTTCCTAAAGTAAAAAGAGAGTAGTTAGGTGTGGTGGTACACACCTTTAATCCCAATGCCCAGGAGGTAGAGGTGGATTGACTTCTGAGACTTCAAGGGGCAGAGGTAGATTGACCTCTGTGACTTCAAGGTGTGGTAGCACACACCTTTAATCCCAATGCCTGGGAGGCAGAGACAGACAGATCTCTGTGAGTTCAATGTGTGGTAGCACACGCCTTTAATCTCAGCACTGGGGAGGCAGAGACAGACAGATCTCTGTGAGTTCAAAGATAGCTTGGTCTACAGAGTTAGTCCAAGACAAAGAGATACAGAGAACCTGTCTCTAAAAGTAAAAGTAAAAATAAAAGAAATAGAGGTTAAAATAAAGCTGCATAAAGATGGAAAATACACAGAGAATCTTGATACTGTATGCTATTATGCTCTCTTTGAATTGTTTGAATGCTGAGGAAGGAGCAACAGCTGCTAAAAGATATTTGTTTATAAATGCTGCTGAACTAATCCAAGATAGATATTTTGAAAATACCTTGATTTCAGAATTTGGGTCTAAGAATATGATGCTTTGGAAAGGAGGCCCTTTTGTTTTCACAGAGGATGAGACCCTGTGGATTGCTTCTATCCCAATATGGTATGATAGACCACATCCTCCTGAAAGGAGGCTGTGAACACCCTCAAAAAATTACTTCATTCAACTGTCAACTGAGATGAAGCTAGCAAACAGGTTTACTGTGAAAGACCTGATTAACAGTGCCCCTATACAGCAGGAAGAAGTTTGGAGAGAAATAACTACGTCCATATTCCCAAATATTGTTTATAAATGTTCTTTTACATTTAAAGGGGGATATGATATAGATATGAATAATTCCATTGGTATGGATTTTAAGGTCAATTTTGTTATATGTATATATATTTCTGATCTTGATTGATGTATTGTGATTGTTTAGTTCATTTTAAAAATGTAATGTATAATTAGAAAATATAGGTTGTTAATGGATAATTATCGATAATAGTCAAGCTTGTAGTAATGTTAGTTTGGTTTTCTAGAGGTGCATAGATATATTTCAGATATGCATTTTTCATATCTTTCAAAGACTACAGAACATGGCATTTAATGTTTTAATAACTAAGGACTTTACATGACAATGAGACACGTCTGCTCCTGGCAGCACCAATCTACTTCAAGAGGAAGAAGGGCATCGAAGAGGCTCCTTATGGAGTTGGTCAGTCATTTGGGCAAGAAACTGTTTTTGCCTGGACTGTTGTATAAACTGGACACAGAGAACCCACAGAGAGAGGACTGCTGAACTTGCCTAAAGGTGAGATGATCTTTCGGGGTTCCTGATTCATGAAGGAGTCTGTGAGACATTCTGCAGGACACAGCAGATAGTGACTGAACTGTCTTTAAAAGTTCCTGCTTCATGGAAATGTCTGCTGGATATTATGGGCCTGAAGGCTGAAAATGGATGCCCCAACGATACAGAGGAACTTTGGGTGACTGTCCAGGCAGCGAGATGTCTCTGTCATTTCTAGAGTTTTGGAAGTTGCTTACTTCTTGTTTACTTATGTAATACTATATCCTTCTGGAGTCTTTGATGGAGTTGAAGAATGGATCGTCATAGTTATAGTTTTCCATTGTTATGATAAAGATATAGTTATAAATATTGTGACTGTAATTCTTGCTTGATAACTGTTTTGTTATATGTAATTTTACCATGTTAAAATGAAAGCCTTTCTTTTTTGTTTAAACAGAAAAAGGGGAAATGATGGAGGAGGGTTATCTGTCTATTGTGTTATTTTCATTGGTCAATAAAGAGACTGCCTTGGCCCCTTGATAGGACAGAAAATTAGGTAGGCGGAGTAAACAGAACAGAATTCTGGGAAGCAGGGAGGTTCCTCTGCCATTCCTGCGCAGACCACCGAAGAGGCAACATGTAAGCTGTCACACTGAGAAAGGTACTGAGCCCATGTGGCTAACATAGATAAGGATAGTGGGGTAATATATGTTATAAGAGTTAACAAGAAGCCTAACCTAATGGGCCAATCAGAGCCTAACCTAATGGGCCAATCAGTTTATAACCTTATGGAGTCCTGTGTGTGATTTCTCTTTGGGATTTGCCAGCTGTGGGGTACCAGGTGGGACGGAAACCCCAACAAGCAGGCCCTCATGTTACAAATGCCAACATAGAGTGCAAAAGGATTCTGGGGTCTTTAAAAATCAGATCAGTGCCCTCGGAGGAATGGGTCTTGCATACAATGAATGTTGAGATGGCACTAAGCATGGGTAGGAGAAGCAATTTCCAATGGTAAGAGAAGATATCAAGATAACAAATGTTTTAATTGTGGTAAATGGGACATATGAAAAGGGATTGTAGACAATGGATTTCCAGGAATAATGCCTCTTTTAGGAATAACATGAACAGGAGGACTCAGCCTTCAGGTTTATGTAGGAGATGTGGCAAAGGCAGACACTGAACAAATGAATGTGGTCAACAAGGGACAGACAAGACAACCCAATACCATTGGGAAACACCATGGGGGGCCTCTCACAGGTCCCCATGACGAATGTGGTCCAGTCATTTCCAGTTACTGTGGAGAACATGTCTCGTCAGGAAAATTAGAAGGTCCCATGACTACTGTCAAAAGCAATAATGGTCTGAATGATGAGATAAATGTGAAGAATGAGTCAAGAAATCTAATGGGACAGAGGAAACGTATATTCTGGCATACTTCTATAAATGAACAAAGACCAAAGCTAAGAGTGTGTATAAATGGCATTTTTATTGAAGGCTTATTGGACACAGGTGCGAATGTAAGTATCATTACTCCAGAATCTTGGCATCCGAATCGGCCTCTTCATGAGGTAGATGTTCAGTTCATGAGAATTGGAACCCTCCCTTGGGTAAGACAAAGCATGAGATGTGTTGAATGCATAGGACTAGAAGGGCAAATAGGAAAACTAAGGCCATATCTAGCCAATATTGCAGTGAATTTATGAGGTCATGACCTATTGCAGCAATGGAATGCCCATATTAACATTCCTGCTGCTTCTAATGCTTATATTTCTGAGGAAAATATTAGAAGATATTACAGATGACAAAAACCAGCCATTCAGGCTGTACAAGAACACAAAGCAATTGATGATTCTTCAGATGTACCAACAGTCCTGCCTCTAAAATGGTTGACTGAGGAGCCAATATGGATTAAGCAATGGCCTTTAGCTGAGGAAAAGTTACAGGCTTTAGAACAGCTGGTACAAGAGCAATTAGATGCTGGACATATAGAAGAATCTACCAGCCCTTGGGATTCTCCTGTATTTGTTGTTAAGAAAAAAATCTGGAAAATGGATAATGGTGACAGATCTTAGAGCTATCAACAAGGTTATTCAACCTATGGGTCCTCTGCAATCTGGAATTCTTCTGCCCTCTCTGTTACCAAAGGGATGGCCTCTTATAGTTATTGATTCAAAGTATTGTTTCTTCACTATACCTTTACAAGAAAAGGATAGAGAAAAGTTTGCCTTCACAGTGCCTACTTATAATAATTCTCAGTCTACTAGGAGGTACCAGTGGACTGTCCTCCCACAGGGAATGCTTAATAGTCCCAGCATATGTCAATACTTTGTAAGTCAGCCATTGAAAATAATATGTAAGCAATTCCCTAAGTCTATAATTTACCATTACATGGGTGAAATTTTGCTATCTGATTCAAACATAGATACTTTGGAAAGAATATTTGAGGAAATAAAGATACTTTTGCCTAAATGGGGATTACAGATTGCTTCTGAAAACATTCAAAGAGGAGATTCTGTTAATTATATAGATTATAGAATAGGTTTACAGAAAATTAGGACACAAAAGGCACAAAGTAGAAGAGACTGGTTATGGACTCTTAATGACTTTCAAAGATTGTTAGGAGACATCTCCAGTCTACGACTGGCTGTTGGGATAACACCTGATCTAATAATTCATTTAAACAAGACTTAAGATGGTGATAAAGACTTGAACAGTCCCAGAGAATTAACAGCTGAAGCAGAAAAAGAACTGAGAGTGGTTGAAGAAAAATTATAGGAGGCACATGTGGATATGGTGAATCCAAAGCTTAGTTGTATTCTCATCAATTTATCTTCCAGAATTTCTCCTACAGGAATCTTTTATTATTATTATTAAAAATTTCCACCTCTTCCCCTCCTCCCACTTCCCTCTTCCTCCCCTCCCTCTCCAGTCCAAAGAGCTGTCAGGGTTCCCTGCCCTGTGGGAAGTCCAAGGTCTAGGAAGGTGAGCATCCAAACAGACTAGACTCCCACAAAGTCAGTACATGCAGTAGAATCAAAACCCAGTGCCATTGTCCTTGGCTTCTCAACCAGCCCTCATTGTCAGCCACATTCAGAGAGTCTGGTTTGATCACATGCTCCATCAGTCCCACTCCAGCTGGCCTTGCTGAGCTCCATTAGATCAACCTCACCATCTCAGTGGGTGGGTGCACCCCTTGTGGTCCTGACTTCCTTGCTCATGTTCTCCCTCCTTCTGCTCCTCATTTGGACCTTGAGAGCTCAGTCCAATGCTCAAATATGGGTCTCTGTCTCTATCTCCATCCATCACCTGGTAAAGGTTCTATGGTGATATGTAAGATATTTATCAGTGTGGCTATAGGATAAGGGCAGTTCAGGCCTCCTCTCCTCAGCTGCCCAAGGAACAAACTGGAGACATCTCCTTGGACACCTGGGAACCCCTTTAAGTACAGGAATATTAATGCAGAGAGATGATATTATCTTAGAATGGATCTTTTTTTACCACATAAACCAAGTAAAAAATTAAAAACTTATGTGGAAAAGGTCTCTGAATTAATTATAAAAGGTAAATTGAGATTTCATCAACTAGCAGGCCTAGACCCAGCAGAAATTATAGTGCCTTTCACTACTGATGAGATAAAAATGTTATGGAAAGACAATGACATGGCAAAGAGCTTGTGCTAATTTTTTGGGAGAAATTAATGACAACTATCCCAAAAGCATTAGGCTTCATTTTATAAAGAGAACTTCTTGGATTCTTCCTCGAATTGTACGTGATGCTCTGATAACTGAAGCCAATACATTTTATACTGATGCCAATAAATCAGGGAAGGCAGGTTACAAATCAGAAGAATTGAGTAAGGTGGAAAAAAGCCCTTATGATTCTGTCCAGAAGGCAGAATTATATGCAATTCTTATGGTGCTAAGGGATTTTAAAGAACCTCGTAATATAGTTACTGACTCACAACATGCAGAAAGAGTTATCCTGCATATTGAAACTGCTGAATTTATACAAGATGATACAGAACTGACTTCATTGTTTATCCAGGTACAAGACATGATCAAGAACAGGATTTGCCCTATGTACATAACACACATATGATCCCATATGCATCTGCCAGGTCCTCTAGCACAAGGTAATGCAGAAATTGATCAATTGTTGATTGGAAGTGTGCTGCAGGCCTCTTAATTTCTTAAAAAATATCACGTCACTAGCAAAGGCTTGACGAAAGAGATTTCTATTATGTAGCAACAAGCTAAGGAGATTATAAAGAAATGCCCTACTGGCTCTTTCTATAACCAAACACCACTGCTTGCAGGGACTAATCCAAAGGGTACTCAAAGGAATGAAATCTGGCAGATGGATGTGTTCCACTTTATGGAATTTGGCAAATTAAAATATGTACACCACACCATTGACACTTATTCAGGTTTTCAATGGGCAACTGCTTTAAGCTCAGAAAAAGCAGATTCAGTAATTACTCATTTATTAGAAGTCATGACTATCATTGGTATACCTGCACAAACAAAGACGAATAATGGTCCAACTTATGTCTCTAGGAAAATGAAACTTTTTTGCTTATTATAATATTAAGCATGTTACAGGAATACCATATAATCCTACAGGTCAAGCAGTCATAGAAAGATCAAATCGAACTATAAAGAATATGTTAAACAAAAAGAAAGTGGTGGGAAATACCCCCAGAAATAGATTACATAATGCTTTATTAACCTTGAATTTTCTGAATGCTAATGAGAAAGGGACAACGGTTGCAGAAAGACATTGGATAATGGAAAAGTCTGCTGAATTAAATCAACCAATTTGTTTCAAGGATGTGCTGACCTCACAATGGAAGCCAGGAGATGTGCTGCGTTGCGGTAGGGATTTTGCTCTTGTTTCTACAGGAGAAGAAAAATTGTGAATACCATCAAAATTAATAAAGATTCGGTTTGAAGAGGAGGAGCCTCTTGGAAAAGAGAAATGACAATTCAATGAACAATGAATTTTCCTGCAATAATCTTTGAAGTTTCCAGGAAGAAGATGGGGCCCCACAACAACAACTCCACCAGGTTAATATGATGTCTTGATGCTGATAGCACTACTACAAGACCTGTTTTGGGTACCAGCTGCACAAGATGGTTCTGACTTAGTTAGCTGAAATGGTGCACATCTTTTACAACATTCTGGCCAGACCTTCAAAAAGTACTCAAAGACTTCACAATTTTATCAGATCAAATATTAATCTTGGAATTTAACCATCATTTACTTTCACAGGATCCCCTAGGAAGAACGTCACCCCCATGACAGCTGGAAGCAATTTTAGAGGACGACGTCCCCTCTCCTAGCAAAGTTTGCCTTCAGGTTTAGCACATCATTTAGGGGTTGGTTATAACTGGTATATGGTTGAGGGATGGGGAAGGTATTTTATAGTCTCAGGGGTGTTCTTGAAAAAAAAGAGGGATAATTGTTGATGGGATAATAGATTGGTATTTGTGAGTTATTGTTTTTAGACAATTATATTGGTCTCAAATCTTGTATATGGATACAAAGTTAAATTATATTGAATATTGTATGTGAGTATGCTTCTACCTCTGTTTAAAACATTTTTCATGTATTGATATATATTGTATTGATATATATTTACCATATTGCAGTGCACATTTCTATCTCTGATTAATATACTTATATATTATTTATGTAATGATATACATTGTTTACATTTGGATGTCATTGTCCCCATTTATTGCACAGTTGTTTATTCTCTGAGTCTTTAAGTTAGATAGTTATTGAGAATTATAGATCAATAGTCATCTATGTTTGTCATATTTATATTTAGGCTAATCAGGTTCTTTAGATACATAGAGATTATATTCAGTATAGATAGTATAATCTTCAACCTCTTCAAAGAGCTGTAGAAAATGGCCTTTAATCTAAGCTAGAGTTCTGTGGCAGTGAGACACAATCACTCCTGGCAACACTGATCTACTCTGGAGAGAATGTTGAGCACCAAAGACACTCCACCTGGAGCCTTTCTTCTTGGCAGAACTGGTCTTTGGGCAAAGAAAAGCCCATACCTCAACCACTGACAGAGATACTGAGTATCCATAAATGGATAAAACAGGACTGTCATATTCTGCCAAGACAGGGTAAGATAGTTCTGAAAAGTTTCTTGCCTTTGAAAATGGTATGTCAGTTACCTTAGGCCTTAGCCGAAGTTGGTTGCCTCAACATTGCAAATGAGACTTTGGGTGATTGCCCAGGTAGTCAGTTGTCTCTGTCATTTGTTGCACATTTTGGAAGTTTCTCGATTGTACTTCCTGTTTACTCAAGTAATATTGCTTCCCTTCTCAGATCTTTGATGGAGTTGAAGATTAGATAATTGTAGTTATCCTCCTCATGATTTATCTAAACTTAATTTCAATACATTATTTAGACTCCTTGAAATAGAATGCTTAGTAAAACTTTTGCTATGTGTTTCTTGCTTAATATTGTTTATTGCTTTTAATTTTATATTTGGTATCTGTTCCTATTGTATATAGTTGTATTGGGTTTGGTTCAATCTTGTTTAGACAAAACGGGAGATGATGGGGAAGCTCAGCCAATCACATCTGGCTAGGGTATGGCCACCTGGAGTCAGGTAGATAAACAGGGGTAGATAGGTGCTCTGTGCTGTACTCGACTGACCCGTTTGGACTTCGGACCTTCTCTGGTAGCATGAGTTTCCCCGTTTTTCAATTATTAAATTATATCTGTTGTTTTGATCTGGTCTGGCCAGTAATACCACTTTTGGGTATTTATCCAAAGGATGCTCAATCTTGCCACAAGGACATGTGCTCAAAAAAACTGTCATTTCCTTTAGGGGCAAGAAATCATGTACACATTTGTAACATGGGGAGAATGCTGTTTTAGAGAATCTCTCTCTAAAATCGCAGCCATCTAACCTCAATCACATAAGACAGAAGACAGAGAACAATGAGACAGGCCGTTAGTTTAATTTCTCTGTAAAAATGTTTTTGTCAAAAACTTTAGATCAGAATCAGGACAGAGTAAATAATAGCATCAACCTTCCCTAGCTTCATCTTAAAAATCGCTTTCTTCCCATGTTATTAGTTCCCGTCTTTTGAAATCTCTTCACTTTGAAGATGTTAAGATGGTCACAAGTCTTTATTTTCTAATGACCATCAAAGCTAGACTAACACAACTTTATGCAGTTAGAAGACACTACACTGGGTGGTCAGTAAGCATTTTGAATTTATTCTTCCACATGCTAAATGCTAATATTCTTTTTTTTTTTTTGGTTTTTCGAGACAGGGTTTCTCCGTAGCTTTGGTGCCTGTCCTGGAACTAGCTCTTGTAGACCAGACTGGCCTCAAACTCACAGAGATCCGCCTGCCTCTGCCTCCTGAGTGCTGAGATTAAAGGTGTGAGTCACCACTGCCCGGCTAGATGCTAATATTCTTTGTGGTTTTGTTACTGTTACTGTTTTGTTTTGTTTTCAACACAGGGTTTCTCTGTGTAGCCCTGGCTATCCTGGAACTTACTCTGTAGGCCAGGCTGGCCTAGAACTCAGAGATTCCCCCAGCCTCTGAGTGCTGGGATTAAAGGTGTGTGCTACCATGCCCGACAACCATTAATGTTCTTTATGGTAACGTAAGTGGTCTCAAATTGATAAGATGGATTGGTCTCAAGTTGACATGTCTGCCTGTACAGAATTACATATGTGGATCCATGCCTATTATGGTTAAAATAATTTACCTTCCATATGTAGATTGTCCTTTGACCTGTAGCTTCAGCTTGATACTTTGTGTACATTGGTCCTCTCGAGACTCTTTTGTAGAGTGAATGACCATCGTGCTAATTGTGTCACTCCTCATGTTTTATTTGTTGCAGTTTCCTCCCAGAAATTGTAATCTATGCTGTAAAGTTATAATTCACTGATAACACTTTTTTTCTGTTCACCCGAGGACAGAAATATGGAGGTCCCAATTTTCTCTCCCCCATTGCAGCATATGAGTCTTGGGCAGTTTATCTATTTCCCATCCTGGTGGGGCATTGTTTCAGTGAGTATTATTTCTTTGCAAGTAGAGCGGCTGTGTTCTGAGAATGAATCTATCCTTGGATAGTTCATAATACACTTCCTGGACTGGTCTAGCAAAGTCCACGTGATTCATTATATCCTGCATCTACACTGTGATTCTGAGTACATATGTCCTTTTATCCAGGAATCAATTTTGGAGGATTTCTAATGGGAAGCCTCATTTCAGGGGAGGGCCGACTAGCTACCTTAGACAGCTTTTGTTCATGAAGACGAACTCGACAACAGACTCTCCCTTCCTTACTCTGTCAGGGGTCAAATGGCCCAGACAGAAAGCTCTGACCACTTACACTTTTCATTTGTGAGTCTCTTTCACCTTTGCTATCACTTCCCCCAAAGGCCACCTCATTCCTAAGCTCCCAGTTTGTATACTTTCTTCCAGGAACGTAAATGGCCCCATAAACCTTGTTACATGAGAGAGAATGGTAGGTGGCCAGGAAAGCGGAAGTGATATGTGTAAGCCACAGACACAAAGAAACACAGAGGCACATTGAAGGTTTCACTCAAAGGGCTTTCTGAAAGCTCTGAGACCAGCTGGTAAGACTTCTGGAGACCAGATTATGCCAATTCTAGCTGAGGCTTGGAACGTGCCTACATTTAAATTTAAGAGGTAAGGACAATGCACAACATCTCATACATTCCTGCCTCGTTTTCCCTGTCTTGTGTTAGAATGTTTGCTCATCAAAAGACTTTCTCCAATTGAACGCCAAAATGGTCACACATCTTTTAAACAGCAATACATTTTGTGAGGGGGAGTGTAGTCTTTAAGAACATGAATCACAGTGTCAAAGCCCTAGAATCAAATTCTGGCTCTGCATCTCCTTGGCATAGATCTTTTGGGGGCAATTACTTTACCAGAAACCCTTGTTTTTCTCTTCTTCTGTGATGTGGCATTAAAACACTGCATACCTCCTTGTATTCTGATGAGGATTTTACTAAACACATATATGTACATGCATCTTAAGACAGTGAGCTTTTTGTTTGTTTGCTTGCTTGTTTGGTTGGTGTATTGTTTTTTGAGACAGGGTTTCTTTGTGAAGCTTTGGCTGTCCTGGAACTCACTCTGCAGGCCAGACTGGTTTTGAACTAACAGAGATCCTCCTGCCTCTGCTACTAGAGTGCTGGAATTAAAGACATGTGCCACCATTGCCCAGCTAAATCAGTGTTTTAAGAATGATTTGGTGACTGGACAAATGGTTCAGCCCTTAAGCACCTGTACCATTCTTCCAGAGACTCGGAGTCAAGTTCCACCACCCATATCAGGTGGCTCACAACTACCTGGAATTTCAGCTCCCGGGGGATCCAACACCTCAGGCCTGTGCAGGCACCTTCACTGATGTGCATATAACACACACTCACAATCACTAAAAATGGAAATAATTTTTAAATAAATCAATAAATCTTAATAATGATACTAGCTTCTTCACTATTATTTCAACGATTTTTTTCATGTGTATGAGTGTCTGCCTGCATGTACATAAGTGTGCTGTGTCCATTCCTGGAGTCTGCAGAAGCCAGAAGAGAGGGCCGGATTCCCTGGAACTGGAGCTACAGCAGGTTGCGAGCTGCCCAATGCAGATGTTGGGAAATGAATTGGGGTCATCTGTGTGCTGCCTCGTTTTCTGCCAACTTGACACAAGCTAGAGTCACTGGAGAGGAGGGAGGCACAAATGATAAAATTCCTCCATAAGTCAGGGATGTAAGGAGCTTTAGGACATTTTCTTAATTAGTGACTGATGGGGGAGGACCATTGTGGGTCGGGCCGCCCCCCTGAGCAGGTGGTCCTGGGTTCTATAAGCAAGCAGGCTGAGTAAGCCATGAGGAGCGAGTCATGACACAGCACTCCTCCATGGTCACTGCATCAGGTGCTCCTCCAGGTTTCTGCCCTGTGTGACTTCCTGTCCTGACTTCTTTCAATGATGAACAGTGCCGTGGAAGTGTAAGCCAAATAAAACCCTTTCCTCCTGAAAATGGTTTTGGTCATGAAGCATCATCACAGCAATAGAAACCCTAGGACACTGTAAGAGCAACAAATGGTCTTAACTGCCGAGCATATTGCCACCTCCTCATTATCCACCTCCTCCTCCTCATCATCATCAGGACCCAGGAATAAGTGGAGATGGCTCATTTGTCTTCCGGCCACCCAGCATACAGAGGGGAATCCCACATCACCCAGGTTCTAAAATGTCCTGTCTCATAAGTGCTGTGCATTGTGCACATTCTGTCTCATAAGTGTTGTGGGTTTTGAACATTGCCTTTGCACTTCAAAGGCCTGTATATTGTTCCAACATCATCTTTAACACCCTAAGCTTAGACTACACTTACTTACATCTGTGAGAACTTTCACAGGGCTGTCTTGTATCTCTTTTTGTTGGCTCTGAGAGTCTCCGTGGAACCGAACCATTATAAGAAACCCCAAACTACTGAATCTACAAGGGATTTAGTACAAAGTAAAGAGCAAGGGGAATGAAACTGAGCACCGAATGGAAGGTTGCCTAACACATCACAGAGTCCTGCAGGCAAACAGGAAGTAGAAGACCAGAGCTCCCCTTTCTGGTTTGTGGTGTGCTTACTTTGTTCCATTCCTTATGCCCGTCCTCTCTTCCATCTCCTCACCTCTAAAAAAAACAGCGTAGGGCTGCTGACAGAGAAAGACACATGGTGTTTCTTAGTGGGTGGTGACTCACTGGGGAGCAGGAATCCTTTGCCACAGGGGCAGGAAAAGAGAGCTGGCTGTGTGCAGACATGCTGGAAGATTGCCTTCCAGGTAATCAAAAGAAGCAAAAGTAGGCCATAAGAACATGGGGCAGCTCTTCCAAGATCCTCAGCTCTGGCCCTTAGCTATGGCATTGCCTGCATATGAAAGAGGAGCAGGAAGGACCAAAATCCCACACATCAAGTGTTGAGTGTAAGAGACTCACAGAGGGCATTCAAAGGAAAGATCTTCTTGAGGACTTAAATGTGAATCTGGAAGATTTATAAGGATGAGATCAAAGATTTGAGTAGTAACCAGAAATGAGATCCTTTGGCCCAGCACTTTCCCTGCCCGAAGCCTTCATGAACCTTGGACTTTCAGGATGCTCAATTTCCAAGCAACTCGCAGCTATGCCTCAGCATTTGTAGGTGATCCCCACAGTAAATCACCGTGGAGTCACAGTGGGACGTTTGCCACCCTCCACAGCATCTCGCTGCCACCCTACTTTCTGTGGACTCCATGCTCTACAATGTCCAGCCACAGGGAGCAACCGTGAACAGGAGGCTATGCTTTCTCTTCTATTTCATTGCGGTATGGCCAGTTCCCATCCTCCCCACCCCGTTTGTTGATAAAATTCCTTCCCAGAGAGAAGATATAATCACCAAGTTCTACCCCCTCTCCTAAATCCAATTGACAAATAGAAGCACATTTCCACCATAGTGTATTCTGGGGGAACAGATGAGTTTATCTGGCTGCCTTGCAGAGCATAGGTGAGGGTTTACTTACAGAGGTGTGGGTGTCCCCACCACAGACTACACCTAGAAAACCATTACCCAGGAGATGTGGGCTTTCCTATAGCCTCATAAATGGAGCCCCCCACTACTTCCCATATACTCTAGCCTCTCTTTGAGGTCATGTCTGATTAAGGGAGAGTACACAAGTGATAAGGAGTTGGATACTCAGGTGTGGCGCTTGTGACCCCACCCACACCCCACGATGAGGGGGTGTGTATAGTCAACAGGTGATCAGTTTTGACAGGTGGGCACAGCTGAACTACCCAAGATATCAGTTGCTTGACTCAGAGGACAGTTGCAACGCTGCTCCCCCGTATTCATCAGTTGCCAGGTGTTTCCTAAACACCACTGTCCACTTTCTCTGGCTCCCACTCACGATGACTTCACAGTTGGGGCCATAAATGTCAATGAAACTGGCTTTGGACCTGCCTTCTATCAGACCCAAAATGAACTTGGGACAAATGTGCTGCCCATTAATATACCAAAGCGCCTGCTGATCTAGGCTCTTTCAGCAAGCACTTGATGGCATCCTGACTCCTCTCAGCATTGTCATCCTGCCCTCAATCTCTCCAGCCCACGGACTTCTGTTACCCTGGCTTTTCATTTCTATATTTCGGCCATGCACTCTCTTGGATCTTGGTTCTCTCTCTTGGTCTGTTTTCCCCTGTTCCTTGATCTCTCTCTCTTGCTGTCCCTGCACCCTCTCCCTCCTCTCATGGCCTTGTTCATTCTGCTGGCCATGATCAGTCTAGTGCTTTCTCCCCTGTTCTGGACTCTTCCAGATGCCTCTGTCTGTACCCTCCCTTTTATCTACAATAAAAGCCTCTTCAACCATACCTTGGACTGGTCATGTTCTCATTTCATCCACCTTCCTTTCTTTCCCTTCTACAATTTTCCTTGATTTATTCTTTTCTTCTACAGGTCTAAAAATAAACCCTAAGTTTGAGTAAGGACAACAGACACTACCTCATTCTGAGATTCTTTCCCATGCAACTTACACATTGTAATAGGTTCCTCGTCCGTGCATTGCCGTACTTTTCTTTAAAGGGCTAAATGGCAAATATTTTAAACTTTTCAAGCCATACACTCTGTTACTGTTCTTTAACTCAGCTGTCAAATAATTACATCAGCAAAAGACCAATCGTAGCTAAATTAGAGTGACTGTGTGTCATCAAAGAAGGAGGAAGCTATGCATCATGTAATGTTTATGCATAGGAAAAAAACCCATCCCTTTTGTTTTCCAGTGATGTAAAACCATACAAACCTTCTTGGCTGGACTGTATAAAAAGCAGCAGCTGGCTACATTTGGCCTTGGGGTTGCAGTTTATTAATGCATGCCTTAATGATTCCAATGGGAGCGTCACGTGATATTAAAAGTTGAATGGGATGGATCCAACTGTTCTTTTTCTTCTTCTTTTGTCAAGTTTTTACCATGTAGCCTGGCATAAATCTTTTTGTTGTTGTTGTTGTTGAGACAGAGTCTGTCTATTTAGGAGCATAGAATTCTTGCTCCTCCTGTCTTGGATTTCTAAGGGTTGAAATGACATGAATCTGCCACCTTACAAAACTGAGAGCTTTTCATAATGAAAATGAAACACATAATGAGTTTGTGAGCAATAAAACCATCACAAATTAGGTTTGTGTTCTATGTTCCATGCTTGAAATTTCCCTCTCCTCTCCTTTCCTTTCCTCCTCCTCCTCCTCTTTCTCCTCCTTCTCCTCTTCCTCCTCCTCCTTCTTCTCTCTCTCTCTCTCTCTCTCTCTCTCTCTCTCTCTCTCTCTCTCTCTCTCTCTCTCTCTCTCTCTCTCCACACACCTCCAGGTTCTCATTACACAGCCCTAGCTAGCCTGAAAATCACTATGTGGACCAGGTTGGTCTCAAACTCAGAGATATTAAAAGGTATTAAAAGCATGCACTTCCACAGTCAGCTAATAATATAAAACATGTATTTTATTAAGATTTATTTACTTTGTTTTGATTATTTGATTTTACATCTGAATGTGTACCACATATGGAGCTGGTACCCATAGAAACCGGAAGGGATTCAGATCCTTTGGACCTGGAGTTACAGATGATTGTGAGCTACAGTGTGGATGCTATAAACAGAACCTGGATCCTCTGCAAGAGCAACAAATGCTGATACATATCTTCAGCACCCTGTGCTTGATATTTCATTCAGTATATACTAGCAAGTAATTACTGTGTGCCTAGCTTTGCATTAAGTGTTACATAGTAAGATGCATGAGTAAAACAGGTGCTGTCTGTACTCTTAGGGTTTAACAATGAGGGAGATAGACAATGAAAAGGCAAACATACGGTAGATATGTAATTTCATACCATGATAGGTGCATGTGCTGGTTAGTTTCCTGTCAACTTGACATGAGCAAAATGGTCATTTCACAAATCAGGTACATATGCACAAAAAATTATACAAAGTGTACAGGTTACACACACATATGAAACAATAATTAAAGAAAAGGAGGCCTCTGGGTGGTGGTGGCACATGCCTTTAATCCCAGCACTCAGGAGACAGAGGCAGGTGAATCTCTGTGAGTTTGAGGTCAGCCTGGGCTACAGAGAAAATTCCAGGATAGGCTCCAAAGCTACAGAAAAACCCTGTCTCAAAAAACAAACAAACAAAAAAAGAGGCCATGAGTTTGAGAGAAAGCAGAGCGTTGGAAGGGAGGAAAGGGGAGGAAATAGAAGTAAGGTAATTCTATTCAAATTTCAAAATGAAGATTTAAAAATCAAAACAGTAATCTGCAAAAATAAAACCTCAGCTCAGAAAATGCCTCCATCAGATTGGCCTGTAAGCAAGTCTGTGGGCATTTTCTTAACTAACAATTGATATGATAGGAAAAACCTACTCTGGATGGTGCCACCTCTGGCCACATGGTCCTATGTGAAAAACAAAACAACAAACCGACAAAGCCATGAGAGCAAACCATCATTCCACCATGCCTCTTCTTCAGTTCCTGCCTTCAGGTTCCTGATTGAGTTCCTGCCCTTGACTTTCCCCCAGTGATGGACCATAAAATAGAAGTAAAAAAAAATAACCCCTTCTTCCCAAAGATATCTTTGAATTTGGTCTTTAACACAGCAATAGAAGCAAGCTAGTACATGAGTAAGATAAAAATGAGTTATTACGGAGAATGAGAAAGGAGTGAGTCATTGGGGTCAGGCTCCATCCCAAGCAGAGAGTTGAACGTAGCAGTTTTCATCAAGTGGTTCTGGCTTTAGAGACATGATAGACAAAAGTATTGTGGAATATTGTTCTATGGACAAGGAGAGTCACTGAGGCAAGGCATGTGTCAGAAAAATTCTTCCTAGAGGCCTTGAGAGGCTATTGTGTGAAGGTGTGAAAGTGAAGCCTGGAGATCATAGGAGACTCCAAGATAGCAGAGATGCAAGAACCATGGGATATCTACCAAGGAGAGCTGCATACAGTGAGTCAAACCAGCCTGTGCGGGCTAGTTTTATGTCAATATGACACAAGCTAGACTTATCAGAGAGAAGGGTGCCGGCTGAGGGAACTTGGTAGGACAGAAACCCCAACAAAGCAAGCCAGCCTTCATGTTACAGAATGGCACCCACGTGAATAACTGAATCCACAGAAAACCTGAGAAAGCTTGGGAAAGAATAGAATAAAGCATGTTTTCTTGGTAGCATCAATATCTCAGATCTGCTCTGCTTGCTAGAGGCAAGCAAGCTCTCTCATCTAAGAGAGGCTTCCTGACTCAGCTTTAGCTGAAAAACTGCAGCTCTTTAAGAGGTCCTGTCATGAAACACTTAGATGGTGTTGATAAAAAGCTGACAGCATTGTAGCATGAGGGCCGGCTTGTTGGGGTTTCTGTCCCGCCCGTTACCCCACAGCCGGCATGCCCCAAAGAGAAAATCACACACAGGTTATAAACTGATTGGCCCATTAGGTCAGGCTCCTTATTAGTCCTTGTAACTTATATTAACCCATTATCATTATCTATGTTAGACACATACCTTTCTCAGCATGGCAGCTCCCATGTTGCCTCTTCGGTGATCTGGGCAGGAGTGGCAGAGGAAGCTTCTGCCTCCAGAATACTCCCATTCTCTTTGCTCCACCCCTACTTCTTGTCTGGCTTTCCCGCCTATACTGCCTGCCTGGCCAATCAGCGTTTTATTAAAATACATGATTGACAGAATACAGACAATTCTCCCACATCATTTCCCTCTTTTTTTTTTAAACCAAGGAAAACGCCCATAGTCCATTTGTTGGAAATGTGGGCATAGTATTTCAGACTACTTCCTGCTGGTTGGGGGCGCTGATAATCTTATGGGGACCTAAAGAAAATTTAGAGTTATAATCAAGTCCTGACTGAAGTATCCTGGGAGTCTTGATCATCTCAGGCAGCAGTCTTCAATCTGTTCTTGATGTAGAATTCAGACATATGGGCCATCTGTTTCTACCGGAGATTTTTCAGGAGGCCTTCCTTGATCAGAAGCCAATATTGGGTGGGAGAACCTGAGAAATATGATGTTCTTCTTTGCTCAATAAAAAATGAAGGAAGCTAGGTTAATTTCTGCCATTGCTGTGTTGTACAGTTAAGTAATTGTTGAAATAAAGCGTTAATCTTTACTCTAGCTACATCAGATGAAGGTTCCTGGATGAAGTAAGATTTAAAGTACTACGTGAAGGGTAAGGAATCTTTAACCTGCTGAAGTGGACTTAAGCATATTCAAACAGCATGCATGCCTATAATCCCAACAGAGCAATGAGATAAGAGGTTTGAGACTAACCTGGGCTACCAAAACACCAAATCAGAAGATCCCAAGAAGAGAGAAGAACAGGTGCTCATGACAAATGACAGGCAGCATGTCTCTTTTTCTATCATGTTTGAGACTAAACCGACGAGGACTGAAGAAAAATGGGACAAAACTTAAATGTGGAAATGCAGATGACTTGACAGCAGCCCATCTAGGGTCTGTATCCCCAGCCCTGAGCCAAGTCTGAGGGCAGAGAATACATTGCCTGAGTGCTGAGAGCTAAGCCAGAGATGGAGCAGGTGGCAAAGTGTCCTGCACCTGGCTGAGGGCAGAGAGATGCCTCTTCAGAAGGCAGGCAGTGGAGCTAAGGACTGAGAGAGGCTGGCTACAGCAAAACAGGTCAGCCCCCTCTCCCTTGTTCTCTCTCTGTATCTTGAGGGTCTTTGCCTTAGGCAGGGGAGAGGGACCTGCATGCTGGTGGCAGGTAATTTGATTGCTTGCAATTGAAAAACTGAGCAAATGTAAAACAGAGAATCTGAGATCACAGTCAGAGAAAGTTAACAAAATACTTTTTTTAGAAATGTTGGCAGCCAAGGACACTCTCTGTGCCTCTCTTCTTTTCTGAGCCAAGCTCTTCACTGTGATAACAGTCAAGGTCTCTTCTGCTGGCCAGCAGGTTCCCGTCTTAACCCTTTCCTGTCCTGATACTGCATATGAGAAGTTTTAAATCATACCAACCTGTAACGTTAAAAAGCATTGATTTTAAAGTAGATATCCAATCATAAAAAGACTTTGAGGGAAATTTACATATTGTTTAAAAAATGAGAAAAGCAAAATGTTTTTGATGGAGGTTTTTATATTGTATAAAAGGCAAGAAAAGGCAAGAGACTAAAATGAATTTGTCCAAAAGTGTCTGGCTAAACCAATGAAGCAAAAATAGAGAGAGAGCCATACTTAAGGTTGTAAAAGGCAAAAAAAATATTTACTGTAATTTCTTGTACCTAAATGCTTATAGGGTAATGTTTATTTCTTAAGAAAATTATGTGTGCTTGTTTTGTTTAAAAAAAAATAGCCTTTGGTAATTATAAGGTTTGTACTTGTAATTTTTTTCTAAACTCTGGTCTTTAGATTCGGGTTTACAAAAATGTGGATATCTTGTTGATATAGATAATGCTAAAACTGTTTTATGCTGTTCTTTATTGATATACAAGAATGTCAGTTACCACAGGAAACAGCTGAGACTAGACTCCCAAAGGAGAAAAAGAAACAGTTGCCAGAACAAAAACATCAGTGCTAGGTATTAGTCACCAGCAGTGTCAGCTATATTGTTAATGTTTAGATTTTAGCCTCATTGTCTTTGCTAAAATCATTAATTTAAAGGTTCAATCTGACAAAAATACAGTCTATAGTTCTGGTCTGTTAAAAATACAAATTAATAATCAGCCATCCTCAAAGTACTGATTTATAAGTACAGGGATAAGAGCAAAAAGGATATCCAGATCCTTCCACAAAGCTATTGCCAGCTTGTTAGCTCATTATATATAAAGGTCTGAGGATATAAAAGTTCATAAACATTAAGGGTCTAAAAAGTAATTTAAGATAGTACTAACACACAATAAAACAATGACTACATACTGTTTGGGTTACAAGTTCAAGATTTTCTGTTTTTGCTAGGACTCAAAGGTATGAGTCTATTTTTACTGTTTTATACATATCTATTATTTGCTATTTCTATAATACAGATTTTAGTATGGGCCTAAACGTTTTATATACATTAACTTTTGTTCCTAGTTTAAATTTGTCTCAACAGGTTTCCCCTTGGTTGTCAGACACAAACAAATATTAATTGCTGACTAGAACCTGCTCCAAATGACTGTGGACGGTGAACTTGCTAAAAACTAATGTGAATCAGACTAGCCGATGTGAATGCTCCCTGGCTCTTCAACAAAGTCCACAAACCAAATGTTCCTGAAATTTTCGAGCTGAGCCTTAGGACCAAGAGGAGTGGGAAATGTAGGACCCTCACCCCTTATTCTCAAAGGGGTGAGAAGAAATTTCCTAGCAGAATGTTTTCCCAGGAAGATAGTGGCCTTCCCCTCTCCCACCCGGGAGATTCCGAGCACAAGGACACTGGGCTCAGCCCAGCCATCCAACTGGTACAGATTGATAAAGATGGCCTGACTCAGGAACAGTGGCCTTGCTCTAAGAAGAAAAAAATTAGCTGACACAGCAGGATGGGATAGAGCCGAAGTCCTTGCACCTGTGCAAAAGCAGCTTCAAAAAGCCTCTTTGTAGTTTGATGCCTTTAAATGCTGACCCCACAGAGGAGATACAACTCTTCCCTCTACCTCGGCTGTAACAGGGTCAGTAGACAGGGGTTCCAAACATGTTTGCATTGTGCTGATTAAACCTTGCTTATTACAATCTGGGCCTCTCTGGTGGTCTCTCTCTGGGGGTCATTATCTGGGCACAACATTGAGGAAGAGGAGAGGGCAATAGAACACAGGTATTGTGAGCACAGAAAGGAGACCTTAGGGAGTGAAAGATACAAGAGGGTGGAGGATGGGACGGTAGAGGCTGGGAAGAGTATCAAAAAAAAAAAACAAATTATATTTGAAAACACTATAATAAAACCTACTGCTTTGCATACTAATTTAAAAAATTAGCAGTAAAATACAAGATGGAAGAAATCTCAAGCTACGTACAAATCTCCAAAATAAAATTAGAAAAATTTCTCAGATAAAATTAGAAAAAAAGTCAACTTCCAGGTGGTGGGATTCTGGTGAGCAGAGCATGGGCTCAGTGTCAAGGCCAACCAAACATCTTTGCAGGCCACAAATCCTTTGGTGCTGCTGCCATGCTTACAGGTAGCTAAGGCTCTGCCTGTCATTGCTGTGCTGCGGACACCAGGGGGCAGCCGACTACATAAATTCTGCCTGCTGGAGTTTTGGGAGTTAAGAGTCAGCTTTAGGCTTCCAGAGAAACCAATTAGTTTCTAAAAGACTCTTGGCCTTGGGGGACCTGGGAATCGCTGCTCGTCCGACCCAAGGAGACGTCGAAGCACTCCATCGTCAGGCCATTCTACTGGCAAAAATAACCCTGTTTCTTTCAGCGTTGATTATTATGTATCTCATGTCTATCCTTTTTGAAAAAAAATTATGATTATTTTTAAAAATGTGTGTGTGTGTCTGTGTGCACGTGCGTGCACATGCGTGCACACGCACATGCATGCATAGGAGTGCAGACGCCCATGGAATCCAGAGACTGTAATGCCTGTGAGTACAGGTGAGTGCAGATGTCCTTGGAGGCCAGAAGGCTTCAGATCCCCTGGAACCACAGTTACAGGTGGTTGTGATCTGCCTGACATGGGTGCTTCGAACTGAATTCGGTTCATTTGCAAAAGCAGTAGGCACTATCAATTGCTGAGCCAGCTCTCCAAACCCAGTGGAATATTTCTCAAAGCATTTTAGGAGAAAACAAAACAACTCCCTCACAGTCCCATATCACTCCAGGATAATTGCACCATGGTCTTGATTCCAAAAGGGAGCCCTGCATTGCGGTTATGCCAGCAAGAGGACAGAGTGGAACTCAGTATTTCCAGTTTCACTTTTATCTGAGCAATTTAAATTTGAGGAGTACTTTTATTAATCTCATAGGAGGCAGCACAGATGGAGGTGAGGATACAGATCGAGTTGATAATTGAGAGAATACTTTTGTGGTCTGTGTGCTTGGCTCCAATGCACCAGGCATTGCTTCAGGATGGATAACAGGAGGTCTCTGGGCTTCTCAGCCCTAGGGAGCTGTCAGCCCAAAACCAAGGTAAAGGGCAGAAGTTGAGCATGTGAGACCACCTGAACAAACAGAGTGGCATTTGGCTTTGCTAATTTCCAGATGGTGGTGTGCAGCTACAATAGCTTATGGCAGTAGACTGAGACTGTGGTGGCATCCTGAGCCCATATGTGGAGACAGTTAGGAGACAAAGGACATAAGGGAATGGTAGGAAGATCCTTAAGCAAAGCTGAGGGAGGGAGATCAGGGACATGAGCATCCAGGACCCCCACCTGGGTTCTTTTGTACTTGGGTTTCTCTGACCAATTTATAGAGCCATGGTGAGGGGAAGAGCAGGGAGGCACTCTGTGCTCCTCTAGGCAGAAAGATGGTTTCAGTTCTGAGTTACAGTGCTGGATTGTCCCTCCGAGATGCTCTGCAATCCTAGTAAGAGTAAATGTACTGGGGAGGGCTGCCTGGCACCCTGCACCATTTTATTATTATCCAACATCGGCTTTATATAGTACTAAGGTCTAGAGGAAACCAAGTATGGCTGCACACCTCACATGAGGCCTGATTTTCCAACAGAGGGCAGCATTTGCTGGGCACACTTCTCTCTTCTGAAACAAGGCTACTGACAATTTGAGGGAACTTAACCAGAGAGGGCTATGGGCTAGAAAATGGGTGTATGTCCTGTCTGGAAGGATTGTAGATAAACAGTGAGATTCATTCATGTTCATTATTAATGTCAATCAATTTGCCAATTATTAATGGTTTGTTTTTTGTGTTGCTCCTATTTCAGCTTTTGTCATAGTGTCAAGGAATATCTGGGGACTTGGCTTTTACTGAATATTTCCCCCTAGTCGAGAATCATGAAAAGTCACAGAGGACTAAATTGGCTGGTGAGGACTTCCTGCTTTCCCCTGCAAAGAACCTTGGGTAAAGAGTGAATGGTTGCACAATGAAGCTCATTTTGTTGGACTTTTCTTTTCTGTGATGTTGAAAACACCGTCCAGTTTCCTCAAAATGGCTTATCTCAACATGGCTTTATCTTCCTTCCCCTTTCCACAGGGGACTCTTCAAGTTCCTCTAAGAGTAGCTTCCTCGCTTCCTCTTAGAAGTTCTCGCCCCACCAGGAGCTGTATTTACTATAAGGAAAGCTCCCAATACACTTCAGCCCTCTTCATCAGAGGGAGACTCAAACAAACCTATGCCCACCATCTCCCAAAATCAGACATCAATGTCGTGAGGCCCTATGTCTGTAAGTGATGTGATTCCTTGGGCAGAGTTTGTCTGATACTAGGTTCCCCCTTTAGCCCAAGAAAATCCAGACACTCAACTGATAATGGAAGTGGTAAGAAAGAGATGTCCTTTGACTCCAGCCCTGCTCCTTGTAGGCTCATGGGCTTATGAACAAAGGGGCAACAGCATCTGTTTCTCGGTTATTATGGTCACAATGGTGGAAATGCCAGATTCTGACAGTTCAGGCTGTGTGTGGTGAGGTGGTGGGGGATGGAGTGGAGCATGTACATCATATAAAACTGATCATCTGAACCACCTGAGAGGTATAGTCTAGTGGAATTGTGTATACACATTGTCATTTAACTATCAACACTTTTTGTCCTTTAGAGTTTTTATCCTCCCAAACAGAAACCTGGTATTGCCAATCGGTTTTGACTTAGAAGCTCAGAACAACTGCTTATGTTCCTTAGTTTTTAATGGCCTCAATTTCCATTATTTCTAAGATAAAGATAATAATATGGCATGGTTGGTAGGATTGTATGAATATAATGATATTTACTAATGTTAATTACTAATGCTACTCAAGTGGTCAGGCGATTAACGGGTTAGTTTTTGTTTTGCTCTGACCAGGACATCTGGCAGACTATGATAGGAGGAAAGGTGGATTTTAGCTTCTGGTTTTGACTTTGAGTCCTTTGATTCCAGGCCCACGGTGGAACAGAGCATGGTGTGGGGGTGGGTGGCGGGAGCAAGCACACAGGAAGCACAGCAAATACGGAAGGGAACTGGGTACCAAGTCCAATCTTGAAAATGATGCTCCCAGTGGTCTATATTCAATAGCTAGGCCCCATTCCCTGAAGTTTCTACATAAAATCTCCTACAATAACACCAGTTAGGGACCAAATACTCCACAGATGAACCCTGGAGAGGCATTCAACCCATAACACATCAAGTGTGTTTTCCATCTGTGTTTAGCATCTACTCCATGTTGTGTGGCACCAAGCCTCAAGGGACAACCGGATTGACCTCAGAGTTTGCATCTGGGATGCTCTGAAAAGTCAGAAGGATGAGAATGTCTAGTGCCTCTCATAAAACATTCCCTCAACGAACAGTGGCTATCTCATTTTTAACATTGTTGCTGTTGAATTGAATTCAGAATTCATGCCTTATCAGCGAATCAATCCCACACCAGTTATGTTTTAAGGGGTTATTTATTTTGGGGGGTAAAACTTACATACACCATAAACCATCAGGAAGGGAGCTTAGTCGCTGGAGCAGGAGCCGGGAGCAGGAGCCGGGAGCAGGAGCCGGGACCAAGCACCGGAACCAAGAGCCGGAACCAAGAGGGCCTGATCCGGATCTGCTTCTCTTTTTAAAAGAGAAATATACCACGCCCCAGTGGGCTGGTATTTTAGCAGCTATTGGCTGACGGAGCAGAAGTCGCTCCCCGCTGCACTGTGGGCTCGTATTTCAGCGGCTATTGGTTGAGGCAGCGGAAGTTACTCCCACAACACCTCCCCCTTTTGTTTAAGTAAGAGAGTTCTAAGCCTACTACCAAATTATATACAGTAAGTACAAACCTACACAATTATATACAATAAATACAAATATCCTATTTTAACTAGCTTAAGTCTTGTATAAGAAATAACTTGGCCACGTCATGAAAGGAAAGTAACTACGTTTATATAATCTTTAATCCCATTAAAGATCTGAGAAGGGAAATAATGTTACCTAAGTAATTAGGAAGTGCAATCAAACTTCCAGAACATGTAACAAATCACAGAGACAACTGGCTACCTGGGCAAACACCCAAAATCACGTTTGTAGCGTTGAAGCAGCCACCTTTGGCTAAGGCCTAACGTAACTGACATACCATTTTTAAAGGCAAGGAACTTTTTAAAACTATCTTATCCTGTCTTGGCAGTATATGACAGTTCTGTTTTATCCATTTACGGATACTTTGTAACTCTGTCAGTAGTTGAGGTATGGGCATTTCTTTACCCAAAGGCCAGTTCTGCCAAGAAGAAAAGCTCCAGGTGGAGTGTCTTTGGTGTTCAACATTTTCTCGGGAATAGATCAGTGTTGCCAGGAGCGATTGTGTCTCCCTACCACAGAACTCTGAGTTAGATTAAAGGCCATTTTCTATAGCTCTTTGAAGAGGTTGAAGATTATCTATCTATACTGAATATAATCTCTATGTATCTAAAGAACCTGATTAGTCTAATTGTAAATGACAAACTTAGATGACTATTGATCTATATTATTTTTAATATCTATCTAACTTAAAGACTGAAATAGTAAACAACTGTGCAATAAATGGGGACAATATGACCTCCAAATATAAACAATGTGCAAGTATACATTGCAATATGGTAAATATATATATCAACACATAAACAATATATATGTATCTTAATCAGAGGTAGAAGTGTACAATGTAATATGGTAAAATATACATATATCAATACAATATATATATATATGTCAATACATAAAAATGTTTTAAACAGAGGTAGAAGCATGCATGCATAAAATAGTCAACATAATTTAACTTTGTATCAATATATAAGAATCAATACCAATATATTTGTCTAAAAACAATAACTCACAAGTACAAAGCTATTATCCCATAATCTAATTATCCCTCTTTTTTTTAAGGATTTCTGTGTTTATAAAATTTCTCCCCCAACCCTCAACCCTATATTAATTATAACCAACCCCTAAATGATGTCCCTAAATCCAAGGACAAACTTTACTGGGAGAGGGGACGTTGTTCTCTAGAATTACTTTTAGCTGTCATGGGGGCGACATTCTTTCTGGGGGATCCTGTGAAAGCAAAATGATGGTTAAATTTTAAGATCAATGTTTTTTAAAATTGTAAATAGTCTCTGAGTATTTTGTGGAGGACTGGCCAGAATGTTGTACAAGATGTGCATCATTTTAGCTAACCATGTTGGAATCATCTTGTACAGCTGGTACCCAAAACAGGTCTTGTAGTAGTGTTATCAGTATCATGATGTCATATCAACCAGGTGGAATTGTTGTTATGGGGCCCCATCTTCTTTTTGGAAACTTTAAATGTCATTGTAGGAAAAACTTATTGTTCATTGTGGAAAACTTAAACATTAATCATATATATTAATCATATATTAATATCATATATTATATGATTATAATAGTATATAATCATATATTAATCATATAGACATATATAGACATACATATATTTAATAAAAGACATGATAGATATATTTAATGAAAGGTATGATAGATATGAAGAAAAGTAAAGATTTTTTTAAACTCATATTTCTTTTTGTCCCATATCATGGCTCTTGACATGAGACAGAAATTTCAGAAACTCTGGGTTTTTTTTTAACAACAGGCTTGGAATTAGAGAGGGACTGAGCCAGAGCCCAACTCTAAAACCAGCTTTATAAATTTAGAAATATGATTTAGTATATTTTATTTATAGAATCTATTTAGTTTTCTTGATAGTCCTTATTGGGCCATTATTTTTCATCTGTCAGTATTTAGATATCCAGGGTCCTTTGAACTTTTTAAAAATCAGTGTTTTCCTGTGGAGATAAGAACAGAACCGTGCCCCCATTTTATATGTTTTGTTTTACCAATTGTATGAATATCATCATTGTGGATGAGTTGTCATTTTTCCTTTCCAAGAGGTTTTTCCTCTTCAAATCGAACCTTTATTAATTTTGATGGTATTCACAATTTTTCTTCTCCTGTGGAAACAAGAGCAAAACCCCTTCCCCAACGTAGCACATCTCCTGGCCTCCATTGAGAGGTCAGCATGTCTTTGAAATAAACAGGTTGGTTTAGTTTAGAAGTTTTTTCCATTATCCAATGCCTCTCTGCTGTTGTTGTTTTTTTCTCATTAGCATTAAGAAAATTAAAGGTTAATAAAGCATTATGTAATCTATTTCTGGGGGTATCTTTCGTCCCTTTCTGTTTGTTTAGCATATCTTTTATAGTACGATTTGATCTTTTTATAACTGTTTGACCTGTAGGATTGTATAGTATATCTGTAACACGCTTAATATTATAATAAGCAAAAAATCGTTTCATTTTCCTAGATACATAAGTTGGACCATTATCTGTTTTTATTTGTGCAGGTATACCCATAATGGCCATAACTTCTAATAAATGTGTGATTACTGAGTCAGCTTTTTCTGAGCTTAAAGCAGTTGTCCATTGAAAGCCTGAAAAAGTGTCAATGGTGTGATGTACATATTTTAATTTGCAAATTCTAGAAAGGGAAACACATCCATTTGCCAAATTTTATTTCTTTTAATACCCTTTGGATTAGTCCCTGCAGACAATGGTGTTTGGTTATAAAAAGAGCAAGTAGGGCATTTCTTTACAATCTCCTTAGCTTGTTGTCATGTAATAGAAAACTCTTTTTTTAAGCCTTTGCTATTGACATGATGTTTTTTAGGAAATTTAGATGCCTCCAGCACATTACCAATCAATAATTGATCAATATCTGCATTACCTTGTGCTAGAGGACCTGGCAGACCCGTATGGGATCGGATATGTGTTATATACATAGGGCAGAGCCTGTTTGTGATCATGTTTTGTACCTGGATAAACAATGAGGTCAATTCTGTATCATCAGGTATAAATTTAGCAGTTTCAATATGCAAAATAACTCTTTTTGCATATTGTGAGTCAGTAATTATATTAAGAGGTTCTTTAAAATCCCTAAGCACCATAAGGATGGCATATAATTTTGCCTTCTGGACAGAATCATAAGGACTTTGTTTCATTTTACTCATTTTTCTTGATTTGTAACCTGCTTTCCCTGATTTATTAGCATCGGTATAAAATGTATGGGCTCCGGTTATTGGAGCATCACGGACAATTTGAGGGAGGATCCAAGAAGTTCTCTTTATAAAGTTAAGTCTCTTGCTTTTTGGGTAATTGTTATTGATTTCTCCCAAAAAATTAGCACAAGCTCTTTGCCATGGTTCATTGTCTTCCCATAACTTTTTTATCTCATCAGCAGTGAAAGGCACTATAATTTTTGTTGGGTCTATACCTGCTAATTGACGAAGTCTCAATTTTCCTTTTATAATCAATTTAGAGACTTTTTCCACATAAGTTTTTAATTTTTTACTTGGTTTGTGTGGTAAAAAGATCTATTCTAAAATAGTATCTTCCCTCTGCATTAAAATTCCTGTAGGAGAAATTCTGGAAGGCAATATAACTAGAATGCAACTAAGATTTGGATCCACCCTATCTACATGTGCCTCCTGTAATTTTTCCTCAACCATCATCAGTTCCTTTTCTGCTTCAGCTGTTAACTCTCTGGGACTATTTAAATCTTTGTCACCATCTAAGGTTTTGTTTAAATGAATTATTAGATCAGGTGTTATCCCAACAGCTGGTCATAGACTGGAAATGTCTCCTAATAATCTTTGAAAGTCATTAAGAGTTCGTAACCGGTCTCTCCTGATTTGTGTCTTTTGAGTCTTAATTTTTTGTAAGCCTATTTTATAACCTAAATAATTAACAGAATCTCCTCTCTGAATTTTTTCAGGAGCAATTTGCAATACCCATTTAGGTAATACTAGTTTTATTTCTTCAAACAGCCTTTCTAAGGTATCTTTGTTTTGATCAGATATCAGGATATCATCCATATAGTGGTATATTATGGACTTAGGAAATTGTTTGCGTATACTTTTCAATGGTTGGCTTACAAAATATTGCCACAGGGTGGGAGAGTTCAACATTCCCTGTGGGAGGACGGTCCACTGGTACCTCCTTGCAGGCTGAGAGTTATTATAGGTAGGCACTGTGAAGGCAAACTTTTCTCTATCTTTTTCTTGTAATGGTATAGTGAAGAAACAATCTTTCAGATCAATAACTATAAGAGGCCATCCCTTTGGTAACAGGGAGGGCAGAGGAATTCCAGATTGCAGAGGGCCCATAGGTTGAATAACCTTGTTGATAGCTCTAAGATCTGTCGCCATTCTCCATTTACCAGATTTTTTCTTAACAACAAACACAGGAGAGTTCCAAGGGCTGGTAGATTCTTCTATATGTCCAGCATCTAATTGCTCTTGTACCAGCTGTTCTAAAGCCTGTAACTTTTCCTCAGCTAAAGGCCACTGTTTAGTCCATATTGGTTTCTCAGTCAACCATCGTAGAGGCATGGCTGTTGGTACCTCTGAAGGGCCATCAATTGTGTTGTGTTCTTGTATAGCTCTAATGGCTGGTTTCTGCCATGTGTAATATCTCGTAATATTGTCATCAGAAATATAGGCTCTGGAAGCAGCAGGAATGTTAATTTGGGTATTCCATTGCTGCAATAGGTCACGGCCCCATAAATTCACTGCAATATTTGTTACATATGGCCTTAGTTTTCCTATTTGTCCATCTGGACCTATACAATTGACCCATCTCGTGATTTGTCTTTGTTGAGGCAGCGGAAGTTACTCCCACAAAAATGCCTCGTGGGCATCTCTAGTAACACTGCGTTGTTCTCTCTACATTCATATAGGGAATATTACAAATAATGACAACTTTTCTCCCCCTCTATGGAGAAGAAAGAGACAGAGAAACTCACAGAGATCAGTCTGTCTCTGCCTCCCAAGCATTGGGATTAAAGGTGTATGCTACCACACTTTGAAGTCACAGAGGTCAATCTACTTCTGCCCCTTGAAGTCACAGAGGTCAATCTACCTCTGCCTCTCAATTGTTGGGATTAAAGGTGTGTATCACCATACCCAACTTCTTTCTTTCTTTTTTAAGAACTTTAACCTTTTTGTTCCTTTTAAGCCTTCATATATTTATAACATACTGTAAACCATTTAGAGGTTTTTTTCCTCTTTGAAACTCTCTTTACTGTATATCTCTCTTTTTCTGACCATATGGAGTCTTTATGGAGAGGGTTAAAGTCATGGCTTTGATGACTAGATTCAGCCCATTTCTTAGCTTTCCAGCCTCGTGGTAGAGGTACCAGATGTAGCCACTTTTATCACCACAACTCTATGGCGTTTCAAGGTCCTTACCAGCAAGTAAGCTGCAGCATTCTGCTCACAGACCACACTCAGTCAGACTGCCTGTGTGAAAAAATCAGAGTTTGCCCTGGCAAGATGGCCCAGAAAGCCGGCATTTTAAAACAGCACAGCTTTTTTCCTGCTATGACTGAAAACTGAAAAGCATGCGTTCAGTTTTTCATCAACACCATTGATTATTATTATTATTATCTGTATTCTGTCAATCACGTATTTTAATAAAACGCTGATTGTTCAGGCAGGAAGTATAGGTGGGAAAACCAGACAGAAAGTAGAGGTGATGCAATGAGAACAGGAGAATTCTGGGAAGCAGGAAGCTCCCTCTGCCATTCCTGTCCAGACCTCCGAAGAAGCAACATGTGAGCTGACAGCTGGAAAAGGTACTGAGCCACATGGCTAACACAGACAAGAATTATGGGTTACCGTAAGATGTAAGAATTAGTTAATAAGAAGACTGAGCTAATGGGCCAACCAGTTTATAATCTTATGGAGTCCTGTGTGTGATTTTCTTTGGGGCTCGCCAGTTATGGGGTACTAGGTGGGACAGAAACACCAACAAGCCATCCCCTCATGTTATACTACACCATTTCCCCTTTTCTGTTTAAACAAAAAGGAAAGCTTTAACTTTAATACAGTAAAATTAGAACAGTTATCAAGCAAGAGTTACAGTAGCAATATTTGTATCTACTTTATCTTTTATCTTAACTAACGAGAACTATAACTATAAATTCCTCAACTCCATCAAAGACTCCAAAAAGATATAATATTACCTAAGTAAACAGGAAGTACATTGTAAGCAACTTCCAAAACTCTAGAATTGACAGAGACATCTTGCTGCCTGGACAATCACCCAAAGTTTTTCTGTACCATTGGGACATCCATCTTCAGCCTACAGGCCCATAGTATTCAGGAAAATTTTCCATGAAGCAGGAACATTCAATGACAGTTCAGTCACTTTCTTCTGTATCCTACAGAATATCGCGCAGACTCTTTCATGAAGCAGGAACCTCGAAGGATCATACCACCTTTAGGCAAGTTCAGCAGTCATCTCTCTGTGGGTTCTTCATGTCCAGTTTGTGCAACAGTCCAGGCAAGAACAGTTTCTTGCCCAAATGGCTATCAAACTCCATAAGGAGCCCATTTGATGCCCATCTTCCTCTTGAAGTAGATTGATGCTGCATGAAGAGACGTGTCTCATTGTCGAGAAAAGCCCTAATTATTAAAGCATTTTAAATGCCATATTCTGTAGTCTTTGAAAGATATGAAGAATGCCTATCTTTCTGAAATAATCTATACACATCTAAAAAATCATAACTACAAACTTGACTATTATAGATGATTACCTATGAACCTATATTTCTTAATTATATATTTCATTTTAAAATGAGCTACACAATCACAATACCTTAATCAAGATCAGAAGTACATATACATATAACAAACTTGACCTTAAATACATATCAATAAAGCAAGATCCATACCAATGCAAATTGTTCATATCTATATCATATTCCCCTTTAAATATAAACAAGCAGTTATAAACAATATTTTGGAATATGGGTGCAGTTTTTTCTCTCCAAACTGCTTCCTTCTGTATGGAGGCACTATAAATCAGGTCTTTCATGGTTTCTCCTGTGTGCTAGGTTCATCTCAGTCAGTAGTTGAGCAAAGTAATATTTTGAGGGGGTTCACAGAAACTTTCAGGGGGTGTGGTCTATCATACCATATTGGTCTAGAAGCAGGTTCTCATCTTCTGTGAAAACAAGACGAACCTCTTTTCTAAAGCACCATATCTTTAGATCCAAATTCTGAAGTCAAGATACATTTATAATATACATGTTGGTTTAGCTTATCAGCTTATACAATGAAATATCTCTTTGTACTTAGCTCCTTTACATTCAAAAAATTAAAGTAAACACAAACTATACCAAATCCAGACTCTCTGGGAATTTTCCATTTTTTTATGTGTCTTATTTTTCTTTACTTCTTTTTTTTAAAGATTTATTTACTTATTTATTTATTTTGCATAAGACATTATGCCTCCATGTATACCCACATGCCTTAAGTAGGAGCCAGATCTCCTTACAGATGGTTATAAGCCACCATGTGGTTGCTGGGAATTGAACACACGACCTCTGGAAGTGGAGCCAGTGCTCTTAACCACCAAGACATCTCTCCAACCCTCTCTTTACTTCTTTTAATTTATGACTATCTGTACAATGTCTCTTTAAAGACTTTACCCACCCTTTTTTAAGCATTACTTTTATTTTATGACTCTCTACACATTTTCTTCTCTCTCCCAAGCCTACGTACAGCCCTCCAACATGGTGACCTATTTAGAAGTCATTTATGTCTGAATCTGTCCTACTGTGAATGTGTAATTCTTTGCTGTCCAGGAGCACTTCTTCAAATGCTAAATGCTTCATAAAAACTTAAGTTGTACTCTTAGTAGGGGTAACATGGTAACACCTGTTTGCCTGCCCAGTCTAAAATTTAAGCTGAGGTGTTATTGTGGTAAATATGGTAGTTCCTGTCTGCTATATGCACAGTCCAGCATGGTGGAGCTGCTCGAGCCTCTGAGAGTCAAGCACACAGTCCCACTTCCAGGCACAAAGCTGATCAATGTTGCCATCAAGCAAACTTCAGCAATCTGCTGACAAACCCCATCCAAATACTGTCTCCCAAAAGAGACAGAGGTAGCACTAGCAGCATAGCCCAGAAAGCTGGCATTTTAAAACCACCACTCTTTTCCTGCTGTGGCTGCTAATTCTGAAAATCTCTCTGTGTCACCCTGCCAGGAAACAGCAAAAAAGCTGTGTTAAACTCTATATCTGTGTCTAGATTTCCATTACAAGCACTCTCAGGTTTTATGTGAAGTTTGTCGACCACGTTGAAGGCACCAATTGTGATTCGAGAAGACAACGTTTTTTTCTCCCACCAAAGTTTGTCCTCAGGGTTAGGGACATCATTTAGAGGTTGATTATAATTGGTATACGTTTGAGGGTTGGGGGAAATTTTATAAACTCAGGGTCTTTTCGAGAAAAAAAAAAAGGGAAAATTGGATGATCAGATAATAGATTGATTTGTTAGTTATTATTTATAGACAATTACATTGATATAGATTTTTGTATATTGATACAAAGTTAAATAATATTGAATATTGCATGCATGCATGATTTTACCTCTATTTAAAACATTTTTATATAATGATATATATTTACAATATTGCAGTGTACATTTCTACCTCTGATCAAGGTACTTATACATTGTTTACATTTTGAGATCATTGTCCTCATTTATTGCATAGTTGTTTATTGTCTTAGTCTTTAAGTTATGTAGACATTAAGAATTATAGATCAATAGTCATCTATGTTTGTCAAACTTATAGTTAGAGTAATCAGGTTCTTTAGATATCTAGAGATTATGTTTTTTATAGATAGATAATATTCAACCACTTCAAAGAACTATAGAAAATGGCATTTAAATGAGTTAAAGTTCTGTTGGAGTGAGACATAATTGTTCCTGACAGCACCAATCTTTTCCCAAGAGAATGTTGAGCACCGAAGACCCTCCACCTAGAGCTTATTTTTTTCTTAGCAGAACTGGCCTTTGGGCAAACAAATGCCCATACCTCAACCACTGTCAAAGATACATACTATCTGTAAATGGATAAAAAAGGACTGTCAAATCCTGCCAAGACAGGGTTAGAGCCTTTTGAAAAGTTTCTTGCCTTTGAAAATGGTCTGTCAGTCATTTTAGGCCTTAGCCAAAGTTGATTGCTTCAATGTTGCAAGGGAGACTTTGGGTGATTTCCCAGATAGACAGTTGTCTCTGTCATTTGTTGCACATTTTGGAAGTTGCTTGATTGCACTTCCTGCATACTCAAGTAATATTGTTTCCCTGGTCAGATCTTAGATGGGGTTGAAGATTAGATAGTCATAGTTACCTTCCTCATAATTTAGCCAAACTTAATTCTGATGCAAGGTTTAGACTCCTTGAAATAGAATGTTTAATAAAACTTTTGTTATGTGTTCCTTGCTTAATATTGCTTATATTGTTTGTAATTTTATATTTGGTATCTGTTCCTATTGTATACAGTTGTATTGGGTTTGTATCAATCTTATTTAGACAAAAGGGGGAAGTGATGGGGAAAGCTCTGTTAACCAATCAACTTTAAGAAGTAGAACCTAGTTAAGGAGTGGCTACCTGGAGCCCAGGAAGAAAAACTGGGATGGACCAGGTGGTCTCTCCCTCTGGATGATTCCCACAGAACACAGTGGAAGTCGGACTTCCCATTCTTTTGGTGTGAGTTCCCCCTTATAACAATCAAAAATATAATTGTTTATCTTTAAGCTGGGCTGGTTATTTCCCAAATCGAGCGAACAGTTACAGTAACAGATATGAGAATTCATATCAATTTTACAGATATTCAAAAGTGGGCTAGGAGGTTGCTGAGTAATAAAACACACAGCATGTTTTTGTACACATTACATTCAATTTTATTGGATCCAAACAACATGATTCTGTGTACGAATGATGTTAAAATGACACAGGGGCAAGCAAAACAGCTGAGCAGGTCAAAGACCCTGTTTTCAGGCCTACTCACCTGATTTTCATCCCCAGAACCCACGTGGTGGAAAGAGAGAAGGGGAAACAAATCCCACGTTATCCTCTGACCTCCATGTGGTATGTGTACATTCACACTCATTCACTCACATTCATTCACACACACTCATACTCACACACATATAGTCACACTCACACTAAACAAAACTGTAATCATTTTTTACATGATATGAAATGCCAAATAGCATATTGTAACTTATTTTGTGCAAGGATCCTAGTTTGATAAGATTCTCAGAGCTCTTTCCAATGAGAAGAGAATTGAAAAGATTGGCAATTTAACGTTTGTAATTAAATATAACCGACATCTAAAAGGTAGGGATGATACACTTAATACACTCAACTTATTAAAAACTCCAGATTCTACAGTGCCAGTGCCAGCATTGTAGATGCATTTTTAATTGTTCTTTCAGTGCATGTGTTATGTGTCAATAGCATCTCTCAAGATACTGACATATGAAAGGAAAACTTCCCCATATTCTCCTAACCTCACCTCCCTGGAATCTTCTGAGATCCCATGCACAATTTTGTACTTTCTTTTCTGTGTATCCATAAACAGCATATACTGCTCTTCAATGTCTGATAAATGGTGATGTTTTGCTCCATGATCTTTTGTATTTTATGATAGAAACAGGGCATACATCAGAATATAAGTGACTGTGAGCATTCTATCTACTCGTCTATGTATTTATACCTGAAATTAATTTTCCTGTTGAGTTTTGAAACTATTTCCTTGGTGTTTTAGAAGAGGTCATTGGATTAGGGAGAGTGGCCAACCTACAGGAATCTCAAGTCCCCACCAATTCCCCCGGTCAAGCTTCTACTCTTCATTCAAGACTGTACCAAGAAAATGTTGGTTTACAGTCTTAAGATGGTCAGCCAGCAATTCCCAATAGAAGTTTGTGAAAGACATGCATGAAAGGCAGTTATCAGGAAAAATATGATGCATATGAAATGTGAATAAGCTCTATCAGATCCAGGTTTCTCTCTTTGACCCCCCTTTGTTTGTTTGTTTTCCTTCTTGTTACTTTATTTTAAGCCTCTCCTCTCAAAGAGGGACACATGAAGACAAATTGATGTCAGTAGTTAAGACAGAACTGTGCACACAAGCTTCAGTCACACTCTTTTATTACTGAACAGACAATACCTCTCCAATACCCATGGCCCCCTCTCCATATCTCAACCTGTGGACTTTAGTTAAATGACCATTCTTTTCAGAGTCAATACATGTGTGTATCATTTTCGAAAGAGGTATAATGACTTGTGAAGAATCCAGGTTAGAAATATGTGAGTACTTAATCAAATATTGAAAAATCCATAGCCGGGCAGTGGCACATACCTTTAATCCCAGCACTCGTGAGGCAGAAGCAGGTGCATCTCTGAGTTTAAGTCCAGCCTGGTCAACAGTGTGAGTTCCAGCACAGCCAGGGCTACACCAAGAAACCCTTTTCTTGATAAACAAAAGAAAACAAAACAAAATCCAGTCGTTGTGAAGAGCATTTCACAGGAGAAGGGTTCAATTTACACTTTTGCAAAGGGGAGCATCACAAGTCCTGTTTTCCTCAATGGATTTTTATATATATATAAATTATATATATATATATAATATATATATATATATATATATATATATATATATATATATATATATATATATATATATATATATATTGCTACGGACCGGCTCAAGGGAGCCACTCAGACCGTAAGGGAATCATGGCGAAGGCACAGGAGAAATCAGGGTATGGCGAGGAAAGTGACACACAGACACTCTCAATATTGAGGCATGCTGTGGCGATTTACTTACTTCAGTGCAGGATTATATATATATTTTTTTTACAATCAAAGAACTTGGCAATGGCATACATCATCAAATCATAAAACAGAAAAGAACAGCATAAAACAGTTTACAAAAAGAATCTTTGAAGATGCTTTGACTTGGGCACAAGGACTTCTGCTTTCTCACACTTTACAAAACAAACTCTCTCCTCTTGCCTTCAAAGAGATCACTGCCCTTGAGCTAGACCATCTTTATCAGCTTGCAGGTGGCTGGTTGGTTTGAGCTAAGTGACCTTGTGTGCCTGAGTGAGAAAGAAAAAGGCTACTATCTCCCTGGGAAAGCTTTCTGCTAGGAAAATTCTAATACATAGTCTTGAATCTTTCTGAAGTTTACTTTATATCACTAACTTCAACTTTCCTCCCTTCTCAATTCTCAGGCTCAGATATTGTCAGTTTAGGCTAGGTCTTCTGTTTACAATTGCACATATTTCTAAGGCAAATGCCTAAAGCTTCTAAGGTGTATCCTAGTAAAATTAACTCCTTTTGTTCCACATCATCAAGAAATGGTCCTAATGATGATTCTGGCAATTCCCAGAACTGGCTACTTTTTTAAGGCTTTGATTAATAGCGGAGCAGAATTCAAAAATGTCCTTAGCAGTCTTGTTTGTATCCGCAACTGCCTGGAATAGTCTGATCTGTTAGCAATATGCAAGAATCACAAAGAACACACAAACAAGGGAAAAGACACACATATGGCTCCAAGGACAGCCAGGTCGAGTCAGTATTGATGACAACTCAGGTAGCATTACACCACAACTGATTGCCAGGGACCCGCCTGGAACACACAGCTCCTAGAAGCACAAATCCCACTCCTACCGGCAATATTTGCCCATCTAGTCAGCATTTCTGCTACACTGGCGAGACAGCCGTGGATGTAGCAGGTCCCCGTTTTTTATTTTTAAAGTGCAACTCGAACACATCCTGTTTTACTTGGGCCACTGAATTGAAAAGACACTTAAGGAGACAAGGGAACAGGACAATCACCAACAGTACTAATAAGATGACTACTCCAATGAGGACAAAATACTGCACCCAATTTAATGGATTTAAAACCTTAATTCCTGACTTAATTTCATTAACCAAATCTTGTAAACTTTTATTTGTAAATGAGCTTGGCTGATAGCAGAAATATCTTTCTGTAATGTAGTTAACTATTATTATTTTGCTAGATACCTTGCAAATGTGCTTTTAACGTGTCCCATGGCTCTGAATAATTATAATTTAGTGGTGTGACACAGATTGCTTTAAAGCTTTCATGACAATGTGTGGATAGAGTAGTTTTTAAATTAGCAATGTCCTGTCCAGGAACAAGGACCACTTCTTTTAATACATTAATTTTTGCTTCCAATTCATTGTCAATTGCTGCCTGTCTCAGTAATGCAGATGTAATGTTCTTATTTAATGTATTTACATAATGAGCAATATGAATCTCTTGAATTAAAGCTGTTGTAGCTACAGCAAAAGTTATGCCTAAAATAAGTGTAGCCACAAACCTCCTAGGTTACACCAGATAACAAAAGGTGGCCATCTAACAACAAGCAAAACATTCAAATCTTTTGGTTCAGCTGAAGTAATGCAATTAGTAAGTTTACAGGAATGACAAACAACTTGATAGGACTTACTTTGGTAATATTAACAAAAGCAGGCTGAGCTAATAACAATGCATTAGGATAAGAAACACATGCCCTGAGTCCTATGGGCTCAGACTTAATATGATTAGGTCTTTTGTCCAGAAACACATATATAGGTCAGAATGTTTTCTAGTAACATTTCCTTCTTTAGTAAACCATGTAGGCTCCACAAAGCCTGGAGAAAACCATCTTTGTAAGGGCTCTCCTACTCCTACGTATTTATAGTGATGAAATTTCTCCTGATAAGTGTTTATATGATTTTCATAAAAATATTGTTGACTTGAAGATATAGAATAATCCCAGTTTTTATAAGAGGAATCTTTAGGCTGATATTTAGTGGCTGCATTTGGAAAGCCACAAGTTAGCCATGTAGGGAACTTATTAATAGCTGAATCCCAAAATCGATCCTTTTTTTATTTTTGAATATATGGTTCAATAGGCATAGATAAGTCCTGCTCATTCTCCTAAGGTCTGCATCTGAATTTCCCAAATCCATCTCTTACCAACATTTTCCTTACCTGGGCTGTCAGTAAGAAAAGTTCCATAGCCTGAACTCAAGCAAATTTTTTGGTACCTTTCCAGAGAGTGTAATGCAAATAGGCAAGGAATCAGAACGTCCCTCCAAGGTTATTAACGAGGACGAACTAATTTTTGCGTCAGAGTCCTGAGCACCTTCCAGTCTCTTAGTATCATTGGTTAAAATCCTGATGGGCTCTTGATCTAGCCAACCAACAGGTTGTAAAACCGGGGGATTAGGAACATAGGCCCAATAAGCCATTCCCTGTACTGTAGGGAGAGCAGATATCAAAGCTAAAAAGTCAAGAAAGTACAGGCTGGGTTTTAGGGGTTATCCCTGCTGAATAAGCAGACTTTCAGCTTCCTTGACAAGGCGTTTGATTTTTGTCCAGGTGATTTCCGGAGCCTGTGACGGAGTTGCCCTCATTTTCCTCATTTGACACGTCAGATATCTCGTCTGTCTCTGCAGCTTCCTCTTTTTTCGCTGCCTCTCCTGGCGTCGGCTGGACGAGCCTGTCTGGTATCCAGATGGGGGAGCCGGCATCCTGTGGAAATACATAAGCATACCCTCGCCCCGATGTTATTAGAACGTCTGGTCCCTTCCATTGACCAGACAGCAGATCTTTCCGTAGAACTTTTGGCAGGACAGAGTCAAACTCACAGGTCCAATGCACCATTGCAGGTGTCAATCCTTTATCATTAGTATTTAAATGATTTAATACAAATAAGGTATATGATAATAAATGATGAGGAGCAAAATATTCATGTGCTCTCTGAAAGTTTTCAATCTGTAACTTTAATGTTTGATGTGCTCTTTTAATAACTACTTGGCCCTGAGGGCTATATGGGATGCCTGTAGTATGTACAATGTGTCATTGTGCACAAAAAGTCTCAAAAGCTTTAGAAACATAAGTAGGACCATTATCTGTAAAGGTGTCTATAAAGAAGTTATTATTATAATTAGTTAATAATTGTTAACATTATTATGGAAAACATCCTGCTAAGAAATTTCTTCTGTCCCTTTGAGAATAAGGGGTGAGGGTCCTATATTTCCCCAATCCTCCTGGTCCTAAGGGTCAGCTCAATCATAAGCTAGCTTTGTTAACTTTGGGCAAATTGTTTCTTATAATTACAGATTTTTAATATATCTCTTTTGACTTAGCATTTTAACCAGGGATAATTGGGTGATGTATTCTTTTAACTGCTTCCAGCTGACTTTGGGGCGACGTTGTCGAGGGTTAACAAAGGTGAAATGCAAGTCAAAGAGAGAAAATTTTAGAAACATTTGGTTCGTGGACTTTGTTGAAGAGCCAGGGGGCATTCACATCGGCTAGACTGGTCCACATCAGTTTTTAGCAAGTCCATGGTCCACAGTCATTTAGAGCAGGTTGTAGGCAGCAATTAATGCTTGTTTGTGTCTGCCAACCAAGGAGAAACCTGTAGAGACAAATTTATACTAGGAACAGAAGTTAATACATTTAAAACTTTTAGGCCCATTATTTGTCTTTATCTGTAAAGGCATTCCTATGATTTGAAAACATAAAGTGAGATATTGAATAACATCCTTAATAGTTTCTCCTGTGTGTGCTGAGGCAACTATGGAAAAGTATCAACAGTCATATGCATATAGCATAACCTTCCAAAGGAGAGTACATGTGTTACATCCATTTGTCAGATTTTTAGAGGGAGTAGACCCCGTGGATTTATTCCAGTGCTGGGTGGATGTTGATGAGTAAGATTACCTGTCGAGCAATCTGCTCGAGAGAGATGAAATTTTTGTTATAGTGCTTTTGCATTGACATGAAAAACTTTATGAAAAGCTCTCGCCTTCTCCAAGGTAGAACTTATGAATATATATATTTCATTTTAGTCCATTGATCAACTATATCATTTCCTTCATTCAGGTCCTGGCAGAGCTGTATGAGCTCTCATATGTTGAACGTAAAATCAATTTTTTCTCTGCCAAATTAAATGTTGCAATTGCTGAAATAAAAGGCACATTGGGCTGGAACTTTTAATAGGTCCAGCTACTTCTAAAATTCTGAGGGTATTAACATCTGTAGAATCTGATGTAAAAGGGCAAATTTTACATTTTATAGTCTGTCTTAGATCTGTCTGTAAATACATTTGGGGCCATGGAAATAGGCTGTGATAATGTTATTTTAGGAGATATTACAGGATGCTCCTTAAAAAATTCTAACAGTGGATGTCTGGGATAATGATTATCTATGTTGCCATCAAGACCATATTGTAAAATAGCCCAATCATTTATTGTAGCACAAAAGATCTTAACTTGATGGCTGGAAAAAGGCACTATAATGGAGGTGGGGACAGTCCCAAAATATCGTAAACACTGCTGAATCCCTTTCAGGGCTAAAGTTGTCATAGCAGTAGGATAATGCTCAAGAGCTTTGGCTAGAGATATTTTGAGATAAATTCATAGCAATGGCCCGTTTTCCATAACAATTTTGTAGGCTGGTGATATGAAGGCAGAACGCATAAAACAATGTCTTGCCCCTCTTGAATCCTCTGCAGAAAGGCATCTTGTATTTTATTATCCATCTTTTTTAATGCCTCTCGTGTTTCATTAGTCAGTTGCCTTGGAGAATTCAAAGCAGAATCTCCATTTAAAATATTATATAAGGGCTTTAATTCATAATTTGGCAGCTTCAATTAACATCTAAGCCAATTTATATCACCTAACAACTTTTGAAAATCATTTAAGATCTTTAAATTATTTTTTTTCAATTTTACCTTTTGTAGAATATTTTGTTTCTCACAAATTCATGCTCCTAGATAATTTATGATTTTATCCTTTTTGTATCTATTTTCTTGCGGACTTTGAAACACTGGGTATGCTGATCGCAGCTCAGTTCTCACCTCTTTCCAAACGCTTAGATAAAATGTGCGTTCAGTTGGCAGAGCACCAAACTCTTTTAACTCAGAAAGGTCCGGGTATAACTCTCCCCATTTCTGACAATTCCTTTTACTGCTTGTCTTTACTGACTTTTTTGATCTTTCCTCTTGCAACATTTTAAACGCTGTCTGTCCATTTTTTACCGCTTTACTGTAATGCAGATCCTCCAGACAGCCTCTAATTAACTTCCAAATTGGCTTGACCCCTCCCTTAAGGATCCAAACTGTCCTTGCCCTCCTTCATTCCTCAAAACTTTATTAGGTAAATTAACATAAGGCAGCAGTAATAATTGAGCAATTCTTTGTCCCTTATGAATCTGAATAGTTTCAGATAATGGTTTCACCATGACCTTAATGTCATTTTCTATGTCTACATCTATGACACCTGACACAACCTTAAAATTCTTTTTGATAGTTGGAACTTCTTCCTATAAGTCCCACAGTTTGTGGCAACAATGTTACTTTCACTGATGTGGGTACTAAGGCAATGCCATCCCATTTAGAAAGAATCATATCTTTTTAGCTAGCCAAATCAAAGCCAGCACTACCTGGTGTTGCTCTAGGCAACTCATGTATGGTAAACTCTGGAGCATCAGGATTTAAAATTCCTAGCTCTGATTTTTTAACTGATTTTTCCTTTTTTCTCCCATAATGATATCGAGAGACTCCCTGAAACAGCGAGCCAGGGTGCAATGGCATCGCAGTTATTAAAGTTTAAGTTTTTTGTCTTATCTTTAGATTCTTTAAACATAGCAGCTCATTAAGAGCCTAAAAATTGAGTGCAATTGATTAGCACCCATATTTAGTTTATATTTCTTTTACTTTCGTTTCGTCGACTTGCGAAACTGCTTTTTACTCATTCCTTATTTATGGAATGGGCAGTAAATCTCCCGCTTTGATAGCGGCTGCTCCCCCTTCATTTCCAGGGAAAAGTAATTAACCCCCGCTTTGCCACGGTTGCCTTCTCTCTATTTACAAAGAGAGCTATTAATGAATCCTGCTTTAACAGCAGACACTTTTATTTATAGGAAAAGCAATTAATCATTCCTACTTTAGTCGTAGGATTCCCATTCACCTGGGAACTATTTTCCCCTGCTTTGGTCACAGGATCCCCAGCTTACCTGAGGACTATTTGCCCTGCTGTTTGTTCATGTTCTGGACCAGGTCCTGACAGTAGGTGTTGCACTGGGGGTCATCTTACCCAGTGGTCAGCATCATTGTTGTCCAGGTGGAGACATCGTGGTGTCCCATAATCTTCTTTGGAGACCTTGGGTCACTGTTAGGATCTCGGAATTTCTGTCTAATATAAGCCTTTCAAACTTTATTTTAAATGCCATTTTATATAGTTTTTTGAAGCATTTAGGGCTGTCTAGGTATCTCTGATTAGGCAAACTTTATTATTTTTATTAACTTATATTTTTAACAAACCAAAAATATATACCATATCTTTGTTAGAATAAACCTGTAAATTAATCATTTTTAGCAAAGACAATGAGGCTAAAACCTAAACATTAACAATATGAAACATTTTATAAGCATTTGTGTTTTATTTTTAAGACATAAAAATTCTTAAAAATTGTATGAGTCAGAACATTTGAATATTCTACTGCAAAGAATAACTATCAAGATATTAGAAAGTCTTTACATAGAAAAAAGACGAATCTGCCCATCCAGCAGGGGCCCTGACTTCTAGCAGAGGACCATCGGTGGGGTGAGTTTGCTTCGGGCCGTGGCAGGGTCCTGGTGAGGAGGAGCTTGGGTGTTCCCCGACCCCATAGACGCCCAGGTCGCCCTGCAGTGTTGGCTACCCTCTCCCTCCTGCCATCCCAGCTCCCATCCAGGTACGAATTCCTATATTTCTCCCTTCCCCCTGGGGCCATATAATTTCCCCAGCTCAGCTGCCTTGCAAGCTGGGCCTGGGCTGTAGGCGCAGCCCGGCTCGAGGCAGTTCCTGGGTCCTAAAGGCCTCCCTGAGGACAGGTGGTCCAGGTGCCAGCTCAGCCACACTCCTGAGCAGCAGGGGCCCTGACTTCTAGCAGAGGGCCTTCTGTGGGGTGAGCTGGCTTTGGGCCGTGGCAGGGTCCGGGCAAGGAGTTGCTTGGGCATTCCCCGACCCCATAGATGCCCAGGTCGCCCTGCAGTGCTGGCTACCCCCTCCCTCCTGCCATCCCGGCTCCCATCCAGCAGGGGCCCTGACTTCTAGCAGAGGACCATTGGTGGGGTGAGTTTCCTTCGGTCCGTGGCAGGGTCCCAGTGAGGAGGAGCTTGGGTGTTCCCCGACCCCATAGACGCCCAGGTCGCCCTGCAGTGTTGGCTACCCCCTCCTGCCTGCCATCCTAGCTCCCATCCAGGTACGAATTCCTATATTTCTCCCTTCCCCCTGGGGCCATAAAATTTCCCCAGCTCAGCTGCCTTGCAAGCTGGGCCTTGGCTGTAGGTGCAGCTCGGCTCGAGGCAGTTCCTGGGTCCTAAAGGCCTCCCTGAGGACAGGTGGTCCAGGTGCCAGCTCAGCCACATTCCTGAGCAGCAGGGGCCCTGACTTCTAGCAGAGGGCCTTCTGTGGGGTGAGCTGGCTTCGGGCCGTGGCAGGGTCCCGGTGAGGAGGAGCTTGGGCGTTCCCCGATCCCATAGACGCCCAGGTCGACCTGCAGTGCTGGCTACCCCCTCCCGCCTGCCATCCCGGCTCCCATCCAGCAGGGGCCCTGACTTCTAGCAGAGGACCATCGGTGGGGTGAGTTTGCTTCGGGCCGTGGCAGGGTCCCGGTGAGGAGGAGCTTGGGTGTTCCCCGACCCCATAGATGCCCAGGTCGCCCTGCAGTGCTGACTACCCCCTCCCGCCTGCCATCCCAGCTCCCATCCAGGTACGAATTCCTATATTTCTCCCTTCCCCCTGGGGCCATAAAATTTTCCCCAGCTCAGCTGCCTTGCAAGCTGAGCCTGCATTGTAAGCGCATCCAGGAAAGAGGGAGTGCCTTTACTTCAATAGCCTGCCTGAGGAAAGGTGGGCATTCTGTCAGTGAAGTCCCTGCCCAAGAAGGAAACCTGACCCGGTAGCAGAAGTTCCAATAGAGAACATTTGAAGTAAGAGATGGGCAGACGCCAAGGCAAGACCTCATCCAACAATCTGAAAAACATCATGAAAACACCAGATCCCAAGGACCCTACAACAGAAGGGCTTGAACACCTTAACCCAGAAGAAGTGGAAAAAAGTGCCATTATGAAAGCAATAGAGTCCGTTAAACAGGATATGAATAACTCCCTTAAAGAATTGGATGAGAAATATAACAAAAAGTTTGAAGAAATGAGTATAGAAATTGATGAGAAATATAACAAAAAGTTTGAAGAACTAAGTAAATCCGTGAATGAGACCCTGAGAAACCAAGAAAAAACAATCAAACAAGTAAAGGAAACAGTGCAAGAATTGAAAACTGAAATGGAGGCAATGAAGAAAACACAAACGGAGAACCGGCTGGATATGGAAAACCTAGGTAAACGAACGGAGACTACAGAATCAAGCATAACCAATAGAATACAAGAGATAGAAGAACGAATCTCGGAATCTGAAGATACCATAGAGAAAATAAATGCTCTGGTCAAAGAAAACGGCAAATCCAACAAATTCTCTTCACAAAACATTCAGGAAATCTGGGACACAATAAAAAAACCAAATCTAAGAATAATAGGGACTGAAGAAGGAGAAGAACTGCAGATCAAAGGCCCAGAAAATATATTCAACAAAATTATAGAAGAAAACTTTCCCAACCTAAAGAACGATATTCCTATGAAGGTTCAAGAAGCATACAGAACACCGAATAGACTGGATCAGAAAAAAACATCCCCTTGCCATATAATAATCAAAACACAAAACATAAATATTAAAGAAAAAATTTTAAGAGCTGCAAAGGAAAAAGGTCAAGTAACTTATAAAGGTAAACCTATCAGGCTTACACCAGATTTCTCTATGGAAACCATGAAAGCCAGAAGATCCTGGATAGAGGTACTGCAGAAACTAAGAGACCATGGATGCAAACCCAGACTAGTATACCCAGCCAAGCTATTGCTCACCATCAACGGAGAAAACAAAATATTCCAGGATAAAAACAAATATAAACAATACGTAGCTACTAATCCAGCCTTACAGAGAATATTAGAAGGAAAATCACTACCGAAGGAATCCAACATTCCCAACACGGACTACAATAACTCGAACATCTAGCGACCATTCACAAGCACAAATCAAACAAGAAAAACACATACACTCTACTACCTAAAAAAAAAAAATGACCGGAGTCAACAACCACTGGTCATTAATATCACTTAATATCAATGGACTCAATTCACCTATAAAGAGGCACAGACTTAGAGATTGGATACAAAAACAGGATCCAACATTCTGCTGTTTACAAGAAACACACCTCAACCACAAAGACAGACACCTACTCAGAGTAAAGGGTTGGGAAAAGGTTTTCCAAGCAAAAGGACCTAAGAAACAAGCGGGCGTGGCCATTCTAATATCTAACAAAATCGACTTCAAACTAAAATCAATCAGAAGAAATGGAGATGGACATTTCATACTCATAACTGGAACAATTCATCAGGAGGAAGTCTCAATCCTGAATATCTATGCTCCTAATATAAAGGCACTCACATATGTAAAAGAAACTCTTCTAGAACTCAAGGCGGTCATCAAACCACACACACTAATAGTAGGAGACTTCAACACTCCTCTCTCACCAATGGACAGGTCAATCATACAGAAACCAAACAGAGAATTGAGAGATCTATTGGAGGTATTGAATCAAACGGACTTAACAGACATCTATAGAACACTCCACCCAAATAGGAAAGAATATACCTTCTTCTCTGCAGCTCATGGAACCTTCTCGAAAATTGACCACATACTCGGTAACAAAGCAAACTTCCACAGATACAAAAAAATATTAGTAACTACCTGTGTCTTGTCAGATCACCATGGACTAAAATTAGAATTCAACAACAATGCTCCCCCCAGGAAGCCAACAAACTCATGGAAACTGAACAGTCAACTACTAAATCACCCCTGGGTCAAGGAAGAAATAAAGAAAGAAATTAAACTCTTCCTTGAATTTAATGAAAACAAAGACACAACATACTCAAACCTATGGGACACTATGAAAGCAGTGCTAAGAGGAAAGTTCATAGCACTAAGTGCCCAATTAAAGAAAGCGGAGAAAGCACACATTGGAGACTTAACAGCACACTTGAAAGATCTAGAAAAAAAAGAAGCTGATTCACCCAGGAGGTCTAGAAGACTGGAAATAATCAAAGTGAGGGCTGAAATCAACAAAATAGAAACACAGAAAACAATCCAAAGAATCAATGAATCAAAAAGCTGGTTCTTGGAGAAAATCAACAAGATTGACAAACCCCTATCCAAATTAATCAAACGGCAGAGAGAGAACATGCAAATTAATAAGATCAGAAATGAAAAAGGGGACATAACCACAGACACAGAGAAAATTCAGAGAATCATTAGATCTTACTATGAAAGTTTATATGCCACAAAGTTGGAAAATGTAAAAGAAATGGACATTTTTTTAGATAAGTACCATATACCAAAGTTGAACCAAGAACAGGTGAACAATCTAAATAGACCTGTTAGTCGCGAAGAATTAGAAGCTGTTATCAAAAATCTCCCTACCAAAAAAAGTCCAGGACCAGATGGTTTCAATGCAGAATTCTACCAGAACTTCCAGGAAGAGCTAATACCTATACTCCTTAACGTATTCCACAATATAGAAACAGAAGAGTCATTGCCTAACTCCTTTTATGAAGCTACAGTTACCCTAATACCAAAACCACACAAAGACACAACCAAGAAAGAGAATTACAGACCAATCTCACTCATGAACATCGACGCGAAAATTCTCAATAAAATACTGGCAAACCGAATCCAAGAGCACATTAGAAAAATTATCCATTATGATCAAGTTGGCTTCATTCCAGAGATGCAGGGCTGGTTCAACATACGCAAATCTATCAATGTAATCCATCATATAAATAAACTGAAAGAAAAAACCATATGATCATCTCACTAGATGCTGAAAAAGCATTTGACAAAATTCAACACCCATTTATGATAAAGGTGTTGGAGAGACTGGGGATACAAGGATCATACCTAAATATAATAAAAGCAATATACAGCAAGCCGACAGCTAACATCAAACTGAATGGAGAGAAACTCAAAGCCTTTCCACTAAAATCAGGAACGCGACAAGGCTGTCCACTCTCTCCATACCTCTTCAATATAGTGCTTGAAGTTCTAGCAATAGCAATGACAACATAAGGAGATCAAGGGGATTCGTATTAGAAAGGATGAAGTTAAACTTTCGTTATTTGCTGACGATATGATAGTTTACGTAAGTGACCCCAAAAACTCTACCAAAGAACTCCTACAGCTGATAAACACCTTTAGTAACGTGGCAGGATACAAGATCAACTCCAAAAAAATCAGTGGCCCTCCTATACACAAAGGATAAAGAAGCAGAGAGGGAAATCAGAGAAGCATCACCTTTCATGATAGCCACAAATAGCATAAAATATCTTGGGGTTACTCTAACCAAGGAAGTGAAAGACCTATTTGACAAAAACTTTAAGTCTTTGAAGAAAGAAATTGAGGAGGATACCAGAAAATGGAAAGACCTCCCCTGCTCTTGGATTGGGAGAATCAACATAGTAAAAATGGCAATTCTACCAAAAGCAATCTATAGATTCAATGCAATCCCCATCAAAATCCCATCAAACTTCTTCACAGACCTTGAGAGAACAATAATCAAGTTTATATGGGAAAACAAAAAACCCAGGATAGCCAAAACAATCTTATACAATAAAAGAACTTCTGGAGGCATTACTATCCCTGACTTCAAACTCTATTATAGAGCTACAGTATTGAAAACAGCTTGGTATTGGCATAAGAACAGAGAAGTCGACCTATGGAATCGAATAGAAGACCCAGATATTAACCCACAAACTTATGAACACCTAATTTTCGACAAGGGAGCTAAAGGTATACAATGGAAGAAGGAAAGCATCTTTAACACATGGTGCTGGCATAACTGGATGTCAACCTGTAAAAAAATGAAAGTAGATCCATATCTATCACCATGCACAAAAATCAAGTCCAAATGGATTAAAGACATCAACATTAATCCGTCCACTTTGAACCTGATAGAAGAGAAAGTGGGAAATAGTCTACAAGATATAGGCACAGGAGGCCTCTTCCTAAGTAGGACCCCAGCAGCACAGACAATAAGAGAAACAATGAATAAATGGGATCTACTGAAACTGAGAAGCTTCTGTAAAGCAAAGGACACTGTCAGTAGGACAAAAAGGCTGCCTTCTGACTGGGAGAAGATCTTCACCAACCTCTCATCAGACAAAGGTCTGATCTCCAAAATATACAAAGAACTCAAGAAACTAGGCACTAAAACTCTAATTAACCCAATTAAAAAATGGGGTACTGAACTTAACAGAGAATTCACAACAGATGAACTTCGAATGGCCAGAAGACACTTAAGGTCATGCTCAACCTCCTTAGCGATCAGGGAAATGCAAATCAAAACCACTTTGAGATACCATCTTACACCTGTCAGAATAGCTAAAGTCAAACACACCAACGATAGCCTATGCTGGAGAGGATGTGGGGTAAGGGGAACACTCATCCATTGTTGGTGGGAATGCAAACTTGTACAGCCACTGTGGAAATAAGTGTGGCGGTTTCTCAGGAAACTGGGAGTCAACCTCTCTCAGGACCCAGCAATTTCACTCTTGGGAATATACCCTAAAGATTCCCTAACATACTACAAAAGCATTTGTTCTACTATGTTCATAGCAGCACTATTTTTAATAGCCAGAACCTGGAAACAGCCTAGGTGCCCCTCAATAGAAGAATGGTTAAAAAAGGTGTGGAACATATACACATTAGAGTTTTACTCTGCGGTAAAAAACAATGACATCTTGAATTTTGCATGCAAATGGATGGAAATAGAAAATGCTTTATTGAGTGAGGTAAGCCAGACCCAAAAAGAGGAACACGGTATGTATTCACTCATAAGTGGATTCTAACCATAATTAAAGGTCTTTGAGCCTATTATTCGTGATCCTAGAGAAGCTTAATAAGAAGATGAACCTGATGAAGATTATTTAGCTATCCACCAGGAGGTAGGAAATAGACAAGAGTCCCAGGTAACCTCGGGTGCATGGGGGGGTGGGAGGGTTGATGGAAGGGGAGAGTGTTAGAGAGAAGGGAGTAGGGGAGGAATGGGAAAAGCTCGGTGGCCTGGGATGGGTGGGGAGGGAGGAAGGATGAATATGGGATCAGGGAAGAATATATTTCAACTAAGGGAGTCATTTTAGGGTTTACAGGAGACTTGATTATATATGGGATCCCAGGTCCAAGGAGAGATCCCCCAGATTGTTCTCTGGACAGAGGAGAGGGTGCCTGAATCGGCCATGGCCCATAACCATACTGATGTATATTTTGCTTATCACCATAGATCCTTCATCTGGCGAAGGACGGTGATACAGTTGGAGACCCACATTGGAGCACCGGACTGAGCCCCCCGAGGTCCAAATGAGGAGCAGAAGGAGGAAGAACATGAAAAACGAAATCAGTACTGCGAGGGATGCTATCACCCACTGATACAAGGGAATGGACCTAATGAGAGTTTACCAAGGCCAGTTGGACTGGGACTGAACGAGGAGGTGATCTAACCAGATTCTCGGAATTTGGCCGGATTCTCTGACTGTGGCTGGCCCGAAGTCTTTCTGAAAAGCCATTGACTATGATACTGGGACCTGTTTCCTCTGCATATACTGGATTTTGGGGATCCAGTCTGTTTGGACACTCACCTTCCTGGACCTGGAGGGAGGGGGAAGGAACTGGAACTTCCCACAGGGCAGGAAACCCTGACTACCCTAAGGGACGAAGAGGGAGGAGGAGAGGGAGTGGGGGGAGTGGGAGCGTGTTGGGAAGAGGGGCGGAAATGGAAACTTTTATAATTTAATAAAATTTACTTTAAAAAAAAAGAAAAATGACGAATCTTAAATATAATTTCTTTGCTGAATGTGGAGAAAGCATTATTTGTTTTAGCATAAACAATTAATCAGTGATTATATTATTAAAGAAAAAATATATACCCAAATCAATATTTGCTCAGGAAGTTTTTAGCAAAATATGGCAAAATCATATGATGTTCACAGGACAGAGTTTTTGAAACCCTTACTCTGTTGAATATACTCACCTCATACTTTTTAATATCACAAAGCTACACAAGCATGCATAAAAGAAATAACCATGACCCTTTCACAAGATAAATCCTTTTAAAACCAGAATTGACCATTAAACATTCAGATATAAGAAATTACAGCAAACTTCTTTTGGCCTCTTATTACCTTTTATGACGTTTTATATACATTTTGGAATTTTAGGTTTGACTCCTTTCTCATTGATTAAGCCAGATATTTTTAGACAAACCCCTTTTATTATTTTTGTTTATTTTTGTTATTATTTTAGCCTTTTTGCCCTTTTTAGTTTTTAGATAATATGGAAGCCTAATGCATCTTTAACATTTGTTTTTAAATTAATGTTTTTTAAAGTTACAGGTTGGTGTAATTTAAAACTTTTTATAAGCACTATTAGGACAGGAAAGAGTTAAGAGAAGAAACTGCTGGCCAGCGGAAGAAACCTTGAGTGTTATCACAGTGAAAAACTTAACTCAGAAAAGAGAAGAGGCATAGAAAATGTCCTTTAGCTGCTAATGCCTTTTAAAATTCCCTATTAACTTTTCTCTGATCATAATCTTAGACTTTTGTTTTATATTTGTCTGGTTTTTATTTCTATTTTTATGTTTATTTTTTATTCTTATCTAAGAGTGTTCCATCCTTATGGAACTTAGATTTACATTCATTCTTCCAGTGCCTTCCCTTTTTGCACCGGGGACAAAGTCCGGGAGTTCCCATTTGCCCTGTTCCTTTTTGCCCTGCTCCCCTGGGCCTCCTGCAGTTTTTCTGCATGTGTCCAGGTTTCCCACAATTATAACAAGTGAGAGATGAGGAGTCTCTTACACCTCCTCCATATGTCTTTTCAATATTGGCGCTGAATTTCCAACCCTTCATTGTTCCAGCATAGACCATCCTTAGGACTATGTCTGGTGAGGCATCTCTCATAGATTGCCCCATGGTTCCTCAGATTACTTACACTGTGACCGACAAATCTTCCGGTGGGACTGCTGCTCCCTGGTAAGAGCCATTCCTGAAAACTAATAAAAGGAAAAAGAAAGAAAAGAGAAAGATTACCTGTCCTTCAGGTCCCTGTTTGGGCGCCACCTGCTACGGACCGGCTCAAGGGAGCCACTCAGACCGTAAGGGAATCAGGACGAAGGCACAGGAGAAATCAGGGTACGGCGAGGAAAGTGACACACAGACACTCTCAATATTGAGGCATGCTGTGGCGATTTACTTACTTCAGTGCAGGATTATATATATATTTTTTTTACAATCAAAGAACTTGGCAATGGCATACATCATCAAATCATAAAACAGAAAAGAACAGCATAAAACAGTTTACAAAAAGAATCTTTGAAGATGCTTTGACTTGGGCACAAGGACTTCTGCTTTCTCACACTTTACAAAACAAACTCTCTCCTCTTGCCTTCAAAGAGATCACTGCCCTTGAGCTAGACCATCTTTATCAGCTTGCAGGTGGCTGGTTGGTTTGAGCTAAGTGACCTTGTGTGCCTGAGTGAGAAAGAAAAAGGCTACTATCTCCCTGGGAAAGCTTTCTGCTAGGAAAATTCTAATACATAGTCTTGAATCTTTCTGAAGTTTACTTTATATCACTAACTTCAACTTTCCTCCCTTCTCAATTCTCAGGCTCAGATATTGTCAGTTTAGGCTAGGTCTTCTGTTTACAATTGCACATATTTCTAAGGCAAATGCCTAAAGCTTCTAAGGTGTATCCTAGTAAAATTAACTCCTTTTGTTCCACATCATCAAGAAATGGTCCTAATGATGATTCTGGCAATTCCCAGAACTGGCTACTTTTTTAAGGCTTTGATTAATAGCGGAGCAGAATTCAAAAATGTCCTTAGCAGTCTTGTTTGTATCCGCAACTGCCTGGAATAGTCTGATCTGTTAGCAATATGCAAGAATCACAAAGAACACACAAACAAGGGAAAAGACAGACATATGGCTCCAAGGACAGCCAGGTCGAGTCAGTACTAATGACAACTCAGGTAGCATTACACCACAACTGGTTGCCAAGGGACCGCCTGGAACATACAGCTCCTAGAAGCACAAATCCCACTCCTACCGGCAATATTTGCCCATCCAGTCAGCATTTCTGCTACACTGGCGAGACAGCCGTGGATGTAGCAATATATATTTTTATCACGCTTGTCTACTGCAGTTACAAGGAGTTGTGACCAGATTCCTATGGGACTGACTGCAGTTTTCAGTTCCTATGGTGAACATGGGGTCATTGGGAGGAAACTGAAAAGTGAAAGTCAAAGAACTCATACAACCTTTGCTACAACCTCTTTCTGCTAGATTGTAGTTGGGCTACTTGTTTGCTTATCCCAAAGAGTAAGCAGGTGAACAAAAAATACTAAAATAGCCATTAGTATACTTTTGGATAAACTTTGAAGTCGGGGGGAAAATGAACCTTTTTTTGTCAGAAATTCATATCATATGTAAATACTTACTGAATTTTCACTATCTGGTGATCAGTATCCTAGGAGTTAAGAATGTAACAGTAATCAAGACTGGTAAGGTCCCTGTCTTTGGGGAATTTATGTTCTGGTGGAGAGAAGCAGATCTGCAAGCTAATGAAGTAGACAAGATTATTTTTGACGTTGGTTTGTGACATGCAGGAAACAAAAAGGAATAAATCAATAGAGACTGAGGGAGGATGTAGGTGATTACCACAGGTGCAAATAGAGGAGGTGTCTCAGATGCAGAAGCCTCTGACTCATGTCCTAAGTGAAAGTGACTCAATATGACTGGGCAATGTAAACCCGGAATAAATTCCCAAGAGAAATGAAAAAAGTCTATTTTCACACAAAAAACCTGTTAATGAGTGTTCAGAGCAGCTGAAAAAGAAAGTGAAAATAAATAGATTAACAATATATGATACATTCATTTATGGAGGTCTATATTCAACCACAAAGGTGGAATGATGATCCAATAGAGCATGGATGAATTTCAAAACTATAGTGGTTATTGAAATAAGCCAGTTACAAATAAGCCAGCCACAAAGGCCACATTTTATATAATTCAGAATTCTAAGATTTCTTTATTTTACTTTACATATAAAAGTGTTTTTGCCTGCATGCATGTACAAACATCACATGTGTGCCTGATGTCCATGGTGACCAGAAAGAAGGATTGGATCCAGTGGCTGTAGCTCCCATGTAGGTGCTGGAAAATAAACCTGAGTCCTTTCCAAGTGGTGTGGGAGAATTGTCTGTATTCTGTCAATCATATTTTAATAAAACACTGATTGGCCAGGCAGGCAGTATAGGCGGGAAAGCCAGACAGGAAGTAGGGGTGGAGCAAAGAGACTGGGAGTATTCTGGGAAGCAGGAAACTCCCTCCGCCAGTCCTGCCCAGGCCACTGGAGAGGAAAGATGTAAGCTGCCCCGCTGGAAAAGGTACTGAGCCATGTGGCTAACGTAGATAAGGATAATGGGGTAACATAAGTTATAAGAGCTAATAAGTAGTCAGAGCTATGGGCCAATCAGTTTATAACCTAATGTAGAGTCTGTGTTATTTTCTTTGGGAATTGCCGGTTGTGGGGTACCGGACAGGACAGATACCCCAACAAGCCGGCTCTCATATTACATCCAAGAGCACGGAGCTCTAAGGATTTGGAAGGAAAAGGTTTTATAATGAATGCTGAGCAACATGCGGCCTAATCATCCCAGGCAACAGCGCTAAAACAGCTCTAGTTTGTTAACTTAATAAGGTCACAATAATGTATTTTTTCCTATATGCATTCCAGTTCTATCAAGGCTTTGGTCTCTAAAATTGTTTTTTAAATTAATGGGAATTTCTAGGTGCAATTGACTTCTGGCTAAGAAGCGATGTAATTAGTAAGAGCTCAATTCACCATTGTGTTAGTTGGGCCAGATTATGCAGTTTCTCGTTAAACTACTTGGAAGGTGGTCACCTTTCATTCAGGTGCTGTTTATGTAAGAGAACTTGAAGGAGGCCCTGGGTACTCAGTATGTTTACAAAATGTGTCCCATAACTTTTCCTTCAAGCCTGATTTCTCTAGTGTCCTAATAAACAGCACTCCCACCCATCAGCGTAGTTACAAACTTTCTCCCACAGTCCCCTCACTTAATCAGTTACTAAATCTTGTCACCTACCTTTCTAAGTACTGCTCACATGTGTCTAGATGTCTATTCATGTTCAGACCCACAGCCACCTGTTAGACTCAGGCCTCTCTTTCAAATGGAATATTGCAATAGTAACTGGGAAGCAAAATTCCTCTCCAAGTTATTCTTCCTGCTACTAATCTGACTTTTTTACACTTATTTATGTGTGTCTAAGTGATTGCCTGTGTATGCACACATACACACATACAAAGCACATGTGTGGAGGTCAGAGGAAAATGTGGAGGAGTTGGTTCTGTCAATCATGTGCGATGAGATTCCTTTTCTGTTGACTGAGTTTTCTGTTCCACCCAACCCTGTAGTTGTTCAATCCCAAAGAAAAGAAACAGAGGTCTGCATTAATTATAAACTGATTGGCCTATTAGTTCAGGCTTCTTATTAACTCTTATAACTTACATTAGCCCATAATTCTTGTCTGTGTTAGAAGCGTGATGGTACCTTTTTCAGCGAGGCAGTCACATCTTACTTGCTCTGTGTCTGGCTTCCTCTGTTTCTGGGAGATGACTGCAGGCTGACTCTTCCCTCTTCCCAGGATTCTCATTGCCCCATTTCTACTTCCTGCCTGGTCATCCCACCCATACATTTTGCCTGGCTACTGGCCAATCAGCGTTTCTTTAAAATACAAGTGACAGGGTACAGAGCATTTTTCCACAGCACTTTTAACATGGAGCATAAAATAAAACTTGGGGACAAATATTAGAACCTGAGACAGTCATCACAGCTGCAATACATCTGCCACTCTTTGCCGCATGACTCCAAAAGAGACCTTGCATCACAACCTTCTGCCCTGCCTCTTCTCTCAGGGGCTACTATTTCTCTCATCCTGAGTCTGCCAAGGTCTCTCTGATCCATTCCGGCCAGCTGAATGTGAACTTTGCCTCTCAAACCACATACTATTTAACTGGACAATGGACTATGACATAATAAAATTCTTGTAACACACGCAGAACCCAGAGATCTGACTCAGAAAATAAGGCCTGGAAGCAAGTATTTTTCCCTACTGAGATATCTTGATGATCCTACTGCATGCTTCTAGTACAAATAGCTGCAAAAAGTCTCATGAAAAGTTTTCAATGGCTTCTTGGTGCTTGATATGTAAAATCCAAGAAATTAATACTGCAAATACAGGCTTCTGTTTGGTTTGGTTTGATTTGGTTTTCCATGACAGTGTTCTTCTGCACAGCTCTGGTTGTCCTGGAGCTCACTCAGGAGACCAAACTGTCTGTGAACTCAGAGATTTCACCTGTTTATAACTTCCAAGTGCTGGGATTGAAAGTATGTGCCATCACTCCTGGCCAGTCTTCTGTTTCTGTTTGTTTGTTTGTTTGTTTTGTTTTGTTTTTTGTCTTCACCTTACATTTCCAACATAACTTCCAATTATTTCCCTATATTTTAGGTGGTGTTACATCCAGAATCCTATCTGTGGTGGTTTGAATCGGATATATTCCCTGGAGGTTCATGTCTGCGAACACTTCGTCCCCAGTCAGTGGTGCTTGTTGGGGAGATTTTGGAACCATTAGGAGGAAGAGTCATGCTGGAGGAAATAGGTCCGTAGGAATGGGCTTTGAGAGTTTATAGCCTTACTCCACTTCCAGTTTGTTCTCTTTGCTTCAAGACTGTTGTTAAAGGTATAATGTCATAGCGTCCTGCTTCTGCCACCATGCCATTGCCCTCCCCACTATTATGGACTCTCTCTCTCTCTCTCTCTCTCTCTCTCTCTCTCTCTCTCTCTCTCTCTCTCCTTCTCTCCCTTTCTCTATAACTGCATATAAAACTAAATTCCTCCTTAAGTCCTTTCTGGTAGTGGTATTCTATCACAGACACAAAAAGTAGCAAGTACAATCCTGACTATGTCAGAAGTTCTGTGTTTCACTAACATTAAAGACACTGTTTCTCTGGCCAGTTTACTTGGGGTAAACATCTTAAGAGGTTTGGGCCTTTATTTATCCCTGATTTTGGATTATATAGACCAAACAAGCCAAAAAGAGCTGTATTGACAATCATGAGAAATGACATATAGAAACAAATTTCGGCTTTGAAATCTGGAGTACCAAAGTCATTTCAACTTCACATTGGGATTTTGCTGTCTACTTTGCACAGCTCACCAGTTAGAAGTTATAAGGCCTTCTAATTCAACTGCAATTAATCACTTGCAGCTGCTAGTAAATCTTTGCAATCCACAGATTTAATGCAATGCCCAGCAAAATTTTAGCAAAATTCTTCATAGACCTCGAAAGAACAATACTCAACTTCATGTGGAAAAGCAAAAAAAAAAAAAAAAAAAAAAAACAAAAACAAAAAAAAACAGGTAGCCAAAACAATCCTGGAAAATAAAAGAACTTCTAGAGGCATCACAATCCCTGCCATCAAACTCTACTACAGAGCTACAGTACTGAAAACAATCTTGTATTGGCATAAGAACAGACAGGAGGACCAATGGAACAATATAGAAGACCCAGATATCAATCCACACATCTTCAAACATCTGATCTTTCATAAACAAGTAAAAAATATCAAATGGAAAAAAGAAAGCATATTTAACAAGTGGTGTTGGCATAACAGGATTTCAACATGTAGAAAAATGAAAATAAACCTATATCTATCACCATGCACAAAGCTCAAGTCCAAATGGTTCAATGACATCAACATAAAGCCAGCCACAATGAACCTTATAGAAAAGAAAGTGGGAAGTACACTTGAATGCATTGCCACAGGAGACCACTTCCTAAATATAACCCCTGAAGCACAGACACTGAGAGAAACAATTAATAAATGGGACCTCCTGAAACTGAAAAGCTTTTGTAAAGCAAAAGACATGGTCAACAAGACACAACGACAGCCTACAGAATGTGAGAAGATCTTCACCAACCCCACATCAGACAGAGGCCTGATCTCCAAAATATACAAAAAAACTCAAGAAATTCGACACCAAAAAAACCACATAATCCAATAAAAAAATGGAAAATAGACTTAAACAGAGAACTCTCAGCAGAGGAATCTATAATGGCTGAAAGAAACTTAAGGAAATGTTTAACATCCTTTGTCATCAGAGAAATGCAAATCAAAACAACTCTGAGATTCGATCCTACACCTGTAAGAATGGTCAAGATCAAAAATACCGGTGACAGCTTATGCTGAAGAAGTTGTGAGGAAAAGGGAATACTTACTTCTGCATTGTTGGTGGGAATGCAAGCTGGTACAACCCCTCTGGATGTCAGTGTGGCAATTTGTCAGAAAATTAGGAAACAACCTTCGTCAAGACCCAGTAATACCTCTTTTGGGTATATATCCAAAGGATGCTCAATCGTGTCACAAGGACATGTGCTCAACTATGTTCATAGCAGCTTTGTTTGTCATAGCCAGAACCTGGAAACAACCTAAATGTCCCTCGATTGAAGAACGGATAAGAAAAATATGGTACATTTACACACTGAAGTACTACACAGCAGAAAATAATGACAGCTTGAATATTGCAGGAAAATGAATGGTGCTAGAAAACATTATTTTGAGTCAGGTAACACAGACACAGAAAGACAATTATCACATGTACTCACTTACAGGTGGTTTTTAAACGTAAATCAAAGTCAGCCTACAAAACCACAATCCCAGAGAACTTAGACAACAATGCAGACGCTAAGAGAGACTTACATAGATCTAATCTACATGGGAAATAGAAAGTAAAAAAGACAAGATCTCCTGAGTAAATTGGAAGCTTGGGGAACTTGGGGGAGGATTGAAAGGGGGAAGGGAGAAACAGGGAGGGGGAGGCAAAAAAAATGTAAAGCTCAATAAATATCAATATAAAAACAAAAAATCAAACAAAAAATATAAGTTCACCTGAGTAAATTGGGAGCATGGGGACATTGGGGGAGGGTTGAAGTGAGGAGGGGAGAGGCAGGGAAGGGAGGAGAGCAAACTGCATAGCTCATTAAAAATCAATAATAATAAAAAAACTATGTGATCCAAGCTGGGCATAGAGGCACAGGTCTGCATCTCCAGCACCACAGAGATGATCAAAGAACTAAGGCATTTTCCAGATCTTGCCTAGTGTTGTCGTAGACTGTCTAGAGCCTAGGCCACAGCTTGCCTCAAAGGTTGTCCTCATGATGAAAAGAAAGATGAGCTTTCTTTTGTTCTTGTCCCAGTATGCTTCCAGGCCAATATAGCAGCCACATTTTTTTTAAAAAGTGTCACATAACAATTAGGCAAAAAGCTGAAATCTTGCCATGGTTTCATAGAAATGTTCAGCTGAAGAAAAGATACAGAAACGAGAAATTCAATAGGACTTTTGTTTACAGGCCCGTCTGGTCACGGGTTGGCTGAGTGATTTGTTGATTTGCTTGCCTGTTTATTTGGAGTCAGTATTCAAATCCACCTGGCATGCCACAATCTGCTCATTCATAATGTCACAGATTTCTAATGGAAAATCCGATCTCTAGCTAGGTTGACATTTACCCAGGGTTTAATCCCTCCATGTTCCATGCAAGCACTGACTCTCCTTGACTATTCATTCCCCTAACCCTTTTGTCCACCTGCCCACTGATCACCCGACCCTGGAAGGCTGCTGCTACTGACAGCTTCAGCTACTAATCCTTGCTGCCCTTCTTTCATGCCTTTGGCCTGCTTCTGACAATGTTCTTCTTGTTTGAGCTAGGGTGTGCCACTGATTCCAGAAGTGCTAAAGTCCTGGGCATGTATTTGCAAAGTCCCCAAATATCCAAATGATGAAGCTATGAGCCCAGAAGAGCAAAGCCTGTACAGACAGAGATCTGGGATGCCACTGGCTTTAATATCCAAACAAGAGCTTGGAACAAGTCCTCTGAGCCAGTTAGCAATCAGGCCTGGCGTTCAACTTCTGCTGACTTCTTCACAGAGAACACATAGGGCACCTTTAATCCATACCAGTCACCCCATTTCTCATGATGTGTTCCCCCAGAAATGGGAGTCTGCAACTGTTTTGACAGAGAATAGAAGAAAGCTAAGAAAGCCGATTTGAGGCTACAGGAGGAGGATATGAAGCAAAACAAACAAAACATTGAAAAGGTTCAAAAGAACAATGTCAAGAGACTACACAGGTTTCACAGCTCTTTGGTTACTCAGTATTGTGACTCTGAGCAAGCTATGCTACTTCTCAGAGCCCCCACATTCTCATTTAAATGTTTCTTCAGGAACAGAACTCATGAATCAGGGAAAATTAAAACTGAACTAAATACTAATCACCTTAGAATGCTACTGGTGATTTTATTGGCAATAAAAATCATGATTTTTATCTTTAAAGCAATATGAGAATGATATACTCTAATTTATTTCATAAGTGAAGTGACATAATGTCTGAAAATTTGTCTTAAAATAGCACTCCACTTTTTTAAATTAGGGAGAGGATTGGATAGCTCATACAAGAATGGTAAAATAGTGATGTGGCAATTTCCTACTTGGAAATGCTGCATATTTGAATGATGAACCGTTTCAAGGTAAAAACACAGACTTAACTGTGAACAATATGCTTCCTTCTTCCGAAGGTCTACCTGAACTCACTGTGGCTAAAGGTAGCTCTTACTACCTGCTGCCTGATTTGATAGACACATGTCTTCACCAAAGTCAGAGTTTGGGGGCCTCAGGGAATAGGAAGCTCAGGAAGTCAGGCCAACATACTGAATTGTAGCTGTTCTTCGAAAATTTATTTAAAATATGATTGACAGAATACAGACAATTCTCCCACACCAAAACAAACAAACAAAAAGCTCACTGTCTTAAGATGGATGTACATATGTGTATTTAGTAAAATCCTCATCAGAATATAAGGAGGTATGGAGTGTTTTAATACCACATCACAGAAGAAGAGAAAAACAAGGGTTTCTGGTAAAGTACTTGCCCCCAAAAGATCTATGCCAAGGAGATGCAGAGCCAGAATTTGAGTCTAGGGATTTGACACTGTGGTTCATGCTCCTAAACACTATATTCCCCCTCACCAAATGTATTGCTTTTTAAAAGATGTGTGACCATTTTGGCATTCAATTGGAGAAAGTCTTTTGAGGAGCAAACATTCTAACACAAGACAGGGAAAACGAGGCAGGAATGTATGAGATGTTGTGCATTGTCCTTACCTCTTAAATTTAAATGTAGGCATGTGCCAAGTCTCAGCTAGAATTGGCATAATCTGGTCTCCAATAATCTTACCAGCCTCCATGTTTCTTTGTGTCTGTGGCTTAGACATATCACTTCCGCCATTCTCTCTCATGTAACAAGGTTTATGGGGCCATTTACATTCCTGGAAGAAAGTATACAAACTGGGAGATTAGGAATGAGGTGGCCTTTGGGGGAAGTGACAGCAAAGGTGAAAGAGACACACAAATGAAAAGTGTAAGTGGTCAGAGCTTTCTGTCTGTGCCATTTGACCCCTGACAGAGTAAGGAAGGGAGAGTCTGTTGTTGAGTTCATCTTCATGAGCAAAAGGTGTCTAAGGTAGCTAGTCGGCCCTCCCCTGAAATGAGGCTTCCCATAGACATCCTCCAAAATTGATTCCTGGATAAAAGGACATGTGTACTCAGAATCACGGTGTAGATGCAGGATATAATGAATCACGTGGACTTTGCTAGACCAGTCCAGGAAGTGTATTATGAACTATCCAAGGGTGGATTTGTTCCCAGAACATAGCCGCTCTACTTGCAAAGAAATAATACTCATTGAAACAATGCCCCCACAAGGATGGGAAATAAACTGCCCAAGACTCATATGCTGCAATGGGGGAGAGAAAATTGGGACCTCCATAAGCCGGGTGAACAGAAAAAAAGTGTTATCAGTGAATCATAACTTTACAGCATAGATTACAATTTCTGGGAGGAAACTGCAACAAATAAAACATGAGGAGTGACACAATTAGCACTATGGTCATTCACTCTACAAAAGAGTCTCGAGAGGACCAATGTACACAGAGTGTCAAGCTGAAGCTACAGGTCAAAGGACAATCTACATATGGAAGGTAAATTATTTTAACCGTAATAGGCATAGATCCACATATGTAATTCTGTACAGGCAGACATGTCAACTTGAGAACATTCCATCCTACCAATTTGAGACCACTTACATTACCATAAAGAACATTAACAGTTGTCGGACATGATAGCACACACCTTTAATCCCAGCTGTCAGAGGCAGGAGGATGTCTCTGAGTTTGAGGCGAGCCCGTTCTACAAGAGCTAGTTCCAGGACAGGCTCCAAAGCTCCAGAAAAACCCTGTGTTGAAAAACCAAAAGAAATATACATATATTAGCATTTAGCATGTGGAATAAGAAATTCAAATGCTTCCTGACCACCCAGTGTAGGGTCTTCTAACTGCACAAAGTTATGTTGGTCTAGCTTTGATGTTCATTAAAAAAAAAGATTTGTGACCATCTTAGCATCTTCAAAGTGAAGAGATTTCAAAAGACAGGAACTGAGAATATGGGAAGAAAGCAATTTTTAAGATGAAGGTAGGGAACGTTGATGCTATTATTTACTCTGCCCTGTTTTTGACCAAAAAAAACCCAAGTTTTTGACAAAATCAATTATACAGAGTAATTAAATTAACTGCCTGTTCCATTGTTCTCTGTCTTCTGTCTTGAGTGTTAGTGGTTAGATGTCTGTAGTTTTAGATAGAGATTCTCTAAAACAGCATTCTTCATGTGTTACAGATGTGTACAGTGTTTCTTTCCCCTAATGGGAATGACACTTCTTCTTATATCATTTAGGTAATCATAACAGTAGTTTGTGTTTTTATTTTTTTCAATTATTTATTTATCTTGATTTTTTATCCATTGGTGTTTTAACTTTCTGTGTGAGAGTGTCAAATCCCCTAGAGCTGGAGTTACATGAGGTCCTTCTGTATTTGTGTTGCTTTCATTGGTTGAATATAGAAACTGCTTCTGCCTTTTGATAGGCAGCCCTTAGGTGGGAAGAGTAGACAGAACAGAATTCTGGGAAGAAATACAGAGTGGCAGAGACCATGATTCTCCTGCCTGAGACAGATGCTGGTTAGAATCTTTCCTGGTTAGCCACGACCTCATGGTGATATACAGATTATTAGAAATGGGTTAAACTAATATCTGAGAGTTAGCCAATAAGAGGTTAGAAATAATGGTCCAGGCAGTAATTTAATTAATGCATTTTTGTATGGTTATTTTAGGTGTAAACTAGCCAGGCGGGATGGAGTAAGGGACCTCGCTCCCTCCATACTACAGATTGGTGCTCTGACATGATGGACTAAATCTACTTAAAAACCTGAGAGGGCTTAAGAAGGAGAGAGAGAGAGAGAGAGAGAGAGAGAGAGAGAGAGAGAGAGAGAGAGATTAATACAGATTGTGCTGTTTGTTGGGGCATGCCGCGGAGGGATTTCCTGAATCAGCAATAGCAGCAGAGAAAGGCCATGCCATTTTAAAACAATGCTTCTTGGTCCTGCCGCTGGTGCAAACTCTAGCTATGTATCATTTGTGGGCCTGGATGTTTGTGTGCCCACTCAGGTTCAGGAGTAAAATATTTGAGATCATGCCCGTGTCTCAGCTCTTCCTGCTTGGGTAGGTAGCGGGAGCAGGTCTACTAGAAAGTGGCAGTTTTGAAATACCAGTTTCTGGGCTGTGCCACCATGGTGATCTCTGTCTGGCTCCTGCAGGAGACAGAGCTTTTAAATGGGGTTTTGTGAGTAAAGTGCTATGGCTTCCTTGATGGCAACGTGGACTGCTGTGTGCCTGGAACTGTGCATGGCTCAGGGTCAACAAATGGCTCTGAGGAAGAAGGGGCTCAGCTCTGCCATGCTGAACTGTGCTTATCTCAGGCAGGAACTATCATAATTATCATAATAATAGCACAGTTAAGGTTTAGACTGGGTAGGAAACAGGCAGTACCTTATTACCCCTACATGAAGCAACTTAAGTTTTTAAGAAATGCTCAGCATTTTAAGTAGTGCTCCTGGATAGTAAAGAATTACAGATTCACAATAGGACAGATTCAGACATAAAAGACCTCTAAATGGGGCACGGTGTTAGATAAATGTACATAGGCTTGAGAGAGAAAAGAAATAAGGAGTATAGAAAGTCTTAAAATAAAGTTAGTGCTTTAAAAAAGGGTAAAGTCTTTAAAGAGATAAAGTCAGATAGTCATACATTTAAAAAAAAATCAAGCCACGTAAAAATGGAAAATTTACAAAGAGTCTGGATTCTCTGTGTTGTTGTGTTTTCTTTGAATTTTTTTTGACTACAAAGGAGTTAAGTACAGAGTGACATTTTGTTGTATGGGCTAAGCTAAACCAGCATGTATATTACGAAGGTATCTTGACTTCAGAATTTGGGTCTAAGGATATGAAACTTTGGAAAAGAGGTTCTTCTTTTGTTTTCACAGAAGATGAGAACCTGTGGATTGCTTCTAGGCCAATATGGTATGATAGACCACGCCCTCCGAAAAGGTTGCTGTGAACACCCTCAGAAAATTACTTTGCTCAACTGGTGACTGAGATGAACCTAACACAAAGGATACACCATGAGAGACCTGATTAACAGCACCCCTACACAGCACAAAGTAGTTTGGACAGAAATAACTGTGCCCATATTCCCAAATCATTTAAAGGAGGAGATTATATAGGTATGGACAATTTGCATTGGTATGCATTTTGCTTTAGTGATATAAATTTAAGGTAAATTTTGTTATATGTATATGTATTTCTGATCTTGATTAAGGTATTGTGATTGTGTAGTTCTTTAAAATATGTAATGTATAATTAGGAAATATAGGTTGTTAATGGATAATCTTCAAAATAAGTCAAGCTTGTAGTCATGTTAGATTTTCTAGATATATAGAGATATATTACAGTTAGATAGGCATTCTTCAATATCTTTCAAAGACTACAGAATATGACATTTAATAATTTAGGACTTTTCATGTCAATGAGGCATGTCTGCTCCTGGCAGCACCAATCTACTTCAAGAGGAAGCTGGGCATTGAAGAGGCTCGTTATGGAGTTGGTAAGACATTTGGGAAGGAAACTGTTCTTGCCTGGACTGTTGCATAAACTGGACATGAAGAACTCCAGAGAGAGGACTGATGAACTTGCCTAATGGTAAGATGGTCCTTCAAGGTTCCTGATTCATGAAAGAGTCTGTGAGACATTCTGCAGGATACAAAAGAAAGTGACTGAACTGTCTTTGAAATTTTCTGCTTCATGGAAAAATCTGCTGGATACTACGGGCCTGAAGGCCAAAGATGGATGCCCCAATGATACAGAAGAACTTTGGGTGACTGTCCAGGCAACGAGATGTCTCTGTCATTTCTAGAGTTTTGAAAGTTGCTTACTTCTTATTTACTTAGGTAATATTATATCCTTCTGGAGTCTTTGATGGAGTTGAAGTATATATAGTTTTCCTTAGTTATGATGAAAGATAAAATAGATATAAATATTGTAACTGTAATTCTTGCTTGGTACCTGTTTTGTGTAATTTCACTACGTTAAAGCCTTTCTTTTCGTTTAAACAGGAAAGCAGAAATGGTGTAAGAGGCCCTTCTGTATATCTGTTGCTTTCATTGGTTGAATAAAGAAACTCTCTTGGCATTTTGTTAGGGCAGCCCTTAGGTGGGAATAGTAGACAGAACAGAATTCTGAGAAAAAAGGCAGAGTGACAGATGCCATGATTCTCCTGCCTGAGACAGATCTCGTTAGAATCGTTTCCGGTAAGCCATGACCTAGTGGTGATATACAGATTATTAGAAATGGGTTAGCCTAATATCTGAGAGTTAGCCAATAAGAGGCTGGAAATAATGGGCCAGGTAGTAATTTAACTAATACAATTTCTGTGTGATTATTTTGAGTGTAAGCTAGCAAGGTGGGATGGAACAAGGGGCACTACTCCCTCCACACTACAGTTGTGAACTGCCATGAAGGTGCTGGGAATTGAACTTGGATCATCTAGAAGAGAGACAGTACTCTTAACAGATGAATCAACTCTCAAGTCCTGGTATTTTTACTTCCAACCATTACATATTTCCACAGTGTTTCAAGATACATATTTCAGCTGGTCAGTGATGGCATGCGCCTTTAATTCCATCACTCGGGACGCATAGGCAGAGAGATCTCTGTGAGTTCGAGGTCAGTCTGGTCTATAAGAGCTAGTTTCAGGACAGGCTCCAAAATTATGGAACTCCTGTCTCAAAAAAACAAATAAATAAACAAACAAACAAGCAAAAACAAATTTTAAAAAGGTACATATTTCTGTTCAGAATGGCTTTCATGGGGTAAAGCACAAAAGTTGCAGAATTAATGCTAGCTAGTACAGTCCACTGATGTTTGGATTTGGAAGCCCAGAAAGAATCATTTTTATTTACATTTAATAAATGTTTAAATTCTGGACCAGATTCAAAACATGCTAGGCCTCTACTACAAGCCTTTACTCTCACATATTTTCTTGGTCTCTTGTGGGATTCCCCTCTGTATGTTGTGATTACATTAAAGAATAAAGAAAAACTGCTTTGGTCTTTAGCAAGGGAGAACTTAGCATTGTGGGAAAAACTAAACTGAATGCTGGGAGAAGGAAGGCAGACTCACTGAGAAGCCATGTAGCCCTGCCAGAGACAGATGCCAGAACTTTGCCTAGTTATCCATAGCCTTATGGCGATACATAGATTAGTGGAGATGGGTTAATTTAAGATATGAGTTAATCAGAAAAACACTTAAGCTATTGGCCAAAGAGTATTGCAAATAATATGGTTTCTGGGTGATTATTTCAGGACTGGGCAAGACAGAAACTTCCTACAACCATCACTGTTTCTCTACTTGTTTTCATTTTTTGCTATTTTACTTTTGTTTTTTTCTCATGAACTGGTCAGAATAAACAGGATAGTTTCTAGTGTGTATGTAGAAAATCCATCTTTACTTTCTCCTTAGCATGTGACTCAGAAAACATTCAATAACACATCCCTTCGCCTGCTAAAAGAGGTAGTCCTCTGTCTGGTTCACAGACATCTTTTAGGTAGAGTGGCACAGTAAGTAAAGGAACTATTTTTAGAAGAAAAAGCCCAGGCTTTCCAACTGCTGACATAGGAGAGTGTTTAATCTATGACTTCAATAACCCTGTGTCTTTTACTTAGCAAATTCAAGATAATTGCATTTTAAATACTAAGTGCATGCGGTCATGTAAAACATAAATCCAGCATTCATGTGTACTTACCAAAGGCTTGGAAACATTCCATTAGGATGTATAAAATGAATATTTGAATTCACATTTACTCAGTTGGCAGAAAGAACTTATTGAAAGCAGCGGTTCATGAATTTTGGGTAAAACACACATCACTGTCATAAGTGGCACTTTATAGTACCATGTTATACTATTATTTGTCAGGACCAGAACCACTTTGGGAAAGTAGGGGAAAGTTCAAGTGACATCTGCAGAAGGTTCTTTCAGAGTGCATTCTTGGGATATGCTCTTTGCTTTCTTTTTTTTCATTTAAACACTGCTTGGCCCATTATCTGTAGCCTCTTTTTGGCTAACTCTTACATATTGATCTAATCCATTTCTACTAATCTGTGTAGCACCATGAGGTGGTGGCTTACCAGGAGGATTCTAACCTGCGGCTGTCTCGGAGAGGAGAGTCATGACGTCTCTGCTCTTTGCTTTCATAAGCATATTGTGCAATCCCACAATTCAAGACAAGTGACTGTTGGATAAATGTCACGGGGGCCGGCTCCCCTTCGTGTGTAATGTGGAGGAGTTGTATTTGTTTTACAAAGTTCAAGTTCCAGGAAGGGAAGATGCCTTTACTCCTGAGAAATCCACTTAAATGTAAACTCAGACTTTGGGTTCAGGGGAAATCATAAGTGATAAGACCTGTTGATGATTTGCTGCTGAACACGCTTACACCCTTTTGTGTTTTTTTCTCACTCTCTCTCAGTCTCTCTGTCTCTGTCTCTCTCTTTCTCTCTCTCTCTCTGTGCATGTGTTTGTGTGTTTGTGTGTGTGTGTGTGTGTGTGTGTGTGCACATGCGTGCGCTTGTTCTAAAGATGAGAGACTCAGATGTGTCCTGGAGTTTTGCTTCATGTGCACGTGTGAAAGAGCTTCAGGTTCTCCCTTACTTTCTCCACTCTCAGCTCCACCCTCACTCACCTCTCAACGTAATCCAGACAAGTTTTAGTGAATCAAACCATGAGTCACTTTGCAAAGTTATCCTTAAGGCTATCCTTAACACAGCCTGTGGTTTGCACCCTGTAGAAAATTAGCCCCAGAAGCACGGTGGAATTAGGAGACTTTGCTAGCTCGACTCATTTTTTTTCCAGAATAGGTCTTGACAGATAATATCATCCATATCAAAAGGCACACAAGCAGTGTTCTGTCGAGCTATTATATACAAAACGAGGTTAAAGGACCTTTACTTTCCCTATGCAACAGATGCCAGGAACCTGTCCCTTCTCTTTATTCGAGCATCTATGTCAGGACATCTCTTCAACATCATACCGCCCCCCAGGAAACCATGGGTTTTCCATTCTTGTCCCCTCACCATCCCCGCACAAAATGTAGATTCAAGTTAGACATGGAAACTAAGCACAGAAAGGAATCTTATGAGCTAAAGGTGAGGGGATCCTATGAAGGAATACCATGAAGCAGAACAGCAAAGAGTTAAAGGGAAAGGAATTTGCTGTATCCAAGCAGTCAGCCTTAATTTAAATGCACATTGATCTCTTCTTAACTTAAACTGCCAAAGCCTCTATGTTCTTGGTCCTTCAGAGCCTCTCCATTCACCCATCCCACCAACCACCTGGTCTCAGATCTCTGCTGGCTGAGTGGGAACCCACAGAGCACAAGGTCAAGCAATGATCCTGTTAGGTATCCACCAAGGATGGTTTGGGTCACTGCCCTTTCAGAAGATTTGCCTAAAAGATTGGGGAGGGGTTGGGAAAAACACTAGAAAAGCTTATAGAAAGAGATTTGGGTCACTGGAGGGGGAAGGCTGTCCTGTGGCATAAAGGAAGTGTGATTGTATTGATTAGTGGCTCTTCAATCAGAAAGGCAGGGCAGAGGAGCCTTTGGAAGCCTTCTAACCATGAAGAGCCTCTTTAGGCCAGTGAACAATGAATGGTAAAAGAAAGAAAGGAAAAAGAATTGCTTTGAGGTTTATAAGGTGGGTAGATTAAACCACAGGAATCATGATTTTACATGGAATGAAAGCTAGATCATTTGTTACCAAGTGAAGTAGTACAAGTAAGCAATATATGTCTCATCTACAAAGGCCCAGAAAGAATGACTATTGCTAGCCTGCAGTCCTAGCATTCTGGGAAGAATAAGCCCTAGATGACAAGTTTGAGGCCAGCCTAGATAGTGTAAGTGAGACACAGTCTCAAGTTTCTGCCAATGTCTTCTGCTTGCCTTGGAGGCATATTTATCAGTTCCACAGTGTGTGTGTGTGTGTGTGTGTGTGTGTGTGTGTGTGTCTATGTGTGAGTGTGTGTGGGTGTGAGACACCCCAGACTGTCTTCAAACTAACTACTTTAAATAGTCAAGGGTGACCTTGAACTCTTGGCTCTCCTACCTCTACTTATCAAGTGCCAGTGTCGCGTCACAGCAGTGTGATGCCCCACGCAGCCTTTTCCATCTTTAGGCCCTTTCTGTTTGTCTGACACAGGGTTTCACGCTGGCCTTGAACTTCCAATCCTCCTGCTGCTATTTCCCTAGGGCTGGTACTACAGGCATGTGCCACCATACTTGGCAATATAGTGAACTGCTTAGGCAACGTAGTGAAGACAATGCTGGATTTTCACAACTCTGATCTCTGGATGTTACACCCAGAGAAGAATTCTCTAATGGAAAGTTATACCTTTTAGATATCTCCCAAATATTGTGCAAATCATATTTCTACAGTTGTACATGCTATAAACAGCTATAAAAGTGTTTTGGACAAATATTCTAGGCCAGGATGAAAATGTAATTGTGCTGGGATAAAACAACATCAAACTCAAAGACCTAAGAACCTAGATAAAAATATGAAACTACAAGACACTTTATTTTTGTTAAACTTAAGAGAATACTTGGAACAATTATATGGCTTGTCAGAAAACACTATTAGTAAATGTGAGCAAAGTTCACTCAGAAGGTAGGTTGTGTTTCTCAGGGTCACTGCTGTAGTCATAAGAGCCAAAGAAGACAGAAGAAGAGCTGCTGGGCAGTGGTGGCACACACCTTTAATCCCAGTACTCAGGAGGCAGAGTCAGGCAGATCTCTCTGAGCACGAGGCCAGCCTGGTCTTCAAGAGCTAGTTTCAAGACAAGGCCCAAAGTTATGGAGAAACTCAGTCTGAAAAAACAAAACAAAACAAAAAGACAGAAGAAGGGGCTTTGTCTTTACCTTATAACACACAAAGAGAGACAGAAGGACATAGACACCCAGAGACAGACATTTAGTCTGGAGAAGCAATCAAAATAGAGATCCATTTAAGGACAGTTACTTTTAAGCAATTGGATCCTACTTTGTCACAAGTTCAGAAACATAGCAGGGCAAACATCACTTGAAGATGCATTAAATTCAGAATAGTCCTACACAGATGCAGGAACTTTGATGACCTTGTAGGGATGACTATTCAACAAACAGCTTTAGTGGAAACACAATACTTTGTTTCCCAGCTGATTGCTTTTACTATAGATAGAACATCTTTCAATTAACAGTTTTCACTTAGTACAGGAAATAATGAGTTCCAATATGACATTTACATACACACGTATCATTGTAGTTTGTTCATGCCCTTTTGAACTCTTTCCTTTCTCTGCTAGTTCCCATTCTCTCCCCAAATAATTACTCTCCCTCTTTTATGTCTTGTGTTTGTGTGTGTGTGTGTGGTTGTGTGACATACAAATTTTCTTTATCCATTAATCTGTTGATGAATACCTAGGATGATGCCATAACTTGACCATTGTGAATAGTGCCACGAAAGAAACAGGGGCTCCCTCGTCTCTCTCTCACAGGCTGGCACAGATTCCTTTGCAGCTTTTCCCATCAGTCCTGCAGCTACATCATGTGACAGTTCCATTGTCAGTGCTTTGAGAAACCTGTACTGTTTTTTTCCATAGTGGCTGGATTAGTTGACATCTCCACCAGGTTTCATTTTCTCACATTCTTGCCAGCATGTGATGTCGCTGCTTTGTTTTTGGTGGCCATTTTTACTGGAGTGAGATGGAATTTGAATGTAGTTTCACCTTGCAGACCTGCCACTGTCTAAGGATGTTGAACATTTTCCCTACCTTTATCAGCCATATTTGCCGTTCTTCTTCTAAGAATGATTTGTTTAGCTCATTGGTCAATGTATTGATTGGATGATTTGGATATTGGTATTTGAATTTGTTCTATATTATGTATATTAATTCAGTGTCTTGTATAGAGCTAGCAAGAAATTCCTTCCTTCTGTATATGGCCTCTCTGCCCTGCTGCCTATTCCCTTTGCTGTGCAGCTCTACAGTTTTATAAAACCCAATCTGTCGGTTCTGCCTCCTGAGCCCCTGGAGCCCTTGTCAGAAAGGCCTTTCCACGCCTTGCCTCTTTTTTGATGTGTTCTCCCCATTTCAGGCCAGCAGTTTCAAATTTGAAAGCCTTCCATTATGGTCATTGCAGCAGACCAAATTGACTTCTGTACAAGGTGAGAGATAGTAACTTAGATTAATTCTTCATCAGGAGAACATACAGTTTTCTCAGCACCATTTGTTGAAAAAGTGGTGCTTTCTGTGGTGAGAGCTTTTGTCACCTTTGTCAACAATTAGGTCAAATGACCTTCCTCAATTCCAGGACTTGGGAGATAGTGGCAGGAGGATCAGTAGTTCAAGGCAAGACCATCCTGAGCTGCAAGGGATCCTGTCTCAGACACACACGAAACCTGTACCAGTGTGGATTTACTCTGAGTCTCTTTTCTATTCCTTTGTCTTTGTCTCTGTTTTGGTGCTGGTAGCATGCTGTTTTTTTCCCTATGGTTATGCAGTGTAACAAATCGGGCATTGCCATGCTTAGGATAGCTTTGGTCACATGTGATGTTTTGTGTATCCTTGTGAATTTTGTAAGTTCTTTAGCACTTCTGTGAAGAATAGCATTTTAATTTTGATAGGGATTGCACTGAATCTGTCAATTGCTTTTGGTAAGATCAGCATTTCACAATAGTAATTTTTCTAATTCATATCAGAAAGTCATTTTTCAAATTGATTCTTTGGTGTTTTAAATCTTTTATTATTTATTAAAATTTATTTTATGTGCTTTGGTTAAGGTGTCAAATCCTCTGGAACTGGACAGATGTGAGCTGCCATGTGGATGATGTGAATTGAAGCCATATCCTCTGGACGAGCAGTCAGTACTCTTAAGTGCCAAGCCATCTCTGCAGGCCTGATGTTTTACATATTTACTTGTAGGGCTAGAGAGATGGCTTAGTAGTTAATGGCATATTCCAGTAAGTCTGAAAAGCTCCTCTCTGTTCCTGGGAGCTACTTGGTGGAAGCTGTCCTCACACCTCCACACACCCACAGTGGCAAGTGAATGTGTGCACATACACATAAGAGAGAACTGAATGTGTATACATACACAAAGAAAGAAGTGTAAAATATAATATAATTTTTATTAATTGTGCCTCCTTTTTAGTTTTGAAGACAGGGTTTTTCTGTGTAGCTATGGAGTCTATCCTGGAACTCGTTCTTTAGACCAGGCTGGCCTCGAACTCAAAGATATCTTCCTGTTTCTCCCTCTCCAGTGTTGGGAATAACGGCATGTATTACCACCTCCCAGCTGCATTATACTTGCAGGTGCCTTTAACAAGCCTTTAGCTTAAAAATTGGGTTTATTCCAAGGCAGTTAATTTTTAGACTTATTTTGTTTGTCTAATTATGTATAATTATGTGTGTTTTTTAAAGTAATTTTATTAAATTATATTATAAAAGTTTCCATTTCCGCCCCACCTCCCAACACCCTCCCATTCCTCCCACTCCCTCTCCTCCTCCCTCTTCCTCCCTAAGGGCAGACAGGGTTTCCTGCCCTGTGGGAAGTTCAAGCTCCTCCCCCTCCCTCCAGGTCTATGAAGGTGAGAATCCAAACAGACTGGATCCCCAAAATCTAGTATATGCAGAGGAAACAAGTCCCAGTGTCATTGTCAATGGCTTTTCAGAAAGACTCCGGGCTAGCCACATTCAGAGAATCCGGCCACATTCAGAGAATCTGGCTGGATCACGTGCTCGTTCAGTCCCAGTCCAACTGGCCTTGGTAAGCTCTCATTAGATCGGTCCCCTTGTAACAGTGGGTGATAGCATCCTTCGCAGTCCTTATTTCTTTTTTCATTTTCTTCGTCCTTCTGCTCCTCATTTGGACCTTGGGGGGCTCAGTCCGGTGCTCCAATGTGGGTCTCCGTCTGTATAGTCATCCATCTCCAGATGAAGGATCTATGGTGATAGCAAAATATTCATCAGTATGGTTATGGGCCAAGGCCGGTTCAGGCACCCTCTCCTCTGTCCAGAGAACAATCTGGGGATCTCTCCTTGGACCTGGGATCCCATATATAATCAAGTCTCCTGTAATCCCAAAAATGACTCCCTTAGTTGAACTATATTCTTCCCTTATCCCATATTCATCCTTCCTACCTCCCCCACATCCCGGTCAACCTAGCTTTGCCCATTCCTCCCCTACTCCCTTCTTTCTAACTGTCTCCCTTTACAACAACCCTCCCACCTCCCCACCATGCACCCGAGGTTACCTGGGACTCTTGTCTATTTCCTAGCTCCTGGCGGATAGCTAAATAATCTTCATCAGGTTCATCTTCTTATTTAGCATCTCTAGGATCATGAATAACAGGCTCAAAGACCTTTAATTATGGTTAGAATCCACTTATGAGTGAATACATACCGTGCTCCTCTTTTTGGGTTTGGCTTACCTCACTCAATAAAGCGTTTTCTATTTCCATCCATTTGCATGCAAAATTCAAGATGTCATTGTTTTTTACCGCTGACTAAAACTCTAATGTGTATATGTTCCATACCTT